>NC_134220.1:14554374-14857404 GCF_965140235.1 Caretta caretta | reverse complement strand
TTAAACTATAACTGCTAGTCCCTGGATAGTCCTATCTGGTATTCTGTTCCCAAGAGACCCACACTCATGCAATAGCCATATCTTAGACAATGCTGTCTTGGCTCCAGGCTCCAGTTTACTCTTTCCCACCCCACATTAAAGGAAAATCTCTACTTAAATTCCTGTTTAATTGCTGCCCACTATCATAGTTAAATATTACTAACCCTCTTATTGGAATGGGAATCCACTTACAGTGGTTAGATATGGTTATGGAGCTGCAAGTCAGGCTTGGCCTTTAGGAATTAAAACAAATGTAAAATTAATTTTACATTTGGCTTCTCTTGGATAAAAGGAATGAAGTTAAAACCAAGCTCACAGGGGCTTCTGCATGGAAGGTGACAAGGCATTTTCCTAAAAATCTAAGCCCCTCCCATCTATTTAGCATGGTAGATTCATCCCTGGAAATCTTGTCCCCCAAACTGGCAATGTGTTTTGTTTTGTTCTTACTTGGTAGAAGCTAATATATTTGCCCTCCAGACTGCTAATTGCAGCCCATACAACTATTGTGCTCTCTTGTAAATAGGTGTTTTTGGAGCAGAGCTGGGTCTGTAAAAGTGACTACAGAACCCTGTTAAGTGGGAATATGGGCAGACACTAGTGTCGTATATAAGTTGGAGAAACTGGGTATCTTTAATTAGTCCACTTAAATGGTACACGGAGAGCCTGCCTAGGTTGTCTTAAAACAAAACTCCTTTGAAGCAGATGTTAGGTTCTGACACTACTATAAACTTTGGACTTTCCAAATGTGAGCTGATAAATACCAGAATAAGCAGAGGCATGCTAATTGGAATGCTGTACATAATTTCACTAGACATTATGAACTATGACCTATATCTTTGATCTCAAACTTTGGTATTGAACCACTTATCAAGATAGTCCACATAATATGCCAGTGCTACTTGCTCACTGACTATTCTACCACACCCCTTTGTGTGTGCATATTTCCTTTTGAGTGCAACTTCATATCTGTGTAGCCGTAGGCACTTCACTATAGTTTAATCTTGATGAGGCAGTTACTTGTGACTTGGAGTAAAATGTTACCTGGTCAGTCCAGTCTTACCTCATAAGTCAGGACTTGTCTGTGTCCATTGATTCCCTTCTGTAGAACCCAATAAAGAGGAAACTTTTTTTGCATGCATTTAAATATAAAACATGTTGCCATAAAGTGTTCATTGCCTGTGCAGAAATTAATGTTAAATCTGTGTGGTGCAGCATCTGTCACAAGGTCATTGAAATGGCTTATACTGTAGCTGAAGTCATTCTGTTGGGGCAAAACTATGGCAACTTAACTATCTTTATTCTACTCATCTTTATTGGAATGTTTAAACTGGAAAACTAGCTTATTGTGGCTCAACTTTCTCAGCATACCTCCCAGTACATGCAAATTATAAGGCTGAGTATAATTTAATGTCCAGAGGTCTGATTCTTTTGTATCTCCCACACCAGCGGGGAAGACGCTTCAGATCTTTAACATTGAGATGAAAAGTAAAATGAAAGCCCATACTATGGCAGAGGAAGTGATCTTTTGGAAGTGGATATCGGTAAACACAGTTGCCTTGGTGACAGAGACGGCAGTCTTTCATTGGAGCATGGAGGGAGAATCTCAGCCCCAAAAGATGTTTGACAGGCATGCTAGTCTTGCAGGCTGCCAAATCATCAACTACAGGACAGATGAACACCAAAAATGGCTACTCCTAATAGGAATTTCAGCCCAGGTAAGGGACTCTTCAGAAAGTGCATTATGAATACAGGTATAAATAAGAGGACCATGCAGGAAAATAGGACCAAATTGGAAAAAGCACTTGTTTGCATCTCGTACTGACTGTAGTTTCTTAAGTTAAACAAAACTTAACCCTTTTTTCAAGTGTTCTGCAGTAGGTGGGAGACCTTTTTCCATAAATGTTTTCCAGCCTTTCAGAAGGATATACAACAGTGTATAAAAAAAATAAATAAATAAAAACTTGTTTTTGCTTCTGTTGTGCTGAAAGTATTAGTGGTTCAATTCCTATGCTCTTGATGCATGGGCAACTCTTAAATACTTGGAGATGTCAGCTTATAAATTTTTTTCCCTTTTTTCTCTTCTCTCTCCCACCCCCCCCAAATCCATTAGCAAAATCGTGTGGTTGGTGCAATGCAATTGTACTCAGTTGATAGGAAGGTTTCCCAACCTATAGAGGGTCATGCAGCAGCCTTTGCAGAATTCAAAATAGAAGGAAACTCCAAACCTTCCACGCTCTTCTGTTTTGCTGTGCGGAGCCCAGCAGGAGGCAAGGTAAAATCTCTAAACCATACTGACCACTTTCAAGCTAATGTAAATAAGTAACTTTGTCTTAGATACTACTGGAAGCTTTTCAAATTAAGACCAGTTGTTAAATACTTCTAATTGTGTTAATTTAATGCAATTGACTTCACTAGGGCTGCACTGATGAAATTAAACTGAGTTGACCCCTTGGTTTTTTTTTGTTTTTTTTTTGAGGAATGGTGGCTGTTAAAGTGGGTGCTGTTTACTTCACAGTAAAACAAAGCCTTGACTGAACAGTCTTCCACTTTTCTAAGGAACTTCATAAAATTAATGTACATATTGAAGGCAGTGAAATACCTCAATCTAAAGGTGCCTTTACTCTCAATCTGAATAAAGCTCTGTCACATCTTGTAGCATGGTTCTCAGCTGAACAAGCTCACTCTGCCTCTTGTAGGCCTTAAATTGATGGCAATTGTAATAATTCCACAGGGCTGCTAAAGCCTAACTGAGTCTCAGATATTATGACTCTGAAGAAATTAGATCCTTGTGCCTTAAATTAAAAGTTGATGGAGTTCTGATCAAACTTTCCAAAATCACAGAATACAGTAGATGTGCCACACTTGCTAAACTCTCCTGTAGTGTGGAGAACAACTACTTGGTTTTGATGGGTTGAATAACATTTCATTAGCTTCTTACAAGATGCAACATCCCTAGAAAAACCAAAAAAATTGCTTTTGGACTGAAATCTTGACAACCTGTTCATGGCAAACCTTTTGTTCCTGTATTGAACTGTTCAAGATGGTGTACAACTGAAACTGCCTAATCCAAGAGATGGCAGCAATGGTGTCTTAGAACAAGGCTGGTCCACTTTTAATATGTGTCTGGGCAGTGCTTTGACTAATGATTTGGAAAATGAGAAATGGTTTTGTCAAAAGCACAGAGCTTCTCACCCTCTTCTAAAAGTTATTAAACCAAGCATTTTGGACAACTCAAGTTCTAGAATCATGAATATTGGCTTAAAATCTTCATGGGTAAATTGCACAAAAGGTATTGAAACAGTTAATTGCCTGGTCTGTAGCTTGTTTGGGAAGCTATAGTTGGATAGAAACTACAACTTGTTTCGTAGCAGGATTTTGCTTACAAACTTTGTCTTGGTGACATGCAATTCCTTCTTCCCAGCTGCATGTAATTGAAGTAGGTCAACCTGCTGCTGGAAACCAGCCCTTTGTAAAGAAAGCTGTTGATGTGTTTTTCCCTCCTGAGGCTCAGACAGACTTCCCTGTGGCAATGCAGGTAAGGTGTATACAAGAGGGCACATGAAACCCATGTCAAGCTGTCTCCCGAACTAGCCAACATAAGCATGTATACTAGCATTTCACATACTGTGTGGTGGAGGATATGTTGTTGTAATATGTATATGGCACATCTCTGAATAGAATCCTAGAGTAAGTGACCTCTGTTCTCTTCTTGATCCCAAGAAGGTGCATTCACTTCAGGCCATGCTTTCAGTGGGGTTATCCACTTTTTTATGTAGAGTTGCACATGGAGAGCTGACTGAAATAACAGCACTTTTCATGGGGAATTAAAAGTTTGGGAATTTTAGACTGTTTTGGCTTTCAGCTGCCCAAAAACAAGGACTTTGACCAAACACTCTTGATTTTTTTTGGCTAGAATTTCAGTATAGAAAAACCTAATTCTCCATTTTATGAACTAGCTGGGAGTCCTTTAGGAATCAAACCTCACTTAACTGAGTTAAACGGTATCAGTCAGCCTTCCCTGTAAAGTGACTTCACCATTGCTTCATAGATGTCACTGTTAAATCAGCCATGGATTTACTCTTCTGTAACACAACCAATGCTGGAAGCCTAGCTCTCTCTAAAGGTAGAGATCTGAAGTGCAGCCTGAGGAAGACCACTCGACATAAGTCCTACTCCTCAAATGTAGTATTCCAAAACTGCTTCTAATCCACTTCTGTAAAAATTGAACTTCCAATAAAAAGCACCTCACTGGATACAGAAACCTCAAGTTGCCATTACACATGTGCATTCTATTTCAGAAATTCTCCTACCTATCCAAATACAAACTTTAAAGTCTGCTGAAATGAGCTGTAGTTTTGTGACTTAGGGATAAAAGAATAAGGAATAAGAACTGCAGAATTTCTCCGTGGTCAAGTCATGCTTACTCATCTAAGATGGGGAGACGAGTACTGTTCCTGCACCTGCATATCTGTTGGGATTGCTTAGTAACTCATGAAGTCCTGTCAACCCAAAGGACTATGTTAAGCTATGTATGTTGAACATACATGTGACAAACCTAGTGCTATATTACTCCAAAAATTCACTTTGAGGAATAATCTCAAAACTAAATTGTTTATACTGATGGGGAATCAACTCTTAGCGGAGTAGTCAACTTTAACAGCTTGACATTTGGATTTCATTTTTTAGGTTAGGTATAATCGTATATCGGACTTTACAGTAACGACTTTCAGTGACAGCCTGAGAATTGCTTTCTGTACTACAGTAACACCTAGGGATCAAAATCCTAGGTCAGGGCCCCATTGTGTTAGGTGCTAGCTTCTGCTCAGAGCTTGCAATCCAAGCATATGACAGATTATGAACTGTATGGTAAACAATGATCACAGCAGAGATTTTAAGTTAAGGAGAAGATCTTGGCTGCTTAGTATGTCTTGACAAGGCAAATACATACATCTGCACTTAAATTTGATAGGCACATGATGGTGCAAGAAAACAATAAATAAGCCATTGCATTTGACTCCTAGATTTTTCTAGATGGTGTCATTCAATATCACCACTCCTTACTGGATGTAATTCCCACTTCCTTTGTTCAGCTCTCATGATTTGAGAACTAGCATAAGGAGTCAAATTAATCTCTTAACCAGATTTGTCTCTGAATTTTTGTAGTTTTCCACTATAAGTTGCAAAAGTGCTAAAATGTGAAATTGCCAGCTAGCATAGTACAACTTTTTAGCGGAAGATGCTTGTTTAATTTTAGGTGACTAGCTATAGTGAGCAAATTTGGCTCTCTGATCTTGGGTAACAATAGACAGCTGCTTCTTAACCTAACAGGATCAGTGGATTAAAAAATTTCACAAGCAGTTGTATACTGGTGGCTTTACTTCCATTTGAGGCTTTGTCATAAGCCATCTCAACACCACTGCTTAACATGTCTCTGAATTAATGTCCAAAAGTGAGACTTGCAAATTTTACAACTACATCGAAATATTTAGGTTTTAGGTTAGTTGATCGACTTCTCTTCTAGGAAGGCGAGCCAGATTTGAATAGAGAACAATGGGATTGTAGTACTAATGTTAACACTAACTGAAACTCTTAATGCAGATATTAAAGCTTGCATAATTAACATTCTTGCTTAGCCATGCGACATCCTAGCTTAGCCATACCTGGGATATCTTAACTTCTGCCTTGGAGACAGATGTCTTCTACCTGCCACTAGTATGGAATTGCAGTTCTGTAAGTGACCAGCAGGATTGTTACACTCCTTCCTTGCAAGCTGAGAGCTTACAGCTGCATCTTCCCCTTTTGCCAGCCAAACAATATAGTGAGAATATTTTCCTTCTACACAGCACTGCCGTAGGTTTCTTGTAGCTTGATTTTTGACAGCTCGCTGAAACTGTATATTGTCTTTCCCTTTTGGCAGATTGGAACTAAGCATGGCGTTATCTACCTGATCACAAAGTATGGATACATTCACATGTATGACTTGGAATCTGGAGTGTGTATTTACATGAACCGTATTAGTGCTGACACAATCTTTGTAACTGCTCCTCATGAACCTTCCTCTGGCATTATTGGTGTGAATAAAAAAGGACAGGTAAATTGGGTTCTGTTGGCTCTTGAGCCTCTTAACTGAGCATAGGAATACTCTAGTGACTTCTGCGCAGGACAACTAAAGGCATAGTCAATACCATTTATCTAATCAAGAGTACCCCACACTTGTTTAGATGATGATAATAATATACCAAGGATTAGTTAAGATCTCAGACCTCTGATTTACAACTGTACAGGACAACACAACTGTACAGGAAAGTGTTTTTTGTAGTGTAAGGAGGAGCACAGGAGAACAATCTTCAAACTCAGTCGAACATTCTGTTCCCACAGTTCCTTACTGAACTTGAGAACTGCTCTCCCAGTTTTGAGCAAGATTGTTTTAAAAGGCAACTATATAGTGCATATGGCAGGCAGCTCAAGCGTGTTATGGTTTGTTCATTGTTTAGTGAATACAATAACAGGCTTTCCTGTATCTGGCCACTTATTTCTTGTGTGGTTTGACAATCCCTTCTCCACCTTCCTCTCCTTTTTAGTCTGATGGGAAATGGCAAGGAAACTTGCTGTGACTTCAGTTGACTCTATTTAGACCATGTATAATGCATATGTAGAAAATTGTTACCACAATCCAAGACACTCAGCATGCCAACTTGCAACACTAGCATGTACTTGGAATAGAAAAGTTCCTTTTAATGTGCAAAAGGTGTGCCACTGAATAGCTGCTTAAAGAACATGCCTTTCCAGATTTAGGGTGTAAAACTTTCCTTAATTAAATCTCAAAGGAAATCTAGCACCTGAAACTATTTTAACACTTATTTGCCATGATAGTGTTGCTGATTGATGTATTCATTGCTGGCATACCTTCATATATCCAGTAAAGTGAGCCATTGGACACTCCGCAAACTTCAGATTAGCGTTACATACTACAGTGTGTAATAGTAGAGGCCTCAGCCCAATTGTGATGGGCACTGTACAGACATAGCAGAATGCCCTTTCCTCAAAGAGATTATCTAGCTTAAAGCCTACAAAACTTTAGAGTAGTAGGAGAAACAATGTGGTGAAATTGCCCTCGGTTATCGGTTTTGTGGGTAGACCAGCGGTTCTCTAACTTTTGTACTGGTGACCCCTTTCACATAGCAAACCTCTGAGTGCAATTTACCCCCTCTTATAAATTAAACTCTTAATGTATTTAAGACTGTTATAGATGCTGGAGGCAAAGCAGGGTTTGGGGTGGAAGCTGACTGCTCAGAACCCCCCATGTAATAACTCGCAACCCCCTGAGGGGTCCCAACCCCCAGTTTGAGAACTCTTGGGGTAGACTGACAAGCTGAGTTCTGAGACACAAAACAAAGCTATAGTTCTCTGTTGATGAGCTGCTTGGACTCTTAATTCCTTTGCTCTATTACTTTGAGCTGCTATTTTCAGCAGGATGCTCCTGTTAAGGCTTTTTTGTCCTTTTCCAGGTGCTTTCAGTTTGTGTTGAAGAAGATAACATCGTGAACTATGCTACAAATGTTCTCCAGAATCCAGACCTGGGTCTGCGTATGGCTATCCGCAGTAACCTGGCTGGGGCAGAGGAACTGTTTGCCAGAAAGTTCAATACGCTCTTTGCACAAGGAAGCTATGCAGAAGCTGCTAAAGTGGCAGCATCTGCACCAAAGGTGAGTGCTTTTAAAGATGAAGACTAAGGATTAAAGGTGATGCTTATTCTAACATCCTAAATACACAACTAACTCTGCCGCTTGGCAGTTACTGCACTTTCAGTCAAAAGTGTCTTTATCTTTGAGTTAAAGAATAATTTGGGTTAATGTAATGTACAAAGAGTAAATGGATACCAATATGTTTCTAGTTGAAGAATCTAGCTTGTTGTGGACCCTGCAGAAGACTAGTAGCTTTTCACTAACAGCTTCGTTCTAGGTTGGGCATAGTATATAGAGAAGAGCATAATCAAAAGCCTCTCATTGTTGCATCAAAACTGATGGCAAATTTAAAAATACCCAAGACATCAGCATGTTTTGAGTAGGTTACTACACAAATAGTTCAGGTACAGGAAAGGCAAGGGTTATTCAGATGGATGTAACTGAAACCCTTTTTAAATCGTGGCTCTCTTCCCCTTCCCGGTATCTTTCAGGGAATCCTGCGTACCAGTGATACTATCAGGAAGTTCCAAAGTGTACCAGCCCAGCCTGGGCAGGCTTCTCCTTTGCTGCAGTATTTTGGTATCTTGCTTGATCAAGGGCAACTTAACAAATTTGAATCTTTAGAACTCTGCCGTCCAGTCCTGCAACAAGGGCGCAAGCAGCTCCTGGAGAAATGGCTGAAGGAAGATAAGGTAGGCAAATGTTTTGGTTTAAACTTTGCTGCTGTATGTGTCTTGTGCCAGTAGACTATTACATGTTTATGTACTTGGTTCATCTTGACTATCTCATTTTCTGCCTAATCATCAAATGCTACTTCTGCTTTCAGCTGGAGTGCTCTGAGGAGCTAGGAGACCTGGTGAAGACAGCTGATCCAACCCTTGCACTCAGTGTTTACCTTCGTGCTAATGTGCCAAACAAAGTCATTCAGTGCTTTGCAGAAACTGGTCAATTCCAGAAAATAGTGCTCTATGCCAAAAAGGTAAATGTTTTTGTTACAGGAGTAAGATTGTGTAATACCTCTACTGCTAGACTCCTAGTACATATCTGTGTGCAGTACTCTAACCTCTACATACTCTGGGTATCTTCCATGAGATAAGACAAGGACTTAAACATTTCAGAGTCTGTAAAGCTGATAATCAGTTGAGAGCTGCCTTGCTCAATTTTCATGTTGACACTCATTTCTAAATGAATGCTGATACAGTTCTGTCATGTAGCAGGACTAAGCATCAGCTTAGCCCATGAAGAATCTGAACTCCAAAACTCTCTCTATTTTGGAACACTGGAGAACATGGCCTTAGAAACCAGCTATATAATAGAGACTGAACTGGGAAGATAATATCTGCAGTTTCATTTGTGATCACAAATACAGTAACTTGCTTGTCCTTTGTCTCCCCACCTTAAACTTTGGACAGCAGTTGGTCTAAAGCATTCCCCACAGACTAGTCTTCAAGTGTAGAGACTGAGCATCTCTTCCCCAGTTGGAAACATAACCGTGTAGACTAGCACAAGCTTTTAAAATCTGTCTTAGTTATTAGTGTATGTGGAAACGTTAAACACTCTTTTCACAGCTTGGGATGTGATAGTCTTGTGTGACTAGGTTGCATTGTGCGGGGAATAAACATGTCTGCAACAGGTGTCACTGAACTACAGTATGAATTGTGAGCAGAAGCTTGTAAATTCCTAAGCATTTCCAGGGAGCTTTGACTACTAAAATTGTGTGTAATTGTTCTAGGTTGGCTATACACCAGACTGGATCTTCTTGTTGAGAAGTGTGATGAGAGTCAGCCCAGAACAGGGACTGCAGTTCTCTCAGATGCTGGTGCAGGATGAGGAGCCCCTGGCTAATATTAACCAGGTAAAAATGTGAAGCTGGTAATGACTTAGTTTAATGGACATGTAGTCCCATCTGAAACTAATGGCGTGTTTGTAAAATGAAGTCCAATCCAGTGAACTTTGCTATACTCCTAGGATTTGAATTAGCTTGATTTGGGCTGGCCTATGGGCATACAGTGTCTCTAGTAACACTAACTTCAGAAATGGCTGTAGATTGAGTTCTGTGGATCTTCTTGGCTTTCGCAAGGAGAACAGCACGTCTTACATAGCAAGTTTGCTATGCTGATTGATGGGGACTGCCAAGCTTCAAATCCAAATCGCACCTGGAGCTGCAGCTAGCCAGAGATGTCAAGAGTAACAAGAAGGGTTTCTTCAGGTATGTTGGCAACAAGAAGAAAGCCAAGGAAAGTGTGGGCCCCTTACTGAATGAGGGAGGCAACCTAGTGACAGAGGATGTGGGAAAAAGCTAATGTACTCAATGCTTTTTTTGCCTCTGTTTTCACTAACAAGGTCAGCTCCCAGACTGCTGCGCTGGGCATCGCAAAATGGGGAAGAGATGGCCAGCCCTCTGTGGAGATAGAGGTGGTTAGGGACTATTTAGAAAAGCTGGACGTGCACAAGTCCATTGGGCCGGACGAGTTGCATCCGAGAGTGCTGAAGGAATTGGCGGCTGTGATTGCAGAGCCATTGGCCATTATCTTTGAAAACTCGTGGCGAACGGGGGAAGTCCCGGATGACTGGAAAAAGGCTAATGTAGTGCCAATCTTTAAAAAAGGGAAGAAGGAGGATCCTGGGAACTACAGGCCAGTCAGCCTCACCTCAGTCCCTGGAAAAATCATGGAGCAGGTCCTCAAAGAATCAATCCTGAAGCACTTGCATGAGAGGAAAGTGATCAGGAACAGCCAGCATGGATTCACCAAGGGAAGGTCATGCCTGACTAATCTAATTGCCTTTTATGATGAGATTACTGGTTCTGTGGATGAAGGGAAAGCAGTGGATGTATTGTTTCTTGACTTTAGCAAGGCTTTTGACATGGTCTCCCACAGTATTCTTGCCAGCAAGTTAAGGAAGTATGGGCTGGATGAATGCACTATAAGGTGGGTAGAAAGCTGGCTAGATTGTCGGGCTCAGCGGGTAGTGATCAATGGCTCCATGTCTAGTTGGCAGCCGGTATCAAGTGGAGTGCCCCAAGGGTCGGTCTTGGGGCCGGTTTTGTTCAATATCTTCATAAATGATCTGGAGGATGGTGTGGATTGCACTCTCAGCAAATTTGCGGATGATACTAAACTGGGAGGAGTGGTAGATACGCTGGAGGGGAGGGATAGGATACAGAAGGACCTAGACAAATTGGAGGATTGGGCCAAAAGAAATCTGATGAGGTTCAATAAGGATAAGTGCAGGGTCCTGCACTTAGGACGGAAGAACCCAATGCACAGCTACAGACTAGGGACCGAATGGCTAGGCAGCAGTTCTGCGGAAAAGGACCTAGGGGTGACAGTGGACGAAAAGCTGGATATGAGTCAGCAGTGTGCCCTTGTTGCCGAGAAGGCCAATGGCATTTTGGGATGTATAAGTAGGGGCATAGCGAGCAGATCGAGGGACGTGATCGTTCCCCTCTATTTGACATTGGTGAGGCCTCATCTGGAGTACTGTGTCCAGTTTTGGGCCCCACACTACAAGAAGGATGTGGATAAATTGGAGAGAGTCCAGCGAAGGGCAACAAAAATGATTAGGGGTCTGGAACACATGACTTATGAGGAGAGGCTGAGGGAGCTGGGATTGTTTAGCCTGCGGAAGAGAAGAATGAGGGGGGATTTGATAGCTGCTTTCAAGTACCTGAAAGGGGGTTCCAAAGAGGATGGCTCTAGACTGTTCTCAGTGGTAGCAGATGACAGAACGAGGAGTAATGGTCTCAAGTTGCAGTGGGGGAGGTTTAGATTGGATATTAGGAAAAACTTTTTCACTAAGAGGGTGGTGAAACACTGGAATGCGTTACCTAGGGAGGTGGTGGAATCTCCTTCCTTAGAGGTTTTTAAGGTCAGGCTTGACAAAGCCCTGGCTGGGATGGTTTAACTGGTAATTGGTCCTGCTTCAAGCAGGGGGTTGGACTAATGACCTTCTGGGGTCCCTTCCAACCCTGATATTCTATGATAAGGAGAACAGCACGTCTTACATAGCAAGTTTGCTATGCTGATTGATGGGGACTGCCAAGCTTCAGTCAGGAAGGCTGCTGCTGTTAGCCCTAATTGGCAGGAGAAGGGAAAGACTTCCATTCAATGGGCAAACTAGTCCCCAAAGACTGATCTAGATAACTTTTGAGGTCTTTATTGTAAAAACAAATGGGCACTGGACACTGAAACCCTTTTTCTTTAGGGAAATAGTCTAACACTTATGAAGTAGAATACTATAACTTGTAAGTAAATCTATCAAAGTTGCTCCACTTACTGGTTATCAAATACTTGTTTGATACATCAGCCAAAATGACCTGTCATCAAATTCAGACACGAAAAATACAGGTCTGAATTCTCCCTGGTATAGAGTGAATAAACATTTTAAGGTAAGTCAGTTTGTGAGAACACTCTCTCTACAGGTAAAATGTAAAGTAGAAACACTACTCCTGCAGAAGTACAATGCTAAAAGCTTTAATCTAAGTTAACAAGTTGATAACTTAGAGGTGCTGCATATGTCATGATGGCTCCTTTTTGAAGATCAGCTGCAAGACTCCTGTCTTATACTCAGAATTGTATAAGAACTTTATGTGGGCGAGTGACTTTTTTTTTTTGATTACTGTCTACTTCAGATTGTAGATGTATTCATGGAGAACAGTCTCATTCAGCAGTGCACTTCCTTTTTGTTGGATGCTTTGAAGAATAATCGCCCTGCTGAAGGACACCTTCAGACACGTCTGCTGGAAATGAATCTGATTCATGCACCACAGGTAAGATTCCTCAACCTAGTCTTCTTAAAATAAGTCTCATTCACCATTTTCCTTCACCCTTTTCTTGAAAAACAAGCATATTTTTAGAACTCCAGGCAGTTTTTTTTAAATGCCTATAGCTGGAGATTGCTACCATCAAAAGCACTGACACAGCATTACTATGGAGATACCTATTGTAAGGGTGTTGTAGAGTTTTTTTTTTAAATAAACATCTGTAGAAGTGCAGTGCAGTTGACTGACTTTAATTGTTACTCAGTGTGGTCTGTTCCCAGTAACTCTCCTTTTTATGTAGTTTTCCTTACATCATGATATTCCTTGACTGTGGATGGAAACTGGAGGCTTAAAGTTCAAGGAAAAATTGTATCCCCTCTTAGGTTGCTGATGCCATCCTTGGAAACCAGATGTTTACACACTATGATCGTGCTCACATTGCCCAGTTATGTGAAAAGGCAGGCTTGCTACAGAGAGCATTGGAGCACTACACTGATCTCTACGATATAAAGCGTGCTGTAGTTCACACTCACCTCTTGAACCCTGAGGTAAGACTGGCTTCAGCTGAGTTTTACTTTGTGCATTAAGTGTAACTAACTACATTTCTCATGCTGTCACTTAACTATCTGTAAACTAATGCACTTTTCAGAGGGAAAGTTTAAAGTAATACATAGCTTTGCAAGCACATGTAACGAAATCCCCTAGACCAGTGGTTCTCAACTAGGGGTATGTGTATCCCTGGAGATATTCAGAGGCCCTCCACAGGGCACAACAACTTATCTAGATATTTGCCTAGTTTTACAACAGGCTACACAAAAAGCAATAGCAGTCAGTACAAACTAAAACTTCATACAGACAATGGCTTGTTTATACTGCTCTATATACGATACACTGAAATGTAAGTACAATATTTACATACCAATTTTTATTATAATATGGTAAAGAGAAAGTAAGCAATTTTTCATTAATAGGGTGCTGTAACATTTCTGTATCTTGCCTTTTTTTTTTTTTTTTTGTAAGCAAGTAGCTTTTAAGTGAAGTGAAACTTGGTGTACAAGACAAATCAGACTCCTGAAAGGGGTACACTCTGGAAAGGTCTTGGGCAGTGACTCTCAACCAGGTCAAATGAGTACCTTCAGTGACTGGCCAGTAGGTATTCAGCCATGCATCTGTAATTAACTTCAGGAAAGCCTTAATCATTCAAAGTCAGTCTATATTGCCAGTGGCAATTCTAAACCTGAAATTGGTCTCTTGGCAGCTCAAACACCTACCTGGTAAAACTAATTCTTGCCCACAACAAACATCATGTGGGTGTTCAAAACAATAAAAGTATTTGACTTGATGAACTATTGAGGTAATGTGTTGCAGAGTCCTTGTTGCTATCAATTTTTAGGCAGGTTAAAGAGATCAGCACTATTATCATGCCCAAATTCTTCCAAGTATGCGCTCCCTCCTGTTGCACATCTAGGACATGTACATATGTTTCCACCTGCCAACAGTGCAGAATGTAACTTCCACTTTCCTGCTGAACTTCAGTGAGGTATGTATACAACTACTAAAACCATTTTAACTTCTGTTCTTAGTGGCTTGTAAACTTCTTTGGCTCCCTGTCAGTTGAGGACTCTGTGGAATGTCTCCGTGCGATGCTATCAGCCAACATCCGACAAAATCTACAGCTCTGTGTGCAAGTAGCTTCTAAATACCATGAGCAGCTTGGCACCCAGTCTCTCGTGGAGCTCTTTGAATCTTTCAAAAGTTATGAAGGTGAGGTGCCCTTATGTTCTGAGGGAGGTACTTGCTTTCCATCTCTTTTGAGATGGAAGAAGAGTTGAGTGGGGTACTAGCTCTGAACTAGTACACAGCCTTTCAGTTGGAACCAAGCATGAGATTAACTGTAGTCTGGTGTTTGCAGCTATTTTGCAGAAGATACCTAGTTGGGGTGTGTGATCTCCTGGAGATCATACGCTATCTGGGTTGAGGAGGGCAACCATATGCATAACCGACAGTCTGAGTGTTCCTTTCAGCAGCTTTTCTTGTAGACTACTGGTGGGACTATTTAAATTCACCTGTCCTGTCTCACCACTTATTAGTGGCTTTGTTCCTTATTCATAATTATCAAAGCATGTAACTCCTCACCTAGGTGACAACGAGTTGAACGTTCATAGTTATAAGTTGGTAATCTCTCCTTCTTTCTAGGATTGTTTTATTTCCTGGGTTCTATTGTGAACTTCAGCCAGGATCCAGATGTCCACTTCAAATATATTCAGGCAGCCTGCAAGACGGGTCAAATTAAAGAGGTGGAAAGGATCTGCCGTGAAAGTAACTGCTATAACCCTGAACGAGTGAAGAATTTTCTCAAGGTAACTTTCCTGACTGGAGGCTAGAATAGTAGTGCATAGAGGGACCAAAATATTAGCTAAAAGTACAGGTATTGGTCTTAAGGAATCATACAGTGCTTGCATCTCTTGTATTTGCACTTAATTCTGTATCAGTCTTGGCTCTCAAATAGTTCCCTTTCACAAGGAGTACCGAACTCTTAGTTGTGCAAATTCTACACAGCAGTGAGAGGCTAGATGTCTAGCCAGTATCATTACCAGAGATAGCTGAGCTCTAACTTGTAATTTGTATTACTGTAGGCTTAGGCACTAGATGCTGTAAAAACTAATTTCATTTCTTTTAGATGAAATATGAAGCATTATTAAAGCCCAAAAGGTGGTCCTGGGCTAATTTGTACAGATAAGGCAGTATTAGTTCAAAGTAGCTGCATATTATCTTGGGCTGTATACTGATCCCAGTGTGACCAAATTTTGGTCTGCCATAAACACCAATAAAACAGTTTGTAAATATTTAGCCTTTATATTGGTTGCTGAATGTGTACTAGCCAGATCAGACTGTTCTAAGGTACTCCTCAGTCTTTTCTCAAGACTAAGCATGCCCAGATGTATGTTGACCTTTCCTGAAGTCTAGATTTTCTAGACCTCCTGACTAGATTTGCTCGCCTCTGGACTGTCTTTGATTTTGTCCACCTTTTCCTAAAGTTCAGTGCCCAAAACTGGACACTCTAAGCCAGCCCAGACTTCACCAGTGCCAAATACAGCAGAACAACTATCTCCATGTCTTGCATGACACTCTGCTGTCATTACACCCAAGAATGGCATTAGTTTTTTTGCAACTGCATCACAGTTAGCTCATATTCAATTTGTGATCCGCTATAACCCACAGATCCTTTTTAGCAGAACTCAAGGATGTTTCTGTGTTGTGTTTACCTCAGTTTCAGGGGAAAGTTACTTCCAGCTCTGGGTGTGGGGAAGCAAGCATTCTTTCCAGTGACTCACCTTATTAGTAAAATCAGGCTGCTTTTAATGGCCATTCTACAAGAATGGAAAAAAGTGTGACGTTTATGCAGCTTAGCCGAGGTGCATGGCCTTCCTTGCTTGAATTTTGGCTTCTAGATTCTTAACCTTGGTTTAAGTGGTTTTTTTTTGGGTGTCCAACTTGAGACTCCTTTTTAAGGGGCCTGACTCTCAAGTGCTGAGCATCCACTCTCTGCCAAGACCTTTAAAGGTAGATAGCTATGTGCATCCAGGATTTGCTAGTCACTGTTTTAAAAAACAAAAATAAAGCCCTTGACCTTTAAAGTAGAAATACACCTGATTTGGCTGGCTGTTTATGATGGAATACAATGGGCTCTTGAATATTGGAATCAAAGGATGAGACTGCAATCAATTTAGAGTCAGCATTTTTCTGAATGGTAGCCTTTTGCTGGTCCGAAATTAGGAGAACAGTTAAGGTGCTCTGCTGATGTCTCTGCATAATTTGTAAAGATAGTGACTCTTTCTATTTCCCTTCCCCAAACATTCAGGAGGCCAAGCTCACAGACCAGCTTCCTCTGATCATTGTTTGTGACAGATTTGACTTTGTTCATGACCTCGTTCTCTATTTATACCGCAACAACCTGCAGAAGTACATAGAGATCTATGTTCAGAAGGTAAAATAAAATCTCTTCTAAGGAATAAACTTAGAAAGGGACCAGTATGTACAGTGGGAGCTTTGGTTTACCTAAGGTTCTGTAGTTCAGAAGTGGTTGAGCTCCGTAAGACTTAAACCTTGTGTATTGGATAATAGAGCAGAATGAAACACCAAGATTTCAGTAAAGTGTTGCTTAATTCATCCCCCAGCACCCCCACCACCTTGTCACTAAAGTATGTTCTTGATTAGATTTTTTTTTTTAGGGGGGAGAAGGGGTCAGTCTCATAACTTATGACTATTCTTTTGGTGGTTTTTGTAGAATATTGCTAGTTAACAGCAATTTAGTGATAACTTGTACTTAAGTCTCACTTAAGAACACTTCAGATAACTAATTGAGGTGGTCCTGTTTCCTACATTTCTAAACATTAAATTTTTTTTTAAAAAATTTCTCCAGTTATGGCACAGCTCAAAAAAACATTCTTATGGGGGTTTATTCTAGGTGAATCCAAGTCGTATACCAGCAGTGATTGGAGGACTGCTTGATGTGGATTGTTCTGAAGATGTTATTAAGAACTTGATCATGGTGGTTAGAGGCCAGTTCTCAACTGATGAGCTGGTGGCTGAAGTGGAAAAAAGAAATAGGTAAGAATAGACTATAAAGGTACTCGGTGTAAACAGTCATTCCATTTGGCTCCAGTAAAAGGCTTCCCCCATGGTATATAGGAGTTGCATCCATTGCTCTAAGTCAATCCCATTTTGAAAGATCAAAGTAAAAATGATTTAAAGCAATTAATTTGGAGCTCGCTAATGTGTGGCAGTTCTCTTGACTAAGCAAAAGAATTCTGTATGTGGAGTTTCAAGAACATGAGTATGGCATGTAAGAGGGTGTCAGAGTATCTCATTTATTAATTCAGATCATGTATGGCAGTCTTAAATTCTGAGAATAGTTTTGGTCCCATTCATGAATATGGGAACTTGGAAAATCACCCCAGCCTTGTGTAATGGGAGAAGAAACAGCCCTGTGTCTAGACTTGAGTTTTGACATGGTAGTTGACTAGAACAAACCAGTAGCTATTGTATGGAAGTATACAGGGTAGATCGGGGGAGGAGGGGCTGTGTGTGTACACATATGAAATACACAATGACTGTGACTAGGTTAGTAGAACAGGAATGGAGAAGGGGCAACATATTGCAAATGTTGGGGCAATGTGGTTCTTCTGTCCTGCATCCCAAATTCGGGGAAGAAAAGAAATAACAAATAAGGAGGTCTACAAAGCCATCACAGAGCGTTGTCTGTCAGCTGAAGGACTTGTGTTTGCTGCAGTTTTTCTGCAAGTACTGGGACCAGGAAACTAATACCATATAGGGTGTACTAGCTATAAAAATATTATTTTGAGCCCAGTGGACACTTAATCACAAGCAAGAATTTGCTAAATCATCTCATTCTGAAAACTTCCACAAACTATTTCTATAATGCTCAAAGTATGTAATCCATGAAGTATCCTGTCACTATATCACTTAAATGTAAAGCCTAAATCACACTCTTCTCTCCTACTAAACCTTGCCATTCTTAACACTTCCAAAATTCATTTTGTTCCTGTCTTGCCCTACTGAAAATATCTGTGGTCTGGTTAATTCTGTCCTTTACCTAAGCAGAAGGTTATAGTAGTCATTAACCCAAAAGTCAGTTGCTAAAACTCTTTTCCTACTGCTTTTTAAGGGTGGGGTTTTTCTTCCCCGCCACCAAGTTTCTCCTCTAATTCCCCTGTTTTAAACTTTGAGTTTAAACTGCTGCTTCCTGACTTATCAATGCTTTTCAGACTCTGCCCTCTCCCAGTACAGCTGCTTTAACATCACACTTTGCTTGGAACAGTTTCCCAGTTGATGTATAGCATGTTCCATATGCCTTACTCTCAACTTGTTAAATGAGCACAATATTTTTAAAGTGAAGTCTCCTTTAAGGGACTTACTGTGCACAGATCACCTGTACGCTGACACTGCTTTATGAGTTAAAATTTTACTCTAAACAAGCATTCTTGAGTAACTTATGGCTCCAGAAGCATTCTTTATTTGAGCCATGACTAGGTTTCTCCTAGTCTTTATAGAAAGGACGGAGGGGAGAGATTTTTTCCTTAAAAGGATCAGAGAAACTCCAAATTGTCTGTCTGCATGCCCCTCAATAATAAGCTTAGGGGTATTTTAAATCTTAAATGGGGTTATTTTGTAGATCATTCACGGTAAGAATGATTTGATCTAGAAGACTGATTATACTAGGACCACAGCCTTTCTGGGGGACAACCTTGACCTTAAAATTTGCTGGCACTCCTCTCAAGTTAAGGAATAGAATTGAGCACTTTAATAGCACATTTGGTCTGCAAACTTAACAAACTTTATTTTCCCCAAAAGGCTTAAGTTGCTGCTGCCATGGCTGGAATCTAGAATTCATGAAGGCTGTGAAGAACCTGCCACCCACAATGCTCTGGCTAAAATCTACATTGACAGTAACAATAATCCTGAGCGGTTTCTCCGGGAGAACCCATACTATGACAGCTGTGTTGTAGGCAAATACTGTGAAAAAAGGGACCCTCATTTGGCCTGTGTTGCTTATGAGAGAGGGCAATGTGACCTTGAACTCATCAAGGTTAGCAAAACTTGCTTTTGTATCTACAAATATCTGCTGTAGTCTGTTTGAGTGGTGGTGGTGGGTTTTCAAATGTCAATATTCGTGTAACCAATGTTCCGATTAGATTTTAAGCGTAAGCCTTTCTAACGCTGACCAAGTCCTACATGCCTTAAATATAATCCCATTGAAGCTAGCAAGATTTGGCTAAATTATGTACATGAAGTTTTATAGAACAGTTGATGTGGGATTTGTTTAAATAGCCCTGAATAAAAGCTATTACAGTACTCTTAGAGTCCATAATAGAAAGAAGGTACCAGGTGCAATTGGAAAAAAGCCTCTGAACACATTTGATTCTAGTATTAGTAGCCTTGGATAGGTTGTCTTGGTTTCCAGAATCCCAAATGGGAATGGACTCCCTCTACCATGTATCCCTTGCCAGCTCTTCCCATTGCTTCTGCCAACTGGTCAACATAAGCCTCAAACTCAACTTCATCAACAGTTGATCACTTGTTCCAGTGCACAAGCCAAGACTATGGTGGAAACTGCTGAGTAGTGTCAGCATATAGAGCACCCTATAGTCCACACTTCCACAACCAGTCCCAGCCTGGAATCGCTGCCTGCTGGAACATGGTGTGGTTCCTTAAGGGATTACCCTTCTGATCAGTGTTACACTGCACTAATTTAATGATTCAGCATGAAAAGCTTGGTTGTGTCCACTGCAGCAGTTGAGTCTAGTCTTTGCATGCTGTCTTACAGAAATGTGAAAAGGAGAATATAGCCACAAAAGTGGTGGTCTTAATAGATTGAATCAAGAGTAGCTTACAGTAAAGTTTTTTTAAGTTAGAAACAGTTTTCCTGGTTCCACTCTTGGAAGTGGACAGACAGATTGACTGACTGTTCTATGCTCCCTTCTTGGGGAGTGAGTTCTGTGGTACTTGCTTTCTCCTAACCAAGGTGCTCCGCAAAGGGCTTTTTGTCTTCCAACAGCCAAATTTTCTACTACAGAAACTGATATTCCTCCCCTCCCCCCAAGAATTGAAGGCTCTCCTCTTGGCATAGGTCCTTTCCTAGGGTGAACTGGGAATCTTACTTTGACCACCTGTTAACTGTGCAGATCACTGCTATGAGAACTGTAATCTTTAACTTCTGTGCGCATATCTGCTTGACAGGAGGGGAGGTTGCCAGGCTGTATCTGCATTTACATGATATGACAGGCTCTGGTCAGACTTCAGACACCGAACCATTTTAATTATAACAGTTGGTGTTATAGGCACACCATAAAGTCAGGCAGTGCTAACCTTGGTACCCAGCCTAGTCTTAAGCAGTAATGGAAGGAAGAATTGGACTGTAGGCTCCTATTAAAATGGTTTGAAAAACAAAACCTACCTTGCTGTCCATTGAAGCTAGCACTGATAAAATGTAACCAAAATGTACATTGAGTCACAACTCAAACTGCAGTTAGAATCAGTCAAATACAAAGCCATTGTGAGAATTTACTTCCTCTGCTGTATCATTGATAAGCTGCTGCACAAAATGTTTCCATTAGACAAAACTGTAGCCCACAAACAGAAGCTTATAGTTGTGGAAACATTGTGTGAAATGAAACATTCTGGTGCTGTTTTCTTGACGCTCCTCTTAAGACCTTGACAATGAAGCTGAGTGGAGGATTCAGATGAAATAAAACTGACCTGAACTTCCTTCCCTCCAAAATGAATCCCCTTCTAGGTCTGAAATTTGTCAAAGCCTGTGTAGTTCAAGGCTTCAGAGAGCCATAGAAATATTACCATGAGAAGTTCCAATAACACTTCTATTGGACAAAAGCAAGAAAAGCTCAAACTTTGCAAGAGATCCTGTCTGCCAAGAGCCTTTTAGATCAGAGGCTAGGAAAGAATCCGAACTTGAGTCTGTGTGGCACTTAGTGATGGCCAACAACTAGTTGTATTTGGAAGCTATTGTCCGTTGAGCATGGCTCATCAATGTCAAAAGCCAAACTTGTGTTGGGTGGGATCTCATTGTAAGTGTTCCCTTAACTATACGTGTGATGGTTTTCTCTCTTCAGGTTTGCAATGAGAACTCCTTGTTCAAGAGTGAGGCTCGCTATTTGGTACGCAGAAAGGATCCAGAACTTTGGGCAAATGTCCTTGAGGAAAATAGTCCATTCAGACGACAGCTCATTGATCAGGTACAGTGAAGTAACTGGCTCTACAATTAGAAATGAAAGCTGTTATCCAGTATCTTCTGACTTCAGAATGACTCCAGAATCCCTTGCGCAC
Organism: Caretta caretta; assembly: GCF_965140235.1. Taxonomy (NCBI): domain Eukaryota; kingdom Metazoa; phylum Chordata; order Testudines; family Cheloniidae; genus Caretta; species Caretta caretta. The sequence continues at coordinate 14,836,053 of NC_134220.1, read as the reverse complement.
ACCCTCCCAATACTTGTGCCCACCCTATTAGCCCCTCTATTTCAGTGTCTACTTATTTTTCTATACTGGGGTGAGCAATAATTTTCACTGAGGGGGCCACTCCATGAATTTTGGTAAGTTGTCATGGGTTGCAAATTTCTACCATATTAATGGAGAGGGTGCAGGGTCTGGGACAGAGTTTGGGTGCAGGAGGGGGTACTGACCTGGGGTAGGGGATTGTAGTGTGGGAGAAGGTGAGAAGAGCAGGCTCTGGCCAGGAGGCACTTATCACATGTGACTCCTGACCAGCAGGGCGCTCAGGCAGGCTACTTGCCATGGCCCCACATTGCTCCCGGAAGCAGCTGGCTGCTGGCATTGTGGCACATCTCTGCATGACCCTTTGTGGGGAGGGGGTAGCAGGTATCCAGGTGCTGCCCATGCCTGCAAGCACCACCCCTGCAGTGAGACCGGTGCTAGGGACAGCACATGAAGCTGCCTTTCTCCCCCCCCCCCCACCTTCTTCCCCAGCCAGGGGTGCGCAGAGACATGCCAGCCAGGAGCAGCGTGGGGCCACGGCAGGCAGGTAGCCTGCCCAAGTGCCTCGCTGTGCCACAGGACTTTAGCTGCCTCCTTGCTATCTCTGGGCTGCTAAAAGAACCTGGTGGATCAGACAGAAATGTTAAGCAGGCTGGATTCAGGCCATATTTTGCCCACCCCGTTCTATACAGTGTCCAGATTGTTTGTTTCATCACAGACAGGGTCCAGTATAACTAGCACTTGTCTGGTCTCTCTAATGCAATACTAGCTGTAAAAGTAGTTGTATCTATCCCTTAATTTTAATCTTGAATCTTATCTGGGAGACTGCTCATACTGTAAGGCTAGTGTGGTGGTATGCTTTATTAAATGGTTGTGAAATGCCCAGTATCTCACAATAATACTGGTGAATCAATATTTCAATGCCATCTAATTGACAGAATAAAAGGAATCTTTGGTAGCCAGAATCTTCTGACAGTTGCAGTGTTTTAGATTGATGTTTCAGAACCTTGTGAGGTTCCTGACTTAATGTGTGTCCTACCTCAGTGAGCTGATAACCTTGTTTTATGAATCTCTAAATTAAGACTAAGAAAAGCCCTTTCAACTACTCCTTCCAAATATCTTCAAAATTAGGTTGTCCAGACAGCCTTATCTGAAACACAAGATCCTGAAGAGGTTTCTGTTACTGTGAAAGCTTTCATGACTGCTGATCTGCCCAATGAACTAATTGAGCTTCTTGAGAAGATAGTCTTGGACAACTCTGTGTTCAGCGAGCATAGGTAGGTGGAAGATGGTACCCCTTCTGTTGGAAGAAATATTGAAGCGTTTTGTGACATTTTTTAGGTTGTCCCCTAAACTTCTGAAACAGCTGACTGCTCTGCACTCTATACAGTCTTTAAATGGATATCCTCTTTTTGGGTGTGCAAAATTTGATCTTGCAGCATTAGGTGATGTGTCCTGCTAGAGAAGGTGAGCAGTCACTGAAGTGATAAAATTAAAATGCTTGAATACAACTGAAGTAGTGCAGCCAGTGTACTAATACACTATCAGTTCACGCGTAATAAGAGTTAGCATTCCTTTGTAACAAGTAACTAAATCTTATTGTACTTCTCTCCATTTTGTCTATAAAAACAGGCTAGTCAGTTTTCTATTGCAGGAGAAACAGTAGATAGCTTCAGACAATCTACTAGACTTCTGTAAAACTCACTTTAAAACCTTAATTTAGGACTTTACTGCCTGATGGTGGCATTTTTAGGTCAAATAGTAGGTAGCACCTAATGCCGCCTTTTTCTAGATCATTTTTGTCCTGCTTATCCCATTTACAGGAACCTGCAGAATCTTCTGATTCTGACTGCCATTAAAGCTGATCGCACTCGTGTAATGGAGTATATCAATCGTCTGGATAACTATGATGCCCCAGATATTGCAAACATAGCCATCAGTAATGAGCTATATGAAGAAGCCTTTGCTATCTTCAGGAAATTTGATGTTAATACTTCTGCAATACAGGTGAGGTGCAGTCATGGCTACCAGCTCATGCTTCCTACTATGGGTGTACAGTTCATAGAACAGGTGGGAAAAAACAGGTAAGTAACTCTAGAGTGGCTGGTAGACCTTTCTAGAAAAGTCTAAACTGTACATGTAGATAAAACTACAGTCAACCTACCACCAATGCAATATATTGTAAATATTCTGTGGAAAAAGCTGCTCTTTGAGCACTTGAAAGTTGGGGATGGGGTAAGGGAGACAAATCCTGAATCTGAATATAGGGAACATAACTATTCAGCATCCAAATGAAGTAATTCAGACACCAATCTCTTGGGAGTTTACATGAGTAAATTTAATCAGTGTTGTCTCTGCCCCAAGGACATTTTCACCCTGAAACATAACCACCTATATAGATGAGTTTGAAAGGGCTGCTTTAAATCCAGAATGTGGTTGTTGCTCATCCTCAGGTGTGGGGACGAGCTCTAGGCATTTGAAGATTGAAGGACTGGATGGTCATACTTAATACTTAGCAACTGTTCTTATCTCAATATCACAGGTGCTGATAGAGCACATTGGCAACCTGGACCGTGCCTATGAATTTGCAGAGAGATGTAATGAACCAGCTGTATGGAGCCAACTGGCCAGAGCACAGCTCCAGAAGGACTTGGTGAAGGAAGCCATTGACTCCTATATCAAGGCTGATGATCCCTCTGCTTACATGGAAGTTGTTCAAGCAGCTAGTAGAAACAGTAAGCTAAGGCCTCATCAGTTCTGTAGTTAGGCATGGCTTCATAATGAGAATATGGTTTACCAAGTGTAACAGAAATTCTTGGGGAAATGATTTTAAAGGATTAGCAGTGGGTAGGAGGACTGAGCCAGATTAACAAAGGAGTTCAAAATTAATAAATATAAAAATACTGATTGATATATATGAAGTCTTCAGATCCAGTGTTTCAGCATTGGATCCATTTGTAAGTGCTTTCACTGACTTACATTCTCAAATCTCTCTACATAAAATGAGAACCATAAATACTAATGGCACACAACTCATTCTTGAGTAATCATGATCCAGAAGAGATGTATGAATGTTAAGAGTTGATCAGCTCAGGGAATGGTACCTAGTGTAGTTTTGTTTGGATGTGGGATCAGCTAGTCCCAGCTGAGCAGTATGGCTCTTCAGTGTCAGTTTCTGCAGAGTAGCTCATTTCTTAACTGACTGGTCTCTTGAACATAGTTTAGACAATGGGAAATACTTCAGAATGAAAGGAGTGGAATGGGAAACTTTTTTTTTCTCCTCTATTTAAGATAACTGGGAGGATCTGGTTAAATTCTTGCAAATGGCCAGAAAAAAGGCCAGAGAGTCCTACGTAGAGACTGAACTGATCTTTGCTTTGGCAAAAACCAACCGCCTCTCAGAGCTGGAAGAGTTTGTCAGTGGTCCTAACAATGCCCACATTCAGCAGGTATGTCTTATGTTCCTAATAAAATAGGAAGGCCTTTACAAATAGCTTTGTCAGGTCAGAAATTTCCAGATGCGCACTCAAAGGAAACAGGACAGGCTTTCAAAGTTTGCTCATTTCCCCTTTCCTGCCCCTATCAGTCCAAGTCAGTTTATTCTGGTTTTCTCTCTAGGTTGGAGATCGCTGCTATGAGGAGGGAATGTATGATGCAGCAAAGTTGCTCTACAACAATGTATCTAACTTTGCCCGCCTGGCATCTACCTTGGTGCATCTTGGAGAGTACCAGGCAGCAGTAGACAGCGGCCGCAAAGCGAACAGCACCAGGACCTGGAAAGAGGTGGTTCATCTTGCCAAAGCTATGTGCTCCTTTTCCCAGAGGGGGGTCATTCATATTCACTTGAAATGGCATCTTATTTCTAAACAAATCTGTGGACTACTAGCCTTCAGAGCACTTGCTGGTCATGTAATGCTGGTTTGCCATGCTTCCAGCTACTTGATCACATCAAGATACTCAAATATGCTTTCTCAATATTACTCTTCCATGTGAGCAACTTCTTAGTTGATATGTTACGCAATCACAAATAGGAGATGAGGTTTCGCAAGAGCAATATGTACAAGATATGGTCCACACTTTGCCAGTCAAAGCCTCAATGGCCATTTTAGAACCTTTGTTTTAAATGGGATAATTCTTACTCCTAATGGCGCATTATTTTTAATTGGTACTGCTTCCAGTCTCTACTTTCAAGCCCCTTGATTATTTGTCCTACATCTGATAGTGTCCTTTGATTTAATGTATAGAAGGAACCCTTTTTAGTCTTGCAGTTATCTGATTCATTTTGGGTAATGTGGTGTCTAACGTCAGTATGACTAAAATCTTCTTTTTGTTACAGGTGTGCTTTGCATGTGTGGATGGAAAGGAGTTCCGCCTAGCACAGATCTGCGGCTTGCACATAGTAATCCATGCAGATGAGCTTGAAGAGCTGATTAGCTATTACCAGGTTAGATTGTTTTAATGATCTAAGGGAATAATTGCTCCCAATTTTGCAGGATTTGTTAATATCGTGTTCCTTAAAATCAGAGATGGCAGCAACTACACTACCCTCAACAGTGCCATGGTAACAGTTGTCATTCCCAGTACTTTAACAAATCTTTTCAAGGATTTTTTTTTTTAACCACTAGTGAAACAAGCTCATTTTAAACAGGGAGCTGGGTTTAAACTGGAGAGCATCTTCACGGTGCAATGGAGTAAGTAAAAAGGTCAGTACTTCTCAAACTTCAACTTGGTAACCCCTGTCTCAAACTTAAAACTTCAAATCACTGTTCCTGCTATGTTGTCCCCTACTGTGCTGCTAAGGGATCTTTGAAAAGGGATGATGTTCAACCAATAACATTGGCCATCTTCATCTTAGGATCGCGGCTACTTTGAAGAACTGATTGCCCTCTTGGAAGCAGCTTTGGGCCTGGAGCGTGCTCACATGGGAATGTTCACAGAACTTGCCATCTTGTACTCCAAATTCAAACCTCAGAAGATGAGGGAACATCTGGAGCTCTTCTGGTCCAGAGTCAACATTCCAAAGGTAGGTATCTTGCTGCATTAAACTGTTATGCACCTAGGCAAGTGTTGAGCAACATGCAATTCCTAAATATCCTTTTCCTATCCCTAGGTGCTCAGAGCAGCAGAACAAGCTCACCTCTGGGGAGAACTGGTCTTCCTTTATGACAAGTATGAAGAGTATGACAATGCAATAATTACAATGATGAACCATCCCACTGATGCCTGGAAAGAAGGGCAGTTCAAAGACATAATTGCTAAGGTAAATAGCTGATCTAATTACTGGACTTTTTGTGAAAATTGTTACTACGAAGCAAAAATTGAAGTGATAAGAGCTTTAATCTTACAGCTAGAAGGTTCAAATATCTGTTCAACAAACTCCTGAAATAAGCAGGAAGCTGCTGAGCTCTCTTCTTCTGGGCTTCCTGTGCCTAGCTCCTCTCCCCACCCCCACACGTTGGGATCTGAATCTTGTACAGATTCTTGGAATCAGGCAGAGCAGGAAGCTGACAAGTACTAGCCATCTAAGTGAGAAGTTTGCTTTCATATTGTAGTTGTGTACATGGCCAGCACTCAAACAGAAATCTGACATTTAGACTTTGCAGAGTTGACACTTTTATCTGATATTTCAGTTTCCCTGCAATATAGTTAAACTTTCAGATGCAGAGGCAGCCTTTGATCAAATCAGTGTTTTCCCTATCCAGGTGGCCAATGTGGAACTGTATTACAAAGCCCTGCAGTTCTATTTGGACTACAAACCTCTGTTGATCAATGATCTTCTGCTCGTATTATCTCCACGGCTGGATCATACCAGGACAGTCAGCTTTTTCTCAAAGGTGAGCTATAGTCGTCATAAATGGATCAGGTATAGAAACTAAACTCTGTGTTCCTCAGGATTTCTTAGTGCATTCTTGTCCTTGCCCTCAGATGAAGACTTTGGGGTCTAGAAGATGTATCCGCCTCTTGCAGTAGCAAGCATGCTGCTACTGCTCATCAAATCACTTGGAATAGGGCTGTTCCAGTCTGTGTAGGCCACATGGTTATGGGAAATGGATCCAAATATCTTCTGTAAATTTAAATCCTGACTGTCTAGCTCTTCTATGCCAGCAATTAAAGGATAAAATTGGCCTAATATCTGAGCCACTGGCAGCTATACTAGACTGGTTTTGGGCTGGCTTAAAACCAGTCTAGTGCTAAACTGGAGAGCCTGCCTCTCTAGAGTATTTCGTTTCCTTCAAAGCAGTACTCTTAATCTAACATGTTCTTACTGCTATTCTGCTTCCAGGTTAATCAGCTGCCTCTAGTAAAGCCTTACCTGCGTTCAGTCCAGAACCACAACAACAAAGGAGTCAATGAGGCTCTAAACAATCTTCTGACAGAGGAGGAGGATTATCAGGTGAGTCTCCCATACAGTTGAGTTACAGCAGGTCTACAACACCTTGGTGTGCAAATTTACTCTCCTTTCTCTTTACATGCCTGCTCTTTGTTAATCAGCCACGTTTTGTACATTGTAAGAATTATTCACCTTGGTCTCAAACTGACTTGATTGAAAGGTATTGGCTGGAATGTAAAGGGGACGGGGTAAGTCCACCTCTTCTGGAGGAATAGCAGCCATGGCCAAATATATTTCAAGGGTTGGGATGAGGTAAATGCTCTCTACATGTGATAAGTAGAAATACCCTACAACACTTCTCACATAAATAGCAGATTCCTTCTAAAGTTACTTCTCTCTAGACAGCATTAGAATAGAGTTGTTACATCTTGGCACACTATGTGTGTGCTGCTGTATGGGGGTCTAGTTAAAAAGAAAACACCTTGTGTATGTGACAGGTTGCAGGCTTCCGTGTCAAGTGGACTAGGGAGACAGACCAGTTACTTAAGTCTGCGTAACTTGTCCACTGCTAATGGGACACTTAACACTTGTATCAGTTTTTCTGTACTTCAGTAATCCCTTTAGGCAAAACCAGCATCATGGCTTTCTTTAAGCTTGGGGGACTGACTCCTTTGGAGCAAATGCCTCTCTTTAGAAATTTTCTAATCTGAACAGCTAGAATGCAGCCATGTCCATACTGTAGTAACCTAGAACTAGCAGCCCCCAAAACCAAAGTTAATTCATGCTAGCCATACTTCTCTAGTTTTTTTTTTTGTTTTTTTTGTTTCTCCAGTGGTGGTCAAACACTTGCTGTTCTGATAGCTAACAGAATTTTTCTCTAATAGGGGTTGAGAGCATCTATTGATGCATATGATAACTTTGATAACATCACACTAGCTCAGCGCTTGGAGAAACATGAGTTGATTGAATTTAGGCGTATCGCAGCCTACTTGTACAAGGGTAATAATCGTTGGAAACAGAGTGTGGAGCTCTGTAAGAAGGATCGTCTCTACAAGGTCAGTTAACATTGAACATTTCCCTTTTTTAATGGTATGGAAGAGGTTATTCTAAAAGGCACCTCCAGACTAAGCAGCAGTGAGCTTTCTGCACTGTCATTGTAGCATGGATTGCACCTGCCTTTGCAAAATTCCTACAAATTTAGGATTAGAACTAATCTAAGAGGCCATGTCAATAAAACTAAATTCCTTTTCACACACCTGACTTTTTTTTCATAGGTGGTTATCTTGTAACAAACTAGTGCTGATTAGGATGCTCACTTGACAGGAGTACACTTTCTGTGTTTACCAAAAAAAAATATCTTGTAAAATTGTACTTCAAATGGGAGCCCTGATGTAGTTGAATCAGTGTGCCATTACTGAGGCTCTAGCCTCCATTAAAACTTAAGTACAAAACAGTATGTGATGTGGATGGTTATATTAAGTGGAGGTACAGCACAAGCACTGTATGTACCTGAAGCAAAAAACACTGGTTCGTCTCATATGCACAAGTGTGAACACACCTTTGTCTTCTGAGACTTGAACCCAAGATGGAACTAATGGCTCCGCCTTTGCCAACCTCTTTGGGGCAGGACATTGTAGAGGGAAGCACTTGAAGGCCCTGTAAACCTACCAACCGTAATGACAGGTTAGACTAAGCCACTTCTGATTTTTGTGTTGAAGACTCTCTAATAGTGACTCTGCATATTGGCATCATCCCTATTTTAAAATGTCAGTACAAAGACTGCACTCAGATGCCAGAAACTAAAGCTTACTGCTTTTTTAAAACACCTTACTCGCACCCATACACAATCTGTCTAGGACAGAGACCTCTGTGACTGGTTCAATCACAGAAACCCCCTTGGATCTGCACTTGATGTGATGAGATTACCTCTGAGCCAGTTTTCTCTGCCAGTTTGGGCCTCCAGAACCATGCCTTGTCGAGCCAGACATCAGTCTGCTCCAACACAGACCCAGGGTCTGAACCACATGCCCCAAAGCTGCAGACTTAACTGAAAACACCTGAAGTGCTCCTGTCTCCAGCACCCAGACACCCAGCTCCCAATGGGATCCAAACCCCAAAATGTATTTCTCTGTATAAAGCTTATACAGGGTAAACTCATAAATTGTCCATCCTCTAGAACACAGATACAGAGATACACAGCTATTTGCTCCCCCAGGTATTAATTAATAAAATCACTTTTTTGCTAAATATAAAAAGTAGGATTTAAGTGGTTCCAAGTAACAGAACAAAGTAAGTTACCAAGCAAAATAAAACACAATAAGAAACTGATTACAGATAAAATCTCACCCTCAGATGTTCAAGTAAGCTGCTTTCAGACTAGACTCCTTCCTAGTCCAGGCCCAATCCTTTCCACTGGTAGTTTTTTAGCTCCAGCTCAGGTGGTAACTAGGGGATTTCTCATGACTGGAGCCTCCTTTTTCTGTTCCCTTTATATAGCTTTGGCACAAGGCGGGAGTTTTGTCTCGGTCCCCACCCCTCCTTTTAAATGGAAAAGCACCAGGTTTAAGATGGATTCCGGTACCAGGTGACATGGTCACATGTCCTGTGAGACCCCCAAGCCTTCATTCTTCCTGGCCTGACTCTCACAGGAAGGCTTGTAAATGGCTGTTTACTTGCAACCAATTGTCCTAGTTGACGGGAGCCATCAAGATTCCAAACCACCATTAATGGCCCACACTTTGCATAATTACAATAGAACCTCAGTTACTTCATATTTCTAGTTTCAGATACAAGAATGATACATCCTATGCAAATAGGATGACCACAGTCAGTAGATTATAAGTTTTTGCCTGAAGCATATTTCAGTTACATTCTATTCACTTATTAGCATATTTTCATAAAATCCTATAGAGTGCAACATCACAACCTCATTTTTAGTTCTTGGAGGAAGTGTCTTAATCTCATCTGACTTGCTTCCTTTAATGCCAGCAACCAGTATTTATTGTTATAAATCCCATTAACTGATGAAAAGTCAAGTTGACAAACAAAATCTGATTTTTAAAATGGATACTGATAACTCTAGCTAATCTATGGTCTATAAGCATATTCTCTGATCCTATGCCAGGTAGAATGGAGCATCTCCATGACCATCTAATGCTTTTGTATAATCATGGACTACCTGGCATCTTGTACATGAAGCTGTGCTGGCCATTCTTGGGTTCTCCTGTAAATGCTTTAGTTCAGTGGCTCTCAACCAGGGGTACATGTAATCCTGGGGGTACGCAGAGATCTTTGAGGGGTACATCAACTCATTTAGATATTTTTTGCCTAGTTTTGCAACAGGCTACAAAAAAAGCACTAGAAAAGTCAGTACAAACTAAAATTTCATACAGAATGACTTGTTTATGCTACTCGGTATACTATACACTGGAAAATAAGTTCAATACACTGGACCCTCGCTAGAATGCTTATCAATAGAACACAAATTTGGATATAATGCAGTCATGGACATGGATCCCATATTTAAGTGCCATACAATAAGAGTATAGATGCAACGAATCGACTGCTGAGCACTCTCCTGTCGACTCTAATACTCCGACTGCGCATGTGCTCCTTGTTCTGATGAGAGAGCATCAGCTATTAACTTAGCTGAAGTTGCGTATCTTAGATTGACCCCGCGCAGTAGTGTAGACAAGCCCTAAGATTGCTGTAGGCCGGGAACTCCATACAAATGTAATGTAATAAAAATTTACAGGTACAGTATTTGTCTTTAGAAAGATGACAAAAATGTCAGGCAAAAGGAAGGCTTACTCAGTGCAGGAGAAATGGGACATCATCATTGAATGACTTAGAAATGGTGAAACCCAGACAAAGATTAGCCATCCATGAAAGGTGGACTCGTTAATGCCAATATCACAGCTAAAGAATGCTAACCAGCTTAGAACTTGCATTCATAACCTGGATGAAGAGTATGTCCTTCAAAGAAAATGAGCCTGTTTAGCAAATGCCAATGTACATGTGGCTTGTGCAAGAACAGCAGAAAGGCATTCCGATCTCTGGTCTGCTTTGTTTATAGAGATGCAAGTGGAAAAATTCGACCGGGAACTTACTGGTGAATTCAGCAATTTTAAGGCAAGTGTAGGTTGGCTATGGAGATTTCAGAATGCCATTTTGGGAGAAAAACGCTCTGATGCCGATGCCGTGCAGTTGTACCTTGCAAAGGTCAGGGAAGTTGTACAGGCAGAGGGTTACTCAAAGGAACAAGTTTACAATGCAGACAAAACAGGAATTTATTATAAAATGTAGCCTGATAAAACCCTGCCTGTCAGAACAGGTGAACGTAAGAAGATATAAACAGGCAAAAGATCACCTTACTTTATTTTGCATGAATGCAACAGGAAAGCATAAATTAAAACCATTGTGCATTGGAACGTCTTGCATGCCTCGGTGCTTTCATCATGTAAATGAATTGCCTGCCGTTTTCGTACAAGAACTCCAAAAATTCCTGGATGACCAAAAGATATTTTTGAACAATGGTTCTTCACCAAATTTGTCCCTTCTGTGCAAAAGCATTTGCAGGAAAAACGCTTAGAAGAAAAGGCCAGTCTTTTGCTCGACAACTGTCCAGCACATCCTCCGGCTGAAAGACTCGGAACCCGTGATGGTAGAATCTGGGTTGAATACTTACCTAAAAACACTACTTCCAAAATCTAGCTGCTTGATCAAGGTGTTATCGCCATTTTTAAGCAACACTATCGACAGAACTTGGTATGACAAATGATAGTGAGTTGTCTCACTTTTTTCTGAAGTTGACTATAGAAGACTTTTTTACATTGGTGGTTCCTGGAATTTATTACACACTGAAACAGTAAACCGCTCTTGGATGGTGGGACTGAGTTGTTTGGCCACCTACTCCTGGAATAAAATGAAGAAAGCAGATCAGTCTGATGAGGGGTTTATAGAGGAGGAAGTTGGAAGAACAGACATGGAGTGGATGCAGGAGCTGTGCCAGCAACTGTCTGGGCTCAGGGTAACTGTTCTGTCTCTATATTGAGTCCTGGATAAGAGGCTATGATGAAGCAGAAGACTTTTGTGCCGTTGCTGAAAGACTAATGGATGACCAAATTCTGCAGGCAGTATGACTAAACAGTCCAAAAGCTGAAGAATTGGCCTTTGCCGTGGAAGAAGAGGAAGATGAAGTAGGCGTTCCAATGTCAACTGCGACTGTAGCTGGCTTAGACTGCTTTGAGATGGTTCAAGAGGCAAGACGTTGAGCCTATAAAAAATTATGCAGCTACATAGTCTTTTGCAGTCCGCTAAGTGGAAGCAGCACAGCAGCAAGAAACAAAAGCAACTCTCTGACTTTAAGAACTAGACTAGTTTATTGTAATGTCTCCTTTAAATCTCTAAAGCAGATTTTTTCTCATTTACTGTTTCCTTCAAGTAAGGAGTTTATTTTCTAAGGCTTTCTATACTTTATGGATGTGACATTTACTGTGTACAGTAATTTAATTTAATTTCATTTTAACACTATCCCCACTATAACGCAGTACTTGGCATGGATCCCATATCCCACATTCTAGCGAGGGTCTGGTGTGTGTATATATTCCAATCATATTTTATAATATGAGAAAATAAGCTATTTTTCAGTAATAGTGTGTGACTTCTGGTTTTTGATTTTGTAAGCAAGCACTTACCCTCACATCTCAGAAAACAGCCTCCTGAAAGGAGTACAGTAGTCTGGAAAGGTTGAGCCACTGCTTTAGTTTAACTGACATCAGTCAATGATCAATACTGCAGGCATTGACGACTAGTGCACAGAACCAGTGGCCTGAATTTAAAAATACTCGCTTGGAAACCAATTACATTAGCCTTTGGCTGATCTTAAGGCAGGAGAATGCCAAAGGCTGCAAACTACCTCACTTGGGGAAACCTGTCTGCAGAATTTGCTGAGGGGGGTGTGTGTGGAATAGTTTTGAGGTGGCCAGGTGGTAACTCTTAAAGTATGTGGCATTTCACTTGTAGGATGCCATGCAGTATGCTGCAGAATCCAAAGATGCAGAGCTGGCAGAGAAGCTGCTCCAGTGGTTCCTGGAGGAAGGCAAACAGGAGTGTTTTGCAGCCTCTCTCTTTGCATGCTATGACTTGCTGCACCCGGATGTGGTCCTTGAGCTGGCATGGAGGCATAACATCATGGACTTTGCAATGCCTTATTTCATCCAGGTGATGAGGGAGTACCTTACCAAAGTGAGTATTGCTTCTGTTGAAAGACTCACTACGTTGTAAAAAAAAAAGTGCTTTGTACTAGTTTCTTGCACGTTTTAGCATTGTCCAAACTGAGCTAGGTAAGACCATGTTCATGGATTGTTGAGATACTGAATTCTGTTCTAGAAAGACCAGTTTGATGTGGAGGTACATAAACTTCAGCACACCTCAGTGATCATGCTACATAGTACATAATAATGAACCAATCAGAATTAAACCTGATGCTTTGAGGCTATAACTCTTAATTGATAAGACTAAACTGAACTGTTTCTCTAGCTGCTATCTATCCTTCTAGGAACTGTGAATCGAGACTCCGAGCAAAAAAGGGCTAATTCTGTGCATGCTGTTTTCTTGAATACAAGGGCAGTCTATTTCTCTGTAGTGTTCCAACCATTTACTTTTGCCTTCCAGCTTTTACATAAAACTACAAGGGTTAGTTTTTTCTTAAAACCTAGGCTCAGGAACTTTCAAAATGTGATGTCTCTTACCATTCCTCTGCCTCCTACCAACTTAATTTTAGGATGCCACAGTCGTCTTGCCTGAGACCTAACTAGTTCTCTTCATGGGAATAGTGGGGTAGTACTTCGTGAAGTAGCTAGCCTTCTGAAGCCCTCCCACATCAGGAACTATGGGAATACATCTACATAGACTCTATAGTTGTAGACCTATGGGACTACAGAATGTTTCAGGCTAATATATACACAGTGGATTCATATTTAACTTTCATTGCCAATCTTGTAAGCTTTCTACATTCTGCTGAAATTGTAGCATCAGTGTTACTGAGACATTTCAGTAGTTCGGGTCATGTTTGTGTGACCTGTCCAGAGGGGAAGGAGCCACTGTCAACATGAATGCAACTTCAGGCTTTATCTCCTTGGGGCAAGAGCCTCAGCTGATGTAAATCATAGTTGCACCACTTCAATAGAGCTATACTGGGGAGGCAGGGGGATCTTGCCCGTAGTAGTCATAGCTATCTGTCTGCAAATATGGAGTTGCTAAATCCCACAGAGTGAAACAAAACTGACTTATCACAAATGTAAAGCTAGAAGAAAATAAGTGCTACTTTCCTGTAGATACTGAGGAGATACATGGCTCCACATCAACACAAGGTGGAAGTCACTTTTCTACCTTCTTAACATGGGTAACGTTTTACTTTACAGTGCACAAATGTGCAAATACTGTCCATGCATGGAAATTCATGATTTAAGTACATGGCAAATACTATGTACTGGTGGAGTTGCTGTGGTTTAAGACATGCCATTTACATGATAAATGCAAGTTATATATATGGTAAGTCTGTGTATGCTGTTTAATTACCAAGTAACCTGCCAAAATAAGCTGTCTGCAATTGTAAGTAAGATGTAATATCTAATCCATGTACGTAACTTGTGCACTGTAAAATAGTGACTAAATGATTTTCTGAGCTCTAAATATCTCTTGCCTTTATTGTCCCAATGTTTTGATTGTGGCTTTTTTGCTTCAGATTTGTTTTTTTAATACTCACTTGATAAGTATTCCCTTCTGAACTTTCTTGCAGGTTGATGGGCTGTTTAATAAGGTGACAGTCTGATATTAAACTTTGTGTTTATTTGTGTCCCTTAATATATATCCTAGGATTCTTACTGGAACCTAGTTGTAGCTTCTGCCAGAAGAGCAGCATAATCTTTTTGTCTGTTTCCTATTAACTTCTAATGCTGTAGAAAGACAGCTTCTCACATGCAACTTGGGAATCCAGCCAGACTTAGCTCACTTTCAGCTGGGGAAAACTAATCACTGAACACTGTTAATAAGCATTTGGGCTAATGATTCAAAAATTTTTTTTGCCATGAGTCCATCCTTAACTCCTGTCTGATGTACTACATTCTTATTTTTTTGTCGTAGATAGCCCATTATAGGAATCCTGTGACCTTCTGGTTTACTATGCTGCAAGATCAGTTGTGAAGAGGGAGGAAATATCTAGATAACTGATTCCCAAGTGTTCTGCTTTACTCAGGCTACATGTAAACAAGTCTAGCAGCTTACCATACAAAGTAGTATGATCTCTTTAGAGAAGTGATGGCCCCTGACTTGGCAGGACAAAGCTTCCCAGCAGAGACTCTTGTCTGCATGCTCAGAAGCTGCTTTGGACTGACCTTTTGTATGCAAAATCTTCAGAATTTCAGCACAATAGCTTCAAATAAAACTAAGTCTAAGCCACTTGCATGTAAGAGTGGGGCAGTGGATTTCTCAAATAAAAAATGAGGTTTAAATAGTAACTTTAAACTGCTGGCTGGATTTACAGGTGACCCTTATCTACTAAATGCTAGACTCTCACCCCCCCCCCCCCAAAAAGTGAAATGTGCATGGTGAGTCTGATGTGCAGTGAAACTAATTTAGTTTGTGGAATTAGAAAATGGGCTTCCTTTACTTAAATTTGATAAATTCTGTACTTCCTGTCACATAGGCTGAATACTGTTGCTTCCCTCTAGAGGGAGTAGTATCCACTATTTCTGGATAGATGTTAGTTATGCTGTGGATTGCACTTAAAAAGTTATAAGCATCCATCTTATTTAACAAAGGTCCTATTTTTTCAGTCCCAAGTTGGCAACTCTGAAGGTGTGATACTTCAGTAGGCATCAAATTTGGGGGGGCATGGGTGCTAGCTGACCAGGCCATTCAAGACATGCTTCCCTTGTCGTAGCACATGTAAACGAATCTATCAGATAAAAAGGAGTTCCAGAGCAGAGGACCTGCTACTAGGAACTCCTCTCCTTCCTCCCCCCCCACCCCCCTAGAATTCATAGCTAGGGATTTTAGTGCTAGTAGTTTTATTGTGGTGGTAAGCAGTGGCTGTCTAAGATATCGAAGACTAAACTAGGTGTGTATAGAGCAAAATAAAGACTTTGTGCTGTACCTGTAGCTTCAGCCAGTTCCCCCTGTAAGACCACATCAAACTGTCTTCCCATTGAAGCCCTATGCAGGAGATTGCATTGCCATCTAAAAGAAAATAAACTACCTCTAAATTAGTGAGTATTTTAAAGCAATATACCTATAATATTGGCTCTGTAGCCTATTCCTAAAAGTTATCTGGTGTGCCAATAAATTGTGAACAGAGCTTACTATTTGCTGTACTAGATCTATTCACTTTACATAAGATACAGCATTGATTAGTCAAACCATGCTTCATGATGTATTGTTTCCAGAGGCAAGCATACTGTAGGCGTGTGTTTTCAGAATTTCTAATTGAAGATGTGGTTAGTCAGCAGCTGTCTGCCAGAGAGTTCTTCCTGCAGACTTGACACTGAAGCTCTGAAATGGAAATTGGCAGCTTGTGTTGCAGGACACAACATTATCAATGGATGGAGAGCAAGTGCTACTAAGCATTACACCTGTACTTCAGATAGTGGACTTTGTTGTATTTAGCTAAGCAAATATTGATGCTTATTTCAGAATTAGTCTCCCCTCCTTTTGGGTTTTAGACCCCATGGACAACTTGGAACACACAAGTATGTTCTAATGGCTTCAAAATAAGATTTGCAAGGGCAACCCTTTAAGACTTGAAGCATTTGGTATGAGACCTACCACTAAGAGGTGGCACATAACTTAGGCAAGGCCTTCATACGCCTCTCCTGTTCACTTTATAACATAGGTGGATAAACTTGATGCTTCTGAAAGCCTAAGGAAAGAAGAGGAACAAGTAGCTGAACCCACTCCAATAGTATTTGGTAGGTGAAAGACTTGGTGTCTTATTTTTATTTTATTGCTAGCAAGATATTAACAGTTAGGTCTCCTCATGCTGGGCTTTTGTCACTTTCCTGTGGCCTATCTGTAATATGGATATCCTCCATCTCCAGTCAACTTGAAGCAGTTTGTCTTCTCCCTGCTAAGGAACACTACTTGGAGCCCTTATCCTGGATAACTGTCTAGTTGTACTTAATATGCTGGAAAGTTTTGTGCAACACTTCAAGTTTAAACACTTGAATGAGTAGCAGTACTTTAGCTGAAACAATCCAACTTGGCTTATTCCACCCTTTACCATACCACTCCTTTAGACAAAGCATAAATCCCAAGTCTTTCAGTGGTGGGGGAAGGGAGAAGGAGCCATTGGGTGAATGCAAATACACATGGCTTTTGGGCTCCCAGAGTCTCTCCTCTGGATTTCCAGAAGAAACTAATTCTTCCTTGTACTTCCTGTCTGATACCTTTCAAAGAGATTGATTTGTCAAGTGGAAAGGCAGACTTCCAAACAGTGAATGGATTTTTTTTAAATGGCCTGGTCTAGAAAGACCTCGTGTTGAGCAGGTAAATGGAAGGTCTCTTTCAGAATGGACTCTGCAGAAGGCTGCTTCATAGGTTGTTCTTGTGACAAGGTAGATTCTGCTCACTAGCACTGACTTGAAGCAGCTCTGAGGCAGGGAAAGCTCTGTGGGCCACTCTCCAATAGAAAGGTTATCACTGAGTTGATTTATCTGCATGAGGCATGTGCGCTATTGGCGTTCAGAAGATGCATTTGCAATCTGTGGTGGTACACGTACACAAGCTGCTGAAAATTCAATGGCTTGAATTGCTTTGGTCAAAAATTTGACCATGCATGAGTCCTAACAATATAAATTGTTTTTGTGTTTCAAGGAATCTGTATTATTGGGAGGCTGTGTAGCTGTTTCAAACTAAATTGATACCCTTAATTTCCCACCCACACCTCCTACCTCACCTTACACTGGCATTGATGGGCAGATAATGTATTTTTCATTACATTGGCGATTTCAAAAACCCAAAATTCTCTTTGGGTCTAACACTTTGACCCAAAACAAGACGCTTTGTTCTGATGTTGAGCATTTTTATTTTAAAAAGCAAATTTTGAAACTTTTGGTTTTTCCATTTCTCAACATTTCCTTCTGAAATTTTGAAACGACACTTTCTGTGTTTGGTTTTTATAAATTCTTGTAGGCTTTTTCTAAATGGACACACATTCATGACATGTTTTCGTGTCATTAAGGTTTTTTTTATTTTGGTGGGGGTGGGCGGTGGGGGCTTGAAGTCTTAGTCAGAATTTCACCAAGCTCTAGGTACTGTGAATTGCTCTAAATCTGTCTGGCAAGAAAAGCTAGATGGCCTGTTTTCACATCATTGTGTCCTCTCCTCCATGGAGGAGGTATAGTTTAGGTTCTTCCATCTTGTTTGTTAGAATACAAATATGCTTGTTAACCAGCTATATAGCCATTCTAAAGTCTGGGCAGTTTAACACCACCTCATCTTTTTTTTTTTTTTATTCCAGGCATTTGCAAAGCTTTGTTTAAACAAACTCCTTCTTCCCTTTCCAGGCCAGCAGCTAATGTTAACAGCAGGCCCCAGCGCAGTACCTCCCCAGGCCAACTTCCCATATGGATACACAGCTCCAGGATTCACCCAGCCACCTGTTTATGGTTTCAATATGTAACTAGCTCTTTGACAGATCTACAGTCTGTTTTTCTCCCTTCCTGTCCTGCTAACTTCTTGGAGAAGTTTACAATGGTCCTAAAGGCACAGATGACCCCTCGGTTGGTTGAATACTTGCTGTCCCACTCAGTGAGAAGATTTCCAGAGGATACCTGTTACCATTATTTATTGCTATTGTCCAGTTACATTTCAACCTCCAAAGGCAGCTTTTGTTAATTATGTTGCAAGACTCTTGGCTGAAGTCGAGACACTATTTATCTAAAACTCCAAATACAGCAATAACTACTTGGGGCCAGGGGGAAGAGGGAGTGCATGTTCCTTGCTGCAAACCCATTGCCAGCAGTGGTTGTGCTGGGGAATCACCTGGCACCAAGTCGTTAAAGCTTTAAAGTACTGTAGCTGAAGCTACTAAGTAGGTAGCATGGATGTTCAGAATTGAGTTCAGCAGCATCTTACTGGTGGACTGTTAGAAGTTTGCTTAAATCTGACTACCCCATTTCGTTTGCAGTGTTGTATGCAAAAAGGAGAATATTTCTTAAAGTACTCTGCAAATTGTTTGGAGAAACATGGGGGAAATTTTTTGCAGAAAGTTCTTGGGGGGGCAGATTGAGCCTGTTCTGTACCTGCTGGGGTAGGTTTGAGTCTTAATTACTGAAAGAGAATAAATCTGATCATACCGGAGAGCAAGCAAACTTCCCAGATGCTTTTTTCTTTAACAAGATGGGAGAGCATGTTACTCATTTGACATTAAATGGTACAAAAGGAAATCTCAGCTATATGTATGGCAAGTTAAACGGAGCAGGAATGTGTGCGCGTGGGCTGCCAGAGTACTATGAGCATATGCTAAGGTAACAATGATTCAAAGAGTGCAGTGTCAGGATGGGGGAGGGATATAGTGCTAAAATATTTGAGGTAGTGGAAAGGGATATAATCCTGGTTTTGCGCCTTTATTAACTCTGATGCTGGAATTAAGGTTTTCTGCTCCACCATCTTGGGCTGACTCAAATTCCTGACCCTGACTGGCAACTAGAAGCAGTGTCATCTGATCTGATAGGGTTTGGCAAATCTTGGTTTTGCTGTGCTGTAGTATAAATGGCACATCCACCGTTCACCTTTTTCTTTGAGAATGCCAACAGAGCTGTATTCCTTTGTGCCACTCTTCAAATACATATATCATTAACGTTTTATGTACTGAAATTAGATAACAATGTATAATTTATGGTTATGAACTTTGTGCTAATCATGAATATTATAAAAGTCCAATTATAAATGTAAAACTGGTGTACACTGTGGTTGTAGTCTTGATTATTTTTTTGGCAGGGGGAGTTGCATCTACCAACAGTGATGGTACCAAAACATCAACTGTCAAAGCTAGACTAGGCCTTTGATCACTGCCCTCCCCTCTACATTACCTGCACTGTAGTAGGTCCAGAGCACTTTGGACTAAATACTTACACTGTACTTTCCCCCTATAGATATTCTGAGGAGTGAATGAGGAAAATAAAAGTATCAGGCAGTTCTTCTCCCATTTGCAGAGTGTCTTGCAAGTTCCAGGTGAAACTAACTTTTATGCTATGAACACAATGCCCTAAACTTTTTATTCGTCTGGGGTCTCCGCTATATACATTTTAGATGCATTTGTTTATCTATTCACATCTTGGGAACGAACTTAGTCATGGGCTTCATGAAGTGCCCAGCCTAGACTTGCATCCTTTTACTGTACTTCAGTTGTACTGTAGCCTAGCTTAATACTGGACTGTAGTCTTTTGTGGGGCCTTTCCCAACAGTGGAGCTATGTAAACTAAGCAGAGCTAAGTATAGGAGAAACTCAACCCCTGGAAGCTACCAAAAGAACTAGTAAACGATCCTCTGCTGTAAATCATTCAGTGTATCTTGGAGCACTGCCTCCCCATCACTTCTACACACTCTAGTATTCAAGAACAGAACACAAGGCACACAACTGCCTCCTTCAAAACAGGAGCATGTTAGAGTAGGAAAACCCTACACCTGCATGTGAAACTAGCAGCCATATTTGGAAAGGCTGAAAGTAATAGGCTTTAAGCATTCAAACCATCAATAGCTGCATTTCTCATAAAGGGCTGTTTAACATGGCTAACGGTATAGGCAAGCTCAAATTCACAACCTTGCTGATAAGGGTACTGTAGGTGTCTCCCCCCCCCCCCATTCTAGCACTCTGGTGTTGCACAACCACTGCTCTAACTTGTATATCCCACTTACAGGAAAAATGGTATAGGTTAATAAAATATGCTTTCAGTTGCTCATCAGGAACTTGAAGAGGAAACTAGTGCCTTATTGAAGAGTGTCTCCAAGTTATCTGCTCTAATATTCTCCTATAAAGAAGTCTTGCCATCAGCTGTTACTGGATCTATTCTAGGGTGGTGAACAAACCAGATCTCACTTTTCAGTGAAAGCCATCACAAACACTGAATCCTAAAACTAAGTTTTTTAGAAAACTCAGATATACCATAATATAAGTGTTTTCTGTCACTGGTCCATATGTGACTTGGCTAGCTCAGGAGAGCAATGATACTGACCTCATCAGGATTACTTGTGTGGAGAAAGGCTTTAGAGTGGGACCCCAGGTTCATATGGTGTATTGATTGTGACAATTGCTGTTTGTAGGATGTCATGGCTTTTGGCTTTGCTTTAGCAGTGGGAGGAAGGAAAGAAGGTTTGAAAACCAAATATAGATAGTTGCTATAATCATACTTTTTTTAGGATAGTTTCCCATTAACTTACTATTGGCATAAATATCAGATGAAATGTAGGTAACCAGTGTAGATCATGGGGGAAGGGAGATGGAGAGAAGAATTCTACTTTTAAACAAGTGCCAAAAACCTGTAAGATTTTCAACTAGTAACAGACTTAAACCTAACTATAGCCTAATTTGGACCTTGGCAGGTATATAAAAATTTGTTTTTCTCCAGCAAGAGCTATGATACTTTAAGGAACTGAAACAATTGCAGGGAATAAAGCTCCTGCCATGCTGCTATGGCAAAAATTTCAGTGCAAGCATCTAAGCCAGAGAACCTTAATTTAAAGGTTTCAAAGTAGCAGCCATGTTAGTCTGTAGTCGCAAAAAGAAAAGGAGTACTTGTGGCACCTTAGAGAAAAACAAATGTATTTGAGCTACATTCCGATGAAGCGAGCTGTAGCTCACGAAAGCTTATGCTCAAATTTGTTAGTCTCTAAGGTGCCACAAGTACTCCGTTTAAAGGGTCTGTAGATGTAAATGAAAGGGGTTATTTCAGTGGCTCTCAACTTTTTTACTGGTGACCCCTTTCACATACCAAGTCTCTGAGTGAAACCCCCCTTATAAACTCAAAACACTTTTTAAAATCTACTTAACACCCTTATAAATGCTGGAGGCAAAGCAGGGTTTGGGGTGGAGGTTGTCGGCTCATGACCGCTGCCCCCCCCAGGGCTCCCAACCCCCAGTTTGCAAATCCCTGGGTTATTTGTAATCTCTTAAATGCAATTCTGGCAAGTACTTGCTTGTAAATTACCAACAGGTGTTTAGGCATAGGAGGAGAGACCAGAATGTCATGTTTCTAGTATAGCCCTATAGATGCACTTCTTTTCAACATAAAACTGACCATCTCTTGCTGTTGTTGGAAGGTAGCTGATATGGAATGGGTTACTCTTCAGATCCAGCCACTATAATTGTACATTCAGTGTAAATATGACAGCCCTGCATGCTTTAAGGTTACTGTTTCATTACCTGCACCTCAAACTTCTCTGCAATAAAAATGCAGGTTTCTAAATCCATCTGCACCAGCAATAGAACAGCCAAGTCTTTTGTTTAATCTAAGGGTCACATGCATGTTCCAGTACAATAGACTTCCCCCAGAAGCCCTAAAGAGGCTGCCCTACAGGAAATTGAACTGATCACCTGCTTTAGACTTAAAATCAAGCTTATTTAAGGGTAGGAAAGTGGAAACTAAGCCAGTCAGTCGTCTTGTTCCCAGTCTTGCCTCACTTGTATTGGGGAAGAGTGTTCCCACTGAGAAAGTAATGACGAGTTCCCATGTGTTTCTTACAACAATTGCACCAAAAATGCTGTGATGTATAATGTTCCAGCAAAGGAGGGTGTGAAGTTCTCTGCTCTTCTAACAGGATAACGATCCTTGTTGGCCAGGACTCTTCATCCATTTCATGTAACTAAAGCAGCCCATCAGCAGTTACTACTGTAGGGGAATATCCATTCACATTAGGGTAACAAATAATTCATGTCGGGGGAAGGCTGTTTCAGGAAGGATATGAGAAAAGGATGCATAATAGAGGGCTCACATACATGTCTGTCACCTTGTCCTTCCGCTGTCTGAGAATGGGCTTCCTTCTTTACAATTAGCCTTGGCTATACATCAGTCCACATGGGGTCTTTGTTTCTATCTCCACTTAATATGCCCTGGGAGAATATTAAACTTTCTCTACTCCCACTCAGCAGGGAAAGCCTAGCCCAAGGTATTGGGATTCTGCAAGCATTGTATCTTGGCTGTTAAGTGACTCACCAGGCTAGATGGAAATAGATGGCTTAACTCTCAAGCCTATAAGGCACCTGTGCTGGTGGAAAGGTATGTGTACTGTTCCTTGTACTCTTGATAGAAATCCTGTTGGGGTGGGCTAGCTGGGTATCTACTTGCATAGAAGCTACCATCACTATCCTGTGTTCCCTCCAGTGCAGGTTGGTTGACTGACTGGTTCCAAGTGATGCTCTGCCAAGTCTGGAGGTAGAAGGTGGAAGGATGCCTCTTGCACAAAAACAAAGTTGCCCCTGTTAGCTGGCTTTTCTAAGACCCATCTCTCTGCTCTGGTATCAAACCCGTGGGCTAAGCCAGAAAACCCAGGAAGACCATTTCTCAACAGTAAGCTCCATTTTCTTGGCTATACAGAAAAAATGTTTATTTCAGGAGCTGTTCTGCTTACTTACCTTTTCCAGGGTTGTACAACTATAACAGCACCACTGAATATCAGTCCTGCAGAAGCCCTGCCAGAATGCCCTAAAGTGCTTCAGTCCCATTTCTAGTTGGGAATGCAGAATGTACATACGGTACTGAAGAACTCCAGCCAGGCAAGATCTGTTTGATTTATGATATTGTTATGGCAGTGTTCCAAGTGCACATGGGAGTAATTACCCCCGGGTACCAGAGTTCATTTCAATCTGTGTTTAATATATTCTCTATAAAATGTCATCTTTAGCCACTGCAGTCCTAACATATAAACAGCTGGTATTTAGCCCAATATGCAACTTTGTCTGTGCAAATAAACCCTGC
Source organism: Caretta caretta (assembly GCF_965140235.1). Taxonomy (NCBI): domain Eukaryota; kingdom Metazoa; phylum Chordata; order Testudines; family Cheloniidae; genus Caretta; species Caretta caretta. The sequence continues at coordinate 14,812,734 of NC_134220.1, read as the reverse complement.
CGAAGACAGCTTGCTGTCCTTTCCTAGCCAGTTGGCAACAGGCATTTTGTAAGGTATGTCAAAAACAGCTTGACAAATCCTTGACCTATATTTGTTGTATCGAAAGGGGAAAAAGGAAAGAGTCGTTTCCCATTCTTATGTCCTCTGCTACTTTTTATATAATGTAGATAATTGTAAAATTGTCTATCTCTTTATAACTGATAGCTGAGTATAGCCAGTTAGGAAAACTAAAATTACTAAATAGCTAACCCTTATGTCTGACCACATCTGACTTGCTGATTAAGAGTGTTAGAAATGCTAAAACCACATTCCTAAAACAGAGTGCTTCAGTGAGTCCAAGTTGCATTGAAAAGGCTATCTGACCCAAAATGACAGGTTAGAAAACAACCTGATCTTGGAGATTTTAGACCTGCATGCAGCAGGTCACATACAACTAGCAGTTCTGAAGGTTAGTGGAAACTGTTGCCTCCCTTCTCATTTATAGCATTTTCTACTACATTGCTAAAAGAAAAGGAGTACTAGTGGCACCTTAGAGACTAACCAATTTATTTGAGCAGAAGCTTTCGTGAGCTACAGCTCACTTCATCGGATGCATTCCGATGAAGTGAGCTGTAGCTCACGAAAGCTTCTGCTCAAATAAATTGGTTAGTCTCTAAGGTGCCACTAGTACTCCTTTTCTTTTTGTGAATACAGACTAACACGGCTGCTACTCTGATACTACATTGCTGTAATCTCAATATTCTGCTATATATAGCTTGAGTCATCACTTTGCTCCTAATCTAAATGTGTTTGTATGCTCACCCTAAAACACACCCTGGGAGAATGCTTGCTTGAATCCCATTAGTTCCCACAGGGAGTGGAGTTTTAGGGCATTTTGAAGCTGTAACAAAATCCTGTGAACTATATATGAGAAGTGCTTCATCACAGCTGTGTGGGAACAATGGGAGTATTCTTTATAACACTGGAATATATCTTTAAATTGTGTAACATGGGGTGGCTTTGTACTTGCTATTGCAAGCTGCAGGGGCATCATTCTAGCATAATGCATGGTAATTCTACCTACTGTCTCTTTTTTTTGTTGTTGTACCTTACCCTGCAGCAAACTTTCAGTCTTTTAGAAAAGGTTTAAGTATAATGGATGTGAGCTAGTGGTCTTATTTGTTAGTTTCTGTCAGTGCTCATAATGTGCTGTGTGCTCATGAGGGAGACACGGATCCTGCCTCAATGAACATAAAAGCAAGATTTAAACTCTTCTAGACAGGACCATTCCTACCTTGAACTTTAGTGTTGCAGCCTGTTAAATAGTTGAATGAAACAGTCAGGAGTTATGCTTTTTTGAAGCAAGTATTAACAGTATTGCCAGCTGCAAACAGTCAAAAATCACAAGTCATGCCCCAGAAAACTGAGATTAGCTTAAAAATCATGAGATTGTTTTAAAACAAATGCACTTCGGATTCTCTGTCTCCTGATTTTTGAGCCTTTAGGGTTTGATTTTGTTTTTTCCAAACTTTCCTCCACCAAGAGGCCTAGAATCTTATTAAATGAAAGCAAGAGCCTCATCTAACCAAAAGACTCCAGGACCCGGAGCTTCAAGAAAAATACCAAATAGCACAAGATTCTTGATAAATTTGGCAGAGTTGCCCCTGGGAGGAATCGGCAGTGGTGGTGGTGGTGGTAAAAAGGTTGTTCCTAGCAAGATGACCTAATTTGGGTGCTGAAGTCCGCACAAAGAAAAGGCACATAACTGGTTTGTCAGCCCTGGCTGCCTCTCTTTGTGCTTCATTGTGTGTCCTGAATGTGAAAGCAGACTTCATGTTTGGGGAGCATTGTGAGTGTGTTTGTGAAAGGAGCTGTACTACGGCTCTCCTTTCTGAACAATTAGCTCCGAAGGCTGATGGGAAGTTGCATGTGTATGACCTGATGAACTTGACAATACAATATGTCACGTCAGCCATTTGTGTAGCACCCACCTAACTACCAGCATTCTAAGGTGCTATACAACATTCTGCAGATTCAGCTGCACAACAAAGCTCAGAGCCGTAATAGAAGACATTAGGACTCCGAAGTGTACGTGACGCGTTCATGGTATTCCTCGTAATCCTGCCTAATGGAGCAAGCTGCCAGCTCATCACAGAAGAGCTACTGAGTGACTTTGGCTTGGGGTGGTTACTGAAGATGGATGTGATGAGGATACTTCCCCAAAATACCTTGCAGAGAGGGATTGAGAATATTTGTCTGGGATCCTGGGGAAAAGATGCCATGCATGTAATACGAATGCAGGGGACTGTGTCAGTTTACACTGAAAAGTTCAGGACTTTTTTTTTTAAACATTTTAGCTGTTCTTTTTAAAAGTTCTGATAATTAAATTTTAACATGGGTGAAGAAACAGCCCATTTAGTTTCACTTCTGTTTCTAGTCAGTTTCACTATCATTCTCACACTGGCACATAGCTGAGGTGTTTTGGGTTGCTAACTCTGCACTGGGAATGTTTAAATCCAAACAAAAGTTTTAATTGGATTTTTTACAAACAGGTGAAACATGGAAACATTTCCTTTGCCCTGATGTCTGTAAAACATTGCTTTCTTAACAAACTTGAATTTGGAGCCTGAAATGGACATTTTAACAATTTTCTTTTTTTTCATGGTGAGAGGGAGGAAGATGAAGGTGGGAAGGGCAAACTCTTAGCAAAAAAGGCCACAAGCAGGAGTATGACTTTTTCTCCCAGCATATCCTTTCCCCAAATATGAAATGCAGACCAGTACAGCAGTGATATCTGATTTGAACTCCTACCTGTATGATTGATTGTGAGGCTACATCTATACTATGAACTAGGGGGTGTGATTTTCCCAGCTTACACACTCATCCTGCAGTAGCTCAAGGAGAGCTAGCCGAAGTATAAATAGTGGTGTAACCTAGTGGTGTAGTCAGGATAGCATTTGCCGTCACAGTGGTGGCACAGCTTAGCTGGACTGGGTACATATCTCCTCTCATTTCAGAAGTGTTTGTACTTAGCACAGCTAAGCCACGCTGCTGCTGCGCGTACGACTGCAGTTACGCAGCTGTGTATACTTGCCTTAGCTCTCATGTGTACATGAGCTCAGGAACCACACCTCTAGCTCATGATGTAGGCATCGCCTTAGGAGCTTTTTTTTAAACTGAACCAATCTGTTATCAGTCAAGTTCGAACAGCTCAATGCTGCATTCTGTGTTTTAGCTTTTGACCAGGGCTGGTGGAAGACTATCTCTTTGTGCACAAGAGAATTAATGAAATTGGGGAGTTAGAAAAACTGTGTAGCAGAATCTCAGTGAGATTACATCTGGAATGAGATGTTCTGATCCATTTAAAGTACTGAACACTTTGCCTTTAAGAACAAAGACCCTTGCAGTATTGGGCAGTTGAAAGGAATAGAGCAGAAGAAAGCTTCCTTAACTTAACTTGGCAATTTAGGGGCACTGTATTGGCTCCCCGCCCCAAGGTATAAAGATGCATTGACTTCTTTGGGCATTATTGGTACTTGGAATTCCTGAAAATCAGGTTTGCATACATTCATAGCCTACCTGCTCTTAAGAGATGCTTAAATCAGTTGACCTAGAATTAGTTTTGTAAAATGTAGTAACTTTTTAAAAAAAAACCTTAAACCACTAGAAATGTTCCCATTCCATTTTTAAATTCTAATTTTTATCTATCAAATCTTCTCCTGCGGTGTTTCATTGTCTCAGCTGAGAAATATTTTGTGGACTCTTAATAAAGATTTAAAATATCTTATTCTAAGATCACGTTTGTAACCCTTTGTGGGAAAAGGGCAACCAGAAAGGACTAGCAGAGCCTCTGGCATGTACATTAGCCCAGTGGCAAGGTTCTGAGTCATTACAATGTATGACTGCAAAGAAACCCAAGATTCTGGATTGGGGGAGTATGCAGGAGGGTTGCCCATCTGACAACTTGAGGGTTTTTAATCTTTTGGAATGCTGTTATTTTGAAAGATTCCCCTCCCCACCCTACCCCTCTTCTGAGTCAGATGGTACAAAGGGACACGTTTAGGGTAAATTCAATCCTGAGTTGGTCAACTTTAACTTTTTTTTTCTTTTTTTTTTTAAAGCAACAACATAGATTATGCCATGGAGAATGCACTTACCATGCTCTGGTGGAGTGGTGATAACTTGTAATGTCCTATCTAGCATGTGTGTGACAGTTGTCTTCTGTTGGATGGAGAGCCAGGCCTGCTTTAGTGTAAAGATGGTAAGACCTTTATTCTTGCTCTATTGCTAGGGGGCTTGTGCCTTTGGATCAGAAGCTGCGTTCTTATGTTTATAAGAAGCACACAGGATTTTTTTTGTAGGTGAAAAGGCAATATGCCGCATTTATTGAAGATACAAACAATTAGCATACGCATTCAATTACATCACACACACACACTGTCCCATCAGTCGATGTTATAGGTACCAGTCCAGAGTCTGGATCAACCTAGTGGCTAGCTAGGTTGATCGCTGGGTTCCGTCGTTCGCAACACAGTGCTCCGGGGAAGTCTTTGCAAGACGAACCCAAAGTTTCATGGCAAGACGCCCTGTTTATATTGTGATTTTCCTTCACTGGGACCAGTGAGTTTTTCACAGTCATGCTGAAATCAATTGTTGTTTGACGAGTGCTCGTTTTCTTAAATTGTCCTTATTTTTTTATTACAGCTATGTTGTCCCCATTGATAGGTGCCTGTCTCATTTTTAGAATCGTAAATCTGCCCTCCTCTGACATTTCAACAGGGGCATGTTGCAGCCTCCTGGCACCCTTGCGTCTGTTTCTGGTTCCTCCCTCATACATCTGGCTCAGCGATGGCCTTCACACTTATCTCTTAACACACACATTCCTCATTCACACACAAAACAAAATTAATTTACACAGAACATTTTGAACAGGAACATCAAATTGCAATGCAAAAGAAAAACAATCATTGCATTCTTTTACTTATTTTAAAATGCTAAACCTACAACAAATTGGTGACCCTCTAAGGTCTGTCACTACCTTTGAAATCAGCACAGACACACATTCTGGCTGATGCATCTTTACCAAATGGCCCATTAGGCCATTCCTTTCTGCCATTCAAAAAGGGTGGCTGGCAGAATATGATCAAATCATATACCAATACATTTAATACATGCTACATTATTATCTCGTTCTTTATTTTTTATTCTAAATCATACAAAATACAAACATAAAATCCTACTACTACAGAGTTCTACTCCCACTTGAAGATTATAAGCCCTCGATGGCTACAACATACCAGGTAGTGTGGGAAGGGAAATCCTTTCAGACTGAATGTTGCCTCACAATGGACTCTTGTTTGCAAATGGTGCTCAAACTGGGGCCCTGTGAGGCACTGTAGAATAGCGTCCTCAGAATCTTACTGGTTCACCACATGCTCTGACTCAAAAGCCCTAACATAACATCTCCATCTTCATGGTCATGCGTAGCAGACTATAGACTTGATGTAAAGAGCCTGTTGGAATACTGGTGAACCTTCACTGCTGGAGAAAGGAAATATAGTTCACTGCCTCCTCATCATAGCATAAATTGGTGTATTTTTGTAGCAGGTGGAGGGGCTTGTAATGGTCAATTTCTGGGTAGCATATCTTGACCAATTCTAATATTTAAGTAGTGCTTCACACTTTTCAAATTGCTGTATAATTAAAGTAGCTGTGCTATAATGTGTGTAAGTGTGTGATAGGTATGCTTTTGGTGCAATACTTCAACCACCTAAAGATTTCTGGTAAAACCACATCATTGGACACACTATGTTTCTAGCTGAAAACAATGTTCAGTGCCTGTGGGAGGTGTCAGCAGTAATATTAATAATGTAAAATCCCTGTTCACTCATTGCTTGGAGTCACTGAGTCCTGTGTTTTGGGACAGTCTTTAGATTGTAAATTCTTCAGGGTTAGGATTGTCTTCAGATTGTGTCTAACACAGAGCCAGACATCATGACAGCTTATCAAATAACATGATTTCATTTTTTAATGATCTTTATAGGGTAAGTGTAGGAGGGGGAAACTCTTTCCATCTGAATGGCCCCAGACTTGAGGTGCTTTTTGGGTCTGTAGCCAATGCTTGTCAATCAGCCCTTGCAGTTTTCAGTTCCCACTCAGTACTCGAGATCCCCGAGTCCTCACTCTGATATCCTGCTGCTGTTTTGGTCCCCGGTCGCTTTATTAACCCCTGGAATTGAGGGGAAAAAAAAAAGAAGGAAATGGTTAAAGTTATTCTAGTACTTTGTCACAAATATGGTAATCTGGTATTTGTTTCCATGACAGCAGAACCTGCCACCAGTAATGGAAATAGAGTCTGGTTTTGCCAGATAGCTTGCTTCCATAGAAATTGTTGGACTGACAAAAATAAGAGGTAGAATTTTAAGTTTTGTCTCTTAAAGTTAACTCTTCTTTTTATCTTTAATTTTGCCCATGTACTAGCCCAGGGGAATACACTCTTGTAGGCTTCAGCTGGCAGGGGAAACTTGTATGTACAAACCACCTATGGATTTTAAACATCCCATTCTACAGCCACCAGTACAAAGGTCAGCTGTTCTCTACAGAGTACTCTTCTCGTCTGGTCTCTTCCTGGTGATGGTTATAATTTCTTGGAGGGCAACTTGTGTAACAACTTCTAATCTGTGCTTGTGCTTCATTACTTTGCTGAATAGGGAAGGGGTTAATCACATGTTTAAAAGTTAAGCACCTGCTTATATCTCAGTGAGATAAATGGGATTTAAGTATATGCATTAGGTTAAGAGTGCACTTAAGTACTTTGCTGAATAAGTTTGAGATCATGCACATTGCTTAACTGACTTGATGAGTTAGGATCTAAAAAAGCCAATATATTGCTTAATGAAGAGTCTGTGTGTGCTGAAGATTGGGTAAAGCAAGTGACCTCACCTACAGTAGCACTGGGCATGTCTGCAAATGCTATAACAACATATTGGCATGACAAGCAAGCAGGGAGCTGCGGCGATACATCACAAGTTTATAAACTGTCTGAAAACAGCAAGAGATTTAAACTTAGTTTTCTGCCATCCAAACAGTGCTGTTAACCAGAGTTCTAAACAGCTGCCTCAAATCTGTGACACTACCTACATTCCTTCCTTCCTGTGGGTCAAGTAGGTGGGAGGAAAAGGACTGATGCTTAGTCATCCCATGTGTCTGTACTCGTCTAGCAGATTTAAGCTGGAGAGAACCCAGAGAATGGCTTGAGTGGTGCTTGTGGCACCTTTCCTGTAGCTCCTGTAAACTCAAACGAGCTGGATGTGGGGAGTCAGGATGGAAGCTGCTCAGCAGTACACGATTGAAAAAGCAAAGCGAGCTGAATAATAGCTTAACAATCTTAGCAAACAAATGGCATAGCATTATTCCTTCCTCTGCTGGGTCAGTAGGAAAATGGAAGATTTGGGTTCTGGGTGTCTAGCTTCCTATATAGGATGAAAAGTTTGGACCATGAGTGGGCATGAGACGTGAGCTGGATATTTCCACTGCTACTTCTGTCTCTGCCTGGCCTCCCATGCCATAAATGCTCTTTTACTGCCAGTCTTACCCAGAAAGGGATGGATTATACCACTCCTTACAGCTCTTCAGGTCTAGTCTCTGACTCTTAACCTCCTTTCTCATAAAATTATAACCTGTTCCAAGCTTTCCAGCTTAATCAGTTCCCCTGAATCTTGGCCTTTGTACTCTGTTACTCTGCCCCCCCAATACCTATGCATACTTCATTTATGGTATATTATAAACTATATCAGCATGTATGTTTTAACCATGATGTGAAGCCCCCAGTAATACCTCTTATACAGGTAAACAACTTCCACATTTCACCTATTTTAGTTCATCTCCTTTTCCAAGAAGCTGCTGTGGATTGAATGGAATAATTCAGAAAAGGGGATGGAGGGATGAGCCCAAAGGAGAGAGGAAGCCAAAATGGATGTTGGTGCAAAAAAACACAGCCATTTTGAAAGCTATAGGTCATCCTTCAGCTTTGTGCCATGGCACTGGTGAGAGACAGAATGAGACACTCAGGAAACCCCTTTAACTCCAGATTCATGTTAAGGTAAGTAGTAATATTACCATTAATCAGCATTTTGGAATGTTCGCTTGCAACTAGTGCGGCGACTAGGGTATGCCGAGAGATCCTGCAACGGACTGGATACTAATGAGAATGGATGGGGTCCAACAGTGGAGTCAGACAAAGTAAAAAGTGAACTCAGTATGTGATTTGGGTTGAAATCAAAGCAACAGTTCACAGCCATTACTGCGGGAACGTACACACCGAACAGTCACTGAGACCATCTGCACTGCACACCTGGCTGCATAGAAACAAACTACTATGCCCAGCTGGATGAGAGGAGTGATGAGTGAAGAGCCCGTTTCTCCTAGCTGTGATTCAGTCCATCTCTAAGACTGGCTCCAGTCCTGAAACGGCACAACACACACTCATGGATGATGGATCTGAAATTCAATATAATACCTTAACGGTAATAGTATTGCAAGTCACATGAGTTCGGAGCAAGGAGCCTCACTGTTCTATGGCTGTAGATTTGAAAACCTAAGGCCAGGTAGTGTCTGCCCCCCACTGGTGGCTGGAGGCCAATACCAGGTATCTGAACCAAAGATGAACATAGAGCCTTGTCCCTAATGTTCACTGGGGGCTTGACTAAATAAGAAAATTGACTGCTACATCCTATATCCTTTGGGCTGAATAATTACACTGCTGTAGTGATACTGATATAACCCCCTGGGGGTGCGCACTGTTTCAAAATAAGTGTGACTTAACTTTGGAGATAGAGCAATTATACTGGAATAAAGTCATATTTATATTGGAACAGTGTGTTCACACAGGCAGTTGCACCAGCATAGCTACAGTGGAATAATTATTCTGCTAGAACCATACCAGTCAATTGTCCCATGTACTGAATTAGATTCTGTCTGCTAGCTGACTCCTCAAACTTGCTGATGGGAAAGAACAACATAAAGGTGCACAGACCACAGGACTCCATGAGAGCTGACTTGCATCTAGCAGGGCTGGTTACAGTTGTTGGAGACTAACTATGAAAGGTAATATTAATTACCTTTGGAACAGGCTGATTGTGTAGGGAAGTCTGCACAGGTAGACTTCTTCTGTGGATTTCGGGTCTCCCTGCAAATTTTTGGAATTCCCTAGGTCTTGTGCAGAAAACTGACTCTGCATCCTGATGATAACAAAAATTGCCATTTAGATGGTTAACTTTGGACTAGTTTAAACTTAGTCTGAATGTGCTGGATTTTGTTCCGCTTAAACTGGACTCAGCTAGAACCTTGGCTCCACAATCTCCACATCTTGGGAAAGTCAGTTTCTGATCCAGTTATGAAGTGAACGTCTCACTGTATTCACCTAGTAACCACCATTTCTGCTAATTGCCCTCTGTTTAAAATACAGATAAAATAGGACAAGTTAGGGAAAGGAACTCATGGTGCGGATATAGAACCTTTCGCATCTAAGCCAGCAATTCAAGTTCAGCTAAAGTCAACGGGCCCAAACTGTACCCTCATCTGAGAACCATTCAGTGGCTGATGTGAAAATCTTAGTAGTCTCATACTATACTAGTGTGTTCTTTAAGACTGAGTTGGCCAGCCAGGGCTTGTGTCTGTCTTACCTGAGGAAAAGCCCTTCTACCAGTGCAGCATTAACAGCTGACTTGAATCCAGTTCTTGATAAAAGACTCAGCCCCATAATTTTGGGTCTCAGGAAAGTTCTTTTTAGCCAGGCCCTAGTGCCTCACCTGCTGTGCGTATATATAGCCCATTACGACTACCTCGTATTAAGTTCACAGTGTATGACGTTCACTTTTTCATAGTTTGTTGGGGGGAAGGAGAAATCATCATTTCACAGCTTGTGAAGGTTGAGATGGGCACAAATGTGGTGGTGGTGTTTTTTATGGCTTTGGAAATAATGTAATTCTTGTTAAAAAATGCCAAGATGCTTTCCTTCACTCAGTCAGGGCCAGCAATAACAAACCAGCCTCTGTACAACAGCCAGCCAGGAACATTCACTGGGGACCAGGACTTAATTTTTTAGCTTCTACGTGCTTGTTTACAGGCAGCAGTCAGAAAAACAAATGACGAAAATAAATAAAAAACAAATGCCTGGATGCTTGCAGGTGCTTCTCTTGTCTAATTTATGGATAAATATAACTCACTCCAGTTTTCATCAAGGAGGTGTAGTGCTGACATTAAACCCCACAAGAAAAGTTGAGTGGCTTAATGACAACCCTGTGCTGGAATTAAATTGCTCTCAAACTTCCATAAATGAAGGTGGCACCACATGTGTAGAAAAGGTTAAAGAGAAGAAGATGACGTGTTTCTTTGAAGGGGGTGGTGTGTGTATACAAGGTAGCTGTACACAATCTCGACTGTCCTTATCCTACAACTACTTCCTGAAGGGCTTAACTTGAACCATGTCCTTGGGGATGAAAATTGCAATATAAATCCATTAGAGATAAGACACCTCCCTCTCTATTACTAAACAAATTCATGCAACAGGGCCAGGGCTATGGCCCCTTATCTAGACCCCTTCAAAACACTTTATTGTCTATTGTCCTTGGCAGCTGGCATCTTAATAAAGCTGCAGAAGCCTAGATCAGCCTGCCCTAGGTGTCCATTTCTAATAATTATTTACAGTGCTTTACAAAGGCAGTCATTATCATTATCTACCTTTCATAGCTGGAGAAACAGGGGCGTAAGGGGACTTGCTGTGTAGCAGAGGCAGGGATTCTTAAGTCCTCGGACCCTGTTCTATCTACTAGGCCACACTACCCTCACGTTGGTGCACGGATGTAGCCGGGCTCATGGCTTCTTTCTTTGAGGTCAGTGATTGTGTTTTCAGGGTTTCATCGCGGCTGCCCCCCACATGTGATTCCACAGTTGGGAAGCAGGGGGTGCTGAGCCCGGCGGATGTAGAAGGGCCAGCGCTTAACTTGGGCCAGGGGTTGGCAAGGCCGAGTCCGGGCACCCCTGGGCTGGCTGCATCAGTTATGAAAGTAAAAAACAGCTTGAGGCCTGGGGCTGGTTGAGTGGGGGGAGCCCCCTGGGCTGCTGAGGCTGCAGCGGGGCAGGGCAAATCCCCTGACGGGAGGATTTCACAGCAGCCCTGCTCTGCTGCGGTGGGGGACCGCTTCCTTACCCCTGCCCGGTCTCCTTCCCCCCCTTAGCTCCCCGCCCCGAAGGACCCTGCCGGCTTCTGCCCCCCAGCACACGAGGTGGCGAGGAGCAGGCAGCGGAGCTGCAGCTCGTCCCCCGCCCCGTGCGCTCCCGAGGATGTGACGCCGGCGGCCCCACCCCTGCTGCGGGCGGGGACCGGGAGCCGACCGCCGCGCCAGCGCGTAACCAGCCCGGGCGTCCGCAGGGGGCGCCGAGCCCCGCTGCCCGCCGCCTGCGCTGCCCGCCCCCTGCCCGGGGACCCGCCCCGAGCCCCGCACCGCTTAAACGGCCCCGCGCCGCCGGCCTCTGCCCGCCGCAGTCATGTCCGCCCGCCCCGCGTTCCCCAGCCCCCGCTGCCTGGCCGCTGCCGCCCCGGCCGGCAAAGCGAAGCTCACCCACCCCGGCAAGGCGATCCTGGCAGGTGAGTGCTGGGGCGCTGCCTGCAGCTTGCCCGGGAGCCGCGCGCTGGAGCGACCGTCCGCCGGGGTCCACTCGGGGGTGGGGAGCAGCGCCTCGCGCGGGTCAGGAGCGGCCGCCTGTGTGCACCTGATGGGACAGCAGCACCCCCCCCCCCTTATCCTCCTGACCCGGGACTTCCCCTCTGCTGCCGCTGCTGCCTTGGGGGCTGACAATCGCCCAGCCCCTCGAGGTGTCTTGCTCGGCACCCGGGGTCTCAGTCCTGCTGGCAGGTCTCCTGGGCTGCTTGAAAGAGCAGCTCCGAGTCGTGTGCATGCCCTGAACTTTGGCCCCCGGTGTGCGCGGCTCCTTATCGGACACCCCATCTGCCCTTGGCTCTTTCTTCGCGGGGAGCTGGACGTGCCTCCCTCCTGAGAAGTGTTTTTCCACGGCAGTGCAGTGCTCCCCGCTCGGTCTTTGGCGGGCCGGGATGCGGGGCTGGTGACTGAGTTTTGGCCGCTGTGTCACTGTCTGATGCAATTGCGGGAATTGCAGCCCTGCTTTGAGAAGTGCCCTTTCCTGGCATGCCCTGCTCGGGTCTTTCAAAGTTCCCCGGGACTCCGTGCAGTCCGAGCGGTGGTCGCTTTTCTACCCGGGGTGGTGATGGGAGATATGGGTCCTGAGAGCAGAGCTGAGGGGAGTGTCTAACGGCAAAACAGCACCCACAGCTGTGAGCGCCAACATGGGATTGACGGTGGCACCCTTGCTGCTGTGGGACCTCCCTAGGCTGAATTGCATCGGGATGCTGATTGCAAGACTCTGTCCTGGTTCTAGATTATGGCTTGGATCTGGGCTGAGCCAGGCTTTAGTTTGGAGTTTCCTCACTAGGCAAGAGAGCTCCCTGTTTACCCTTTTGGGGGATCTGTCCCAGCAGGGCTTGTGTAGATTGAAGTTTATCGCTGCCCCTGGGGGCAGTTAGGGTCACTGCAGTGCTCTTCACTCAACTCCTTGTGTCTGTTCAGTCATGAGTCTGTATATTTGATACACTGCAGGCCCTTTCAGTTTCCAAGTCATAGGCGCTGACTTCTGTTTTTGCCACTGGGCGCTTTTGAAGAGGGGTGTGTGTGTGTTTTGGGGAGGGGGCACTCTGCCACTTTTGGGGGAAGGCTATTTTCAGCATATTTATACATTGTTTCATATTCTAGTTATTGAATTTGTCTGTCACTAGTATCTTTACTATTTTAATAATGAGTAAATTGTTATGAGCTACATAATAACATCATCATGAATTACTGTGTATTAAAATCACTGCAATCACCTGCAAGGTGTCTTCACTAACATCCCTGTTTAAAGACATTTTGTAGCTTTCTGGATGAAACTGTCAGCAATCTTATTTACTTCTAGTTCCCTGGTATTGTCTTGATGGAGGTTAAGGACAGTTAGGTTATTCAGTTGCATCTGTCCCATTGATGACTGGAGATAATTTTTAAGTGTTCTGAAGCTGGAGAGAGAACAGGAGTACTTGTGGCACCTTAGTTCTTTTTGCGGATACAGACTAACAGGGCGGCTACTCTGAAGCTGGAGAACAAGTTCAGGATGATACAGGCACCATGAGAAGGATTCCTAGAAAAACAGAGTACTGCAAATGACTCCAAGATCTCTTTCTTGATGAGTAACAGCTAATTTAGGCACCCTCGTTTTGTATGTATAGCTGGGATTATATTTTGCCATGTGAATTACTTTGATTTAACATTGAATTTCATCTGCCATTTTGTTGCCAAGGCACCTAGTTTTGTGAGATCCATTTGTAACATTTTGCAGTCAGCTTCCAATTTAACACTCTTGAGTAATTTTGTATCCTCTGCAAACTTTGCCACCTCACTGTTCACCCCTTTTTGCAGGTCATTTATGAAGATGTTGAACAGCACTGGTCCAGTACAAGCCCCTGGGGGACACCCCTATTTACTTCTCTCCATTTTGAAAATGGACCGTTTATTCATACCCTTTGTTTCCTATCTTTTAAGTGGAGTGCCTGGCAATGCTTTCAGGATCATCTAACGATCCTTAATTTAATTTAATGACAAGCCTTTTGTTATCTTAATCACCCTGCCTCTGTTTGTAAACAAACTCCCTCATCACATTCCATGATCAAGCTCTAGCTCCTGGGTGCTGAGCACCCACTATATTTCCCCATGGGTGCTTGAGCCCCGGAGCACCCACAGAGTCGATGCCTATGTTCCAAGTACAAGGTTTTCCCCACGGATTATCCAAGTTCACAATCTGCCGATAATCGTGTGAGAGGAATGCAAGGACGTGTAAACACCCTGAAATGTTCTGAAACGGGAACAGGAGTGGGGCTCTCCCCACTGAAGTAATGACCACGGAAATGTGACTTCAGAGCCTTGAAAGTGCTGCCTAGCTTCAACCCCCAAGCTGGTTCTTTCCATGCCCTCCTTGATCCATCTCTGACTTATGTAGCGTTGCTGCCTTTAGAGGAAATGGGAGCGCTCACATTTTTCATTCCTCCGTGCCTCTGGGGGATCTCTTGGTGACAGAAACTATGGGAAAAGAGTTCTTGGGGGAAGCCTTGCAGCTCCCTTTGAATGGGAATTATGCACGATTATACCAGAGCTGAGTGTGGCACCCAGTGTCTTGGAGAGGTGGATGTTCAGTTTCAAGTGAGTAGCTGCACAGCCCCAGGTGAGTAGATGATCAGTGCATTACTCTGTGCTCCCCCAAAAAGGTGTGTAGGTGGGGTGGCATGTTAACAATCTCAGTCTCCTCCTTCCCCAATGTAATCTACTGATGTCATGTTCCCTTCAAACCTCTGTGGAGATAATGAGTCAAAGAGACACATTCTCATTGCTCTCTCATTTTGAATCCCAGGATGCAAGAGGTACGTCCAGGAAGCTTGCCAGCTCTGTGTGGCTGGATGTAACCAACAGTCAGGCATTCCGTCCATGGGGATGTTCCATTTAAACCTGTTGCATGGACACATTGATGGTCCAGCAGCAGCCGGGGTGACCCAATTTGGGCAGGGATTCTGAGTTTACTTTACATGTAACCGGGGCATTCTGAATGACCGTGGACCATTACAAGTCGACAATACTGACATGTGTTCCCAAGTAATTTAGCTGTAAGGTCTTGACTGTGAACTGTGACTTTGATATCCCAATATTCGTGATCTCTGTTCAGGTAATATACAGGCTTTGGGTAAGTTTGCTAGAATTATTTCATCCACAAGGACAAACTCATTTAGCAGAGTGCATCAGTGATTAGAAATTAATTTATTTGCACAAAAAAGGGGCCCAGTCCTCTGGTGGGAAGCGCATGGAGCTTATAATCACATTGAGGATGAAAAGGAGGGTCGGGGAACAGATTAACACGATTGTTCTCCTAGCTCATTCCCACTCTGCGGCCTTATTGCTCCCTGGTGTGATGGAACCGCTTTTGGGGTGGTTCCCACTGATGAGTTCTTGCAACAGCTCCGCAGCTGCCCCTCGTGTCTTGTGGGATGAAATTACTCCCACAGATCAGCTTGTTTTTGGATCAAAGTCTCTCTGACCTCAGTGGAGCTACTCCAGGGATACACTTGGCCCATTACGTCTGTATCTGTTGAAAAGTGGGAGCCCAGCCAAGTGTGCCGTGGTGCCAGGCAAGGCTCATAGAACTCACTTGTAGTGGCATGTTAGCGCATGTTTCCTCTGCCCAACCACAGGGAAATTCCTAGAATGGAGATGGAAGTCTTTCCTCTTAAATGAAAAATATATATAGCCATTTCGACGTGATCTGCATCATTAGAGCTTTTGTGTTTCCCAGCTAATTCCCTTCCTCCATGATCACGTCCACCCCTTTGTTCTTCCAGCCGACTGTACACCTTTCCTTGGGGTCTGACAGCAAAGTGCTGGCTTAGCTTAACAGAGACCTAACAGAGACATCACATCCGATGAAGTGAGCTGTAGCTCACGAAAGCTCATGCTCAAATAAATTGGTTAGTCTCTAAGGTGCCACAAGTACTCCTTTTCTTTTTGCGAATACAGACTAACACGGCTGTTCCTCAGAGACCTAAGAGTGAGCCTTACCTGTCTATTGCTCTTCCTGCATGGCTGCTGGAACCATTGCCTGCTGCCAGTCAAGTTCTGTTTGCCATCTGTGACCTCTGGCTTTGCTGTCAGTTGACATGCATTCGTTAACGTCACAGTCTCTGGTGCTTGCATGGGCCTGTCAAAAAGAAAAACCACTGGAGAAGTTGCAAGGTTGACTCGAAATCAAAACTCGAGCTGCGTGAAATGTATGCAGCTCCTGCAGTACGAAGGGAGCCGCCTTTGTGAGGTGTGACAAGGAGCTGGGGCCTCAAATTAACTGGATAGTTCAAAAGCTTCTGACTAAACTGTTCACCCCAAGTTATTTGCAGAAGGACTGGTGGTGATATCCACAGTTACACATTTTGTCTGGGACATAAACCCATATGCATCAAGGCATATGCCAGCAGCTGTTTGCCTGGGGATTGAAAGACGTTTCTGTCCGCTGGCAGGCTGTTCCATGACTGTCCGTTGTTCGGTTTATTGAATCTTCCTTTGAAGCTTCTGGCACTGGCCCCTACTGCTGGAGTAGGTCTCTGGTCTGCTCTGCTCTGCCAGTTCTTATGTGCGTATCATAGTGCGGTTTGTCTTGTCTTTTAATGATGGAGCTCAATCCAACCTGTGGGTGGGGGGGAGCTGATCCCACTAGCTTGTTCTTGTGAAAAGTAACTGTGGCATACACTGTGGGCCAACTTCTCTCCTGCCCCTGGACAGCCATGCCCAGCTTCATTGGGAGTGGCTGTGCCTGCAGCTCTTCAGCTGTGCCCAGACTGTAAAGCTCAATGCATGGGTGAAACGCCGCTGGGCGCTGGCCTCACATTCGACCTCTTGAGAGTCCTGTGCCCAGAGGGCAGGGTTATGAGTTGGGCTGGGGAAGCCTGCGGGTCTTCCCCAGTCAGTCCAAAGATTATGAAAGGTTGCATGGCACACTGAATATGCCCTTGCCAAAGGCGTTTGCCATTCCCTGGCTCCTTGGGAGCTCACTGATCACTGGGGAATCAGTGGCTTTCCGTTGTTTATCAAGGTGTAGTGGATCCCGGGTCCCCGGAAAGCAGGAATTATGTGGCACAGGTGTGCATGGAACTTTACAGGTATGGGGGGTCCCTGTCTTGACTGGCTTCCAGTCTAGTTCAGGGGTAGGTCTCTGTAACATAGCCCTAAGTTACATATTGCTTGGCCTGGAGGAGCTCCCAGTTTTGTGATCATGAAGCAAATGAGATGAAAGAAAGGCCCTGTTGAAATGCTGGCCCCTTCCTTGCATCCAGTAAATTAAAATGATCTGTAATGTACAGGCAGCACTGGCCAGCCTTGTCGTAGACATAATTGCATTAAATAAGCTGATCCATCAGGATGGTGCCTGGTACTAACTCTGCTCTGTTCCTGCCAGCACAGTCTCATCTGTTCCTTTAGACAGGGAAAAAAATGGCCCACCTTGATTACCATGCACATTGTAGGGAGAGTGGTCACTTTGGATGAGCTATTACCAGCAGGAGAGTGAGTTTGTGTGTGTATGGGGGTGGGGGGGTGAGAAAACCTGGATTTGTGCTGGAAATGGTCCAACTTGATGATCACTTTAGATAAGCTATTACCAGCAGGACAGTGGGGTGGGAGGAGGTATTGTTTCATGGTCTCTGTGTGTATATAATGTCTTCTGCAGTTTCCACGGTATGCATCCGATGAAGTGAGCTGTAGCTCACGAAAGCTCATGCTCAAATAAATTGGTTAGTCTCTAAGGTGCCACAAGTACTCCTTTTCTTAATGAGGCCCATGTGTGCCTATTATATTAAAGGTGCTAGCTGATATTTACAGGGTTTGTCAGTGGATCAGGTACCGATAAACTACCTCATTGCATTCCAGACCCTCAAATCCCTTTAAATTGGGAATGTTAAAGATGAGAAGAGACCTACTTAGACCTTGTTACCATTCGGAAGATGTAGTTCGAACAGTACAACCCCCCCTTTGACCAACATAGTTATACCAGCGCACAAGCTGTATATAGCCCAGGCCTCTCTGCCAATGCAGGACAGGTCCCTATCCACTAGTGCTTTGTCCATGTCCCAAGGATTGGGGCTTCCAGTACTGCCTGAAGAAAGAAAAGGAGTACTTGTGGCACCTTAGAGACTAACCAATTTATTTGAGCATGAGCTTTCGTGAGCTACAGCTCACTTCATCAGATGTATACCGTGGAAACTGCAGCAGACTTTATATACACACAGAGAATATGAAACAATACCTCCTCCCACCCAAAACCTGGATCTATGCAGGAAATAGCCCGACTTGATTATGTAAAGAGTTGTCACTTTGGATGGGCTAGCACCAGCAGGAGAGTGAATTTGTGTGGGGGGGTGGAGGGTGAGAAAACCTGGATTTGTGCTGGAAATGGCCCACCTGTTGATCACTTTAGATAAGCTATTACCAGCAGGACAGTGGGGTGGGAGGAGGTATTGTTTCATATTCTCTGTGTGTATATAAAGTCTGCTGCAGTTTCCACGGTATACATCTGATGAAGTGAGCTGTAGCTCACGAAAGCTCATGCTCAAATAAATTGGTTAGTCTCTAAGGTGCCACAAGTACTCCTTTTCTTTTTGCGAATACAGACTAACACGGCTGTTCCTCTGAAACCTGCCTGAAGAAAGTGTAGCTCTCCCTATCTGGTCGCTCCTTATAGTCCTTGCAAAATGAAGAATTACGACACAGATCTGCCAACAGACCGGTACTGATGAGAACGAGATCCTAGACTGGCTTCTCTGGCCTGGGAGTTCAGTGCCACTGGGCTGTATAACAGTCATTCCCCTTAGCGAGTACTTTGCTCCCAAGGAGGAGCTTCCCGAGGGGTGCAGTATCCATGGGCCCTATCACCACAGTATCTCAGCGCCAGCTGTGAATTGCAAAGAGATTCCCAACACACTCTCAAGCAATATCTTTCTTCTTCGAGTAGTGTCCCTATGGGTGCTCCTCTTTAGGTGTCTGTGTGCCCCTGCACCTCTAATTGGAGATTTTTGATAGCCGTGTCCCCTCGAGACCATGCATGTGCTCTCCCTCCCTTATGGTCTGCCTGGAGGCTATTTAGCACTGCATGGTGAACCCCCCTCACTTCCTTCTCTACTGCCAGAAGGTTTCAGAGTAACAGCCGTGTTAGTCTGTATTTGCAAAAAGAAAAGGAGTACTTGTGGCACCTTCATCGAGTGAGCTGTAGCTCAGGAAAGCTTATGCTCAAATAAATTGGTTAGTCTAAGGTGCCACAAGTCCTCCTTTTCTTACTGCCAGAAGGAGCAGTTGTCCCTTCCTTATCTGTCTTATTAGCATAAGTAGTGTTTGTTTTTTGTTACCTTTGTTCTCCCTAAAAGTACTCAGGCTAGTGTTTTGTTTTATTTTATTTTATTCCTTTGGTTTAAAAAGAAAAGAGAAAAAAGGAAAAGAACTTCACTTTCCTTCCCTGTCTGGGGGCATTCCCCCCCTCCCCAGGCATCTAGTAGACTCATAATTATTTTCTTTTTCAGTTTAAAAAAAAAGAAAAGTAAAGACATTCTTCTGCATATTCCCCCCTGCTAGAGGATGTCACCCCTTGCCCTGGGGCTTGCCTGGCTCTCTCTGCTCCAAGCGGTGCCTCTCCTGCCAGGAGTCAGTTCCTGTAATGGCCAGACATTCACTGTGCCTGGGAGAGCCTCACAGAAGTGCTGTACCTCCACACCTAAAACTGTAGCCTAACAGGAACTGGGAGCTGAAGAAAAAATTCCTCCCTGTAGAGAAAACACTTCAGACTGCAGGGAACTCCGGTGGGTGTTGACCCCAGATCATCCCCGGAGCCTTCACTTCAAAAGGGGTCGAGTGGTGAAGAGGAGAAAGAGAGAAGAAGAAGAAGAAGAAGCCACCAGCAGACTCCCCCTGGAAAAGCTCCTCCGAGCAACTGGCCAGCCAGAGGGGTGTTCCCCAGTGCGGCCATCTGGGCACGGACCACCGAGCAACTGGCCAGCCAGAGGGGTGTTCCCCAGAGTGGCCATCTCGGTAGGACAATACCAGCAGAGGAACCTCCTGCTGTGAGCTCAGCTGCAGCAGGGTTCAGCACCGCTCTGGAAGCTGAAACCTGAGAAGGGGCTTCCTGCTGTGAGCTCTGCCCTGCTCTGAGCTCTGCTCTCCGCAGGGACAAGGGGCTTCTGTGAGCTCCCTGCTGCTCTGAGCTCTACTCTGGGCAACTACTGCACCGAGCGGGCACCGTTACCGTACCACCTCTAAAAGAGCGGCACAGAGAAGCCCTGCTGTCAGCTCTGCTTGGCACCAAGACACCAGAGGCTTCCACTGTCATGCTCTGAGGCAACAGTACCGTTACCATACCATCTCTAAAAGAGTGGCATAGGGAAACCCTTTGGTAGCAGATGTAACAAAACTCCTATCTAGGAAGCGTTTTGCACCTTCCCAACCGTTGATACCGACTACAGACACTCCTCTGGGGTTCCGGATGAGCCCATGGTAACACAGGTGCTCTGATACTCTGGAGACCTGCGGCCTCAGTACCCAGGGCGAGACAATTACCATACCATCTCTAAAAAAGTGGCAGCAACAAACTTTTTGTACTGGGCAAAACTCTCAGTTAGGGAGTGTTCTGCCCCACTATCAGTACTGACAATGTAGAACCACAATCCCCATTACTTGGTACCAGGACCCCGGTATCGAGCACATCCCGGAACCCAGAATCGCTCTTAGCACTGGGCTGTATACTGCCAATACCCCAGTCAGCGGCACCCTTATCCACTGACGAATCTGACACTGGCCAGGAGGAGATCATTCCCTGGCCCCTCAAGGTGGCCCACCACCTCACTACAAGGGTCATCCCCAGTTCCATCAAGCCAACTGCCCATGCCTCTCCCTCCCAAGGCCATATTGTAATTCTTCGGGTATATACACACACATGGTGCGACCGTCTCCGGTGTCTCTCAGGAAGAGTTCACCAGATGGTTTGCTACAGCCTGGCACCTGAGCCAGGGCAGGAGAGCACCTGAACCAGGACAGGAAAAAGCTTTTTCAGAATGGGAAAGAAGGGGGAAAAGGGGGAGGGGAAACACCTGAAGAGGAAGCTACCTCTTGAGCACACTTCTCCTCATCTCTCCCATCTCTCTCTTCCTGAGCTGCCCACCCCGCATCACGAGGTAAAGATTTAAGAACTTTCTGCATCTTACCAAGAGGGTGGTAGAATCTGAGCTGCAGATTCCCTTACAGGAGGTGGCAGATACACATCACAAGTTGGTGGAAATTCTGCACACTACCTTCTCATCTAGAACTGTCCTCCCAATTAATGGGCTGATTCTAGATCCTACCAAAATCACCTGGCATAACCAGCCTCCATTGCACCAACCAGCAACAGAGTGTAAACAAAAACAACCCTACACCTGTACCCAAAGAGGCAGACTTTGTTTTTAGCATCCACAACCCAACTCCATCATAGTGGATGTGGTTAATGCATGAAGCAAGCAACGTAACGCCAAGTCAACTCCATGTGATCAGGCTGTGCAAGATGGCGTATTCATCGACAGCATTACTGTTTAGAGTCATAAATTACCAAACTCTCATGACCAAAACAATTTTGTTAATCTTGGGAAACCCAGGATGTTTCTGAAACATTACTGGAAACACAAAAAGAACAGATTAAGACCATTCTTAGAGAAAGTCAGTTAATAGCCAGACTGGTCCTAGAGACACCACTGGATGTAGCTGTTACAGCTGCCCGTCCAGTCTCCATGACAGTGGTACTGAGGTGGGTTGTGGGGTTTTGGTGTTCACTACACCTCTCTAGATTGCACAAAGAGCTACAGACTTCCAATTAGAAGGGCCAAACTCTTTGCGGATAAGACAGATTTTTCTCTCCACATCCTGAAGGATTCTCGGACCACACTACACTCCTTAGGAATCTACACTGTGGAACAGAGGAGACAATATACCTCTCAACCACACCACAGATCACAATCTTCTCAATACTCACCATCTCTGTGCTATTATGAGCCACAGTGTAAGAGGCCCAGAGCTCAAAAGTGAGAACAGTCTGCACCCCAGTCCATAACCTCTCAAACTGTCTCTTATAAGCACTTTGATCAGCTGGTCGGGGGCCTGAACAATGATACCTTTTACAGCATCAGCTGCTATCTATACACCTGTCACGCCACTCAGAAGTCACCTTACCTTACTTCACAGCAGTTAGGACCAGCTCTAGAGCAAAGAGATTGATTTCTAGCCCTGAACCTACAGGTTCCCTACTTCCATATGTCAATACAACCATTGTACAGGAGATTTCCTAATACTTACCTTTGGGGCAGGATCATTATAGGTACAGGCTGCTACACACAGGGTAATCTCCAAGGTTCACTTCATTGTAGCGGCATACTAACCCCGGTACAGTGACTGGACTTTATCAGCACCAACCTGATGCAGTACAAGTGAGAGCGCTCCTCTCACTACCCACATTCACCACCCTGAGACACTTGTCTCCCTAATATGCTGGGGAGCTCACCTACACAACAACAAGGTTCAGGACAAGTGGCCTTCCACAGAGATGACTTTCCATATCACCATTTTGGGGCTAGGAGCTTCAGGAGTGTCTATGCACAAACTCTGCCTTTCATCAAAAACAACACACAAAGGTTATGATGGACTTGTGACTTGTATGTTTTGTATAAACTGCCAAGGAGCTGCCAGAGCTCCCTCCCTCTGCAAGACCGCATTCAAACTTTGGAATTGATGCACCCATCACAATGTGCTCATCTCAGCTGTCCTTCTACAAGGTATACAGAACAGGATAACCAACAGTCTCAGTTGAAATTTTCGAGATATAGCCACCCTTTGGGGAAACATTCACTGGCAGTTGCCCTCATCTTCCCAGCGGACAGGGCCCACTTGTGTGTGTTTTCCCAGTTTCCTACCCTATCCAAGATTCTGTTGAAAATTCAACAAAACAAAGCGAGAGTTATTGTGATTGCCCCTCTTGACTATGACAAGCCTGGCTCCCTTACCTGACGCAGATGGCAATATGCCCTCCTGTTCCTCTGACGTCAGCCCATTCCTTACCCGCTCTCTCAAAACAATGGGCTGACCCTTCACCCCAACCCATGGGTCCTCTGCCTCCAGGCTTGGATCTTTCTTTGTTCCAAGGCTTAGAAGCAGAATGCTCTGGCAAGCTGAAACACATGTTGCAACACAACCATAAGTTGACCCCTCCACATACCTATCTACAAAATGGAAACGACTCCAAGTTCGTACCATTCCAAATGGACAGACCCAACCTCTTCTTGCCTCCCTCTGATTTTGCACTACATTTTAAACTTTCACTCAGCTCCCTTAAGGTACATCTCATAGCGAACATGGCTTCCCACTTGGAGTTTGCTCAACCACTAACGCGTAGAGTCTTTAAGGGCATTGGGACTCTCTTTCCCCCATGTGACACCAACCGCTCCAGCCTGGGACTTTAATCTCCTTCTCAGGGCTTGGACTAGACCTCCCTCTGAGTCCAGGGCAACTTGTTCTCTTACACCTGTCCATGATGACAGCATTTCTAATTGCCATCACCTCAGCTAGGCACATAGGAGAAATAGCAGCCCTGATGGCACACCCATTATTCACGGCCTTTGTCTTTAAAAATAAATAAATAAATAATAACTCTAAGGCCATATGCCAAGTTTCTCCCTACTTTTTCTGCATTTTCCATATGAATCAACAGATCCATCTCCCTGTTTTTTTCCCAAAACCACATTGTGACAACTGGGAGACAATTGTGCATCTGCTAGATATTAGAAGGACATTGGCATCCTACTTGGACAGGACTAAGGACTTCAGGAAATCCCCTAAACTCTTCCTTTTGTCCACAGAAAGATCCAAAAGCTCTGTGATATCTCCTCAAAGACTATCCAAATGGGTCTCTAGTTGCACTAATCACTTAGCAAGGCGCAACTTGCTTCCATCCATACGCACTCCATGAGATCAGTTCCTACCTCAATTACATTCCGTAGGGATACCCCTATCTCCCCAATCTATAGAGCAATGACTGAGGCCTCTGTCCATACTTCTGCAGAACATTATGCGATCACTGAAGATTTGGCTGCTGACACCATCTTCAACTCCACAGTACTCTCTGTAGTAAAAAGAAAAGGAGTACTTGTGGCACCTTAGAGACTAACCAATTTATTTGAGCATAAGCTTTCGTGAGCTACAGCTCACTTCATCGGATGCCATACTGTGGAAACTGCAGCAGACTTTATATACACACAGAGACCATGAAACAATACCTCCTCCCACCCCACTGTCCTGCTGGTAATAGCTTATCTAAAGTGATCATCAAGTTGGGCCATTTCCAGCACAAATCCAGGTTTTCTCATCCTCCACCCCCACACACATAAACTCACTCTCCTGCTGGTAATAGCCCATCCAAAGTGACAACTCTCTACACAATGTGCATGATAATCAAGGTGGGCCATTTCCTGCACAAATCCAGGTTCTCTCACCCCCTCACCCCCCTCCAAAAAACACACACACAAACTCACTCTCCTGCTGGTAATAGCTCATCCAAAGTGACCACTCTCCCTACAATGTGCATGGTAATCAAGGTGGGCCATGTCCAGCACAAATCCAGGCTTTCTCACCCCTCCCCCTTTTTTTCCCGGACACACACACACACACACACACACACACAAACTCACTCTCCTGCTGGCAATAGCTCATCCAAACTGACCACTTTCCAAGTTTAAATCCAAGTTTAAGCAGAATGTCTGGGGAGGGGGGTAGCAAAAACAAGGGGAAATAGGCTACCTTGCATAATGACTTAGCCACTCCCAGTCTCTATTTAAGCCTAAATTAATAGTATCCAATTTGCAAATGAATTCCAATTCAGCAGTCTCTCGCTGGAGTCTGGATTTGAAGTTTTTTTGTTTTAAGATAGCGACCTTCATGTCTGTGATTGCGTGACCAGAGAGATTGAAGTGTTCTCCGACTGGTTTATGAATGTTATAATTCTTGACATCTGATTTGTGTCCATTTATTCTTTTACATAGAGACTGTCCATTTTGACCAGTGTAAATGGCAGAGGCATGTAGGTAGGAATAGCGGTCAGTAGGTTTCCGGTATAGGGTGGTGTTTATGTGACCATTGTTTATTAGCCCTGTAGTGTCCAGGAAGTGGATCTCTTGTGTGGACTGGACCAAGCTGAGGTTGATGGTGGGATGGAAGTTGTTGAAATCATGGTGGAATTCCTCAAGGGCTTCTTTTCCATGGACCAATCTGTAGTAAAAGACTCCGCTCCAAAGTCCCAGCCTCCAATGGTGGATACTGCTCCGGAGTCACCTAAAGTGGAGCACCCACAGGGACACTACTTGAAGAAGAGGAAGTTACTCACCTTGTCAATAACGATGGTTCTTCGAGATGTGTGTCCCTATGGGTGCTCCACAACCCGCCCTCCTCCCCTCTACTTTGGAGTTCTCTATAGGGCTCTGTGGTAGAGAAGGAAGTGAGGGGGGTTTGCCTGTGCAGTGCTAAATAGCCTTGAGGTAGATGAGGGAGGGAGAGCACATGAGCAGGCTTAACGGGACACTGCTACTAAAAATCTCCGATTAGAGGTGCAGGGGCACACAGACACCTAAAGTGGAGCACCCATAGGGGGACACATCTCGAAGAACCATCGTTACTGCACAAAGTGAGTAACTTCCTCTTTTTTGTAAACAAAATGGTGTGATTTTTAGCCAGCTCCCACTTCTCTCTCATCAAAAAGAAAAGGAGTACTAGTGGCACCTTAGAGACTAACCAATTTATTTGAGCATGAGCTTTCGTGAGCTACAGCTCACTTCATCAGATGTGAGCTGTAGCTCACGAAAGCTCATGCTCAAATAAATTGGTTAGTCTCTAAGGTGCCACAAGTACTCCTTTTCTTTATGTCCCATATTGCTTCTCAGTTGCTTCTAGCTCACGTTGAAGCCAGCCCTAGTTAATGATAGGTCTTCTGACTGCATGGTGTTCTTCTTCTGTGTGAAATAGTTCTGGCCCTCGTCTAGTTCTAGAGCAGACAAGTGCCTTTGTCAACTGCACTCCAGGCAGTGGAGACTCCTCGGGGAGGCTTTCCTGCCTTATACTGGGTCCAGTGCAATATGATATTTTACTTGCTGTTCACAAACAGCCTTTGAGGGCACCTTTGGGTCGGTTTTGCCTACCTGCTTGCAGATGTTACCAGCTGCCTTTGATCTTTGGGTGCTAACTGGCTCCCTTGCTGGTCATCTCAGCAGAGAGGGCAAAGGCTGGATGTGCCAGGGAGAATGAGCCCTAGAAGTGATCATCCCAGGTTTGGATGGAGGCGCGTTGCTGGGGATGTCCTCCTGGATGCTGCCTTAGGTTCCCATTTATCCTCTTGTGTGATTGGGACTCTCAGTCTGGCACTTCTCACCAATGCTAAACTCCACTGGGAGATTGAAATCTCCTCTCTAGTGATGTGTATGAACAGGCCCCCGCTGTGCAACACTGGGGACATCTCTGCTGAGGACGGAGGAAGGGGCTCCAGCTCAGGGCCTTTCTTTGGTAAACCATGTTCTCTTTGCCTGATGAACAGTAATGCACAAGGAGTCACAGGTTGCTTAGCTCTCGCACCGCTTTGTTGTCCCCTAGTATAAAAAGGTAATTAAGCGTCCTGCCCGTCACTAAGATTCCCAAATCACTCCCTTCAGAAAGCCCTATCTCTGCTGGGCACAGAGGCACCTCCCACCTTGGAGCAGTAAAACAGACTGCTGGCATGTTTAGAGTAGGATTAATCCCCAGATGCGGTTTCCCAGCGCTCGGCTAGAGTGCGGGACTCCTCTCTGTGTGCTGGGGGATGGCACGCGAGCCTGTGGCGCTCGGTGGAGCTAGTTCTCCACACGTCCGTAGGGCTCTACGAACAGCCTACCCATGATCTGCCCAACACGCTTGCAAGGAAAGGGAGCCTTATCCCCAGGTTACAGTTGGGGAAACAGAGTCCCAGCCATGCCAGTTGCCAGGGTCAAAGCCAGGCTTTTTACGACATGTGCCATCCGTCGTTTCTGGGCTCATTCACGCTGCTCAACACTATACAACAATAACTGGCAAAGCCCTGCTTAAAATGGCCCGCCCCCTCCCCACCCCACATGGGAGAGTCACTAGCACCAAATCACGGCTAGGGAGAGGCACGGGCTGGTCCTCGGCTGTGCAGTTCTGGGGGCGGCAGAGGTGGCTTTAAATTGCATTTCCTGAGAAGCTCAGTGTCGAGCTGTGGGGAAGGAGGTAGGCGAGGCACTGAGGGACTGCGGAGGGCTGGGGAAGGAACAGTATTTTACGAGTAAATCTAATCAGGCTAGATTCTCCCCCACACTTGCGATTGACGTCAGGCGGCTGTAAGGCCAGGGTCTCTGCTTGGCTGGGGATTCCCTTAGCATAGGGGAGTCCCCAGCTGGTGTAGCAGTTTCCACCTTTAGACCCCTCCCTGTCTCCATTGTTCATGGATGTGGCCAGGAGAAAGGGGCATGGCTGCTGAGTTTTGATGATCCCTGGCTGGTGGGCTGGGCCTTAAGGGCCATAACTAGCTAGAGTAGCTTAGAGCTGCTCCAGACTATGCTGTGGATTGGACTGGCAGAAAATTCCCAGGACTGGGAAGCTGCAGTTGGCTGTTTAGCTGCACCCAGCCTAACTTCCTGGTGCTTCAGTTCCATATTGATTCAGGTGTGTCTGTGTGTTGCGAAGAAGGGGAGGCTAGGTGGGGTTTGGAACCAAACCCTTTAAGGTATTTTTCGTGATGTTGTGTATGCTCTTATGGATGCTTGGATTTGTATTCCGCAGGGCACTTCTCTCTGTGTTTATGTAAGCGTCTGGCACACGCCATCACTCTTCCTTGAATTCATCAGTACCTCTAGCTGACAGTTAAGTGATGTTACAAGCTTCTCTCTCTCCCTCCCTCCCCTAAGAAAGACTTTGCATTGTGAATGTAAATCGTATAATTCTCACCTCTGCCTGGGGAATGGTGATCCTAGATTTACAGTCCAGTGTCTCTTGGGCTCATCCTGTCAGCTAGAGTTCATTTTGGAGCCTCTTTTCTACCACTGCACTATTAGCAAAGCCCAAAACCCAGCCGTTGGACTCCCTTGAGCTTTAGCTTTCACAGTTGCTCTCTGTCCAGGACATAAAAGCAAAGAGCTCGGAGAGAGTCTCTTGTTGGAAACAACTGAAAAATCAGTTTAAAATGAGGGACAAATCAGAGCTGCTGGCTCTGCATGAGTGAATTAGCCAAGGCTCTAAGTAATGTATTCTCCTTCTGCACTGACTTTCTGAGCTGTGCTTTGCAGGAAACACTAGCTAAATCAGTCTTGCCTGGTAAAATGGAGCCCTGCAGATGATTGCATTGTGGTGATGGGTGAAGGGACGCCTGGATAGAGTTAGTAGATCAGTTCATTTGTGCTGGGATCTTTTGGACCAAATGCCACTGTATACATTCAAGGTGTACCTTTAACTGTTTGTTTGCTTACAGATGCTGGGATTCAGTACCTTTCATTGGCTGTTGGGTGAACAAAGAATATGTCCTGCAAAGTCTTACTCAACCCTTTCAGTGCTTTTTTTTTTTTTTATAATCCAGTTTCTGGGTCATTCTTACTAACAGTATTAACCCCTTCCTGTGCACTTGGTAAATTCATGGTGGTTCAGTCTGTGTGTGTGTGTGTGTGTGTGTGAGCATCTCAAAACTGGCCACGTTAATACAATGGTCGGCCCAGGACAGAGTGGGCCACGGAGACTGAACTCCCCTCTGGCCTTTAAAGATGGTGCCCACCAGGTTGGTGTTAAGGCGCATTGGCAGGGCAGTTGGGAGGAAGTTTGCCCTGCTGAGGCCCATGCTCTCCCAGCTCTGTAAGAGCAGCACAGCTGTTCACCCGGCAGCTTGCACCAGCACGGCAGCTTGCTCACAGGTATAAAATAAATGGGGCCCCTCGGCTCACTGTCTCCTGCTGCTCTGGCTTAAAGAACACACGGAAGGAAACACTCAGACCCTCCAGGCTTAAACCTAAACTACTTTTCATGCTGCTTAGAAATTACCTTACTTTAACCTGCCAAGAAAACTGTTCAATCCTTCATGCCCTGCCTCTCCACTCGTTGATCTGGTGTTTGGAGCGCTGGCAGCATCAAAAACGCTTCCAAGGCGACGGAGTGATGCCGTCGTCACTGGAGTACAACTTCACCGTGGAAACCAGCAGAGAGGCACTGGGCTAGATGGGCTGTGAAGGAGAAATCTGCACTGAAGGCAGATGGAACGCGGAGACCGTAACTGCTGGCCCAGGGAAGTGGTCTTTGCACCAGTCATCCCTGTCTTACTAAGTCTGTCCTGTCCTGGTTTGAGAGCCCGTCCTTAAGCCTGGAACGTGACTGTCTAGAAAGCATCTTTGCTTGATTTTGCCCTTGTAAAGCGCTCTTGAGCAGATGCTCCGTTCTAGCAGCAACATACCTTCAGGAGCCACTCTGGAATCCCAGTGTGCCGTTCTTCCTCTTACTGGGGCTACGTCTACACTGGGCACCGCACAACGGCATGGCTGTGCCGCTGTTGTAAGGTGCGCGGTGTGGCTGCTCTTTATCGCCGGGCGAGAGCTCTCCCGGCAACATCCTAAAACCACCTCCAGCGAAGGGCAGTAGCTTTGCTGCCGGGAGCGCGCATGTTCCACCGGCGAAGCGCTGTCCACCCTGGCACTTTTCGTCAAAACTTTTGTCGTTCGGGGGGCGGGGGGGTTTACACTCCTGAGCAACAAAACTTTTAACGAGGAAAGTGCCAGTGTAGACAGAGCCTGAGGAGCTGGGGAGAATGGAAGTCCGCTCCTTTCTGTTGTCTTTATAAACAATAAAAGCCTCAGTAAATCAGGCCTTTGAGCCTTCCGGGGCTTTAGATTTTATGTGGCTGTTCAGTTTAGTGTTTCTCCCTTTTCTTGCCGGTGAAGTCTATAAAACGACGTACATTCTCAGCAGATTATTTTTTCATTAAAGTTTGTACATGAGGAAGTTGGGAAATGGCGGAGAGCTGAGGCCACAGAATGATTCCAGTGAAGTCAGGGACAAATTACTCCATCCTGTTCCACAGTGTTATCGACAGCTCTGTTTACACAGGGCTATTTACCAGTCTGACAACACAGTGTGCAGAATAGTGAAGTCAAATATTTGCAGTTCTGTATATTCCCCACCTATGGAGTATGAGGATGTTGCTGTCCCAACACTATGGTCTTGGGTGTATGGCTGTGTTCGTAGCGCTGTTTACCACCAGCGAAAGTGATGAAATGTAACACACAGCGCCATCCTTTCTTGCTATTAAATACGAGATGTTCCCTCTAATCATGACGCATCTAATGGGATGGACGCTTTGCTGAGGGAGGCTGTGATATGGTAGTAAATTATTCCCTCCCCCAAGCAATAGCTACATCTAATTCGTTGGGCGATCTGTTTTTAAGGGAATGGATGCCATCCCTACATGGATACAATCCTTCCTGTCTTTAAGACTCCCTTCCCCCCACCCCCAATTCATATTCAGGGAATGGCCCAATGTTAGTTTCCTAGTTTGATCTCAAAGCTTTCAAAAAACCATTCCTCTGGCTTAAATGGACAATGTGAAATTTCAGGCCAAAAGGAGTTTTGTGTAAAAAGCCAGAGCGGTGTGGGGTCAAAATTAGGCTTAGAATGTAAACTGTTTTATAGCCTGAAGTCTAGAGTTCCTACCTTGGTTTTTTAGCTGATCTCTGACTTGTCCTGCAAATCACCTTGCCTGAATGGACGTTTCTGAGGGAACTTGCTGATCCCCGAGGAGGGAGGGAGAGTGGGTGTGGGTGTGTAACAGCATAGAGCAATCATATCTGCACTTTCCCAAGGGGTATAGTTGTCTCTTCCACACAGAGCCCTGTGATTGATTGAGCTTTTTGAGTTCTAGACATGGTTTGCATACTCGTGCCACACTGTTAGTGGTGTATTTCATTCCATAGCTAGACGAAAGGAAGAAGCATGACGCCAACTGTAAGGATGGTTTGGCTCGTCTGTCGGCCCACAAGGCAATGTTGTGTTAAGTACTAGGTTCAGTGTCTGCTGTGAGGGCCCCTGACTTGGGGAATCCCGTGAGTAGAAGATGTCACTGCATGTCACACACTTCTCCTGTGCGTAGGACCCTAGCTTGTCTTGCTCCAGCCTGGGTCAAAGAAATGTTTTCTCTGTGGAGCATCATTAGGGAGTTCTCCTGGACTGGGACAGGCCTGGTGGGGGTGCTGGTGGTGAAGTCTCAAGCAAGCAGTTTAACGAGTTGCTCATTCTTAATTTGCTTCATGTGCCCAGAGGCCACAGTGTTGGGCACGTTAAAATCACAAATTAAAAACAAATAGGAAACCTCCTGTGTGCATGCACCGTTGTGTGTGTTACATGAGTCACAGCTGGATTTAAGCCCTAACCCTGGCAAAAACTCCACCGTCCTGCCAACGCGCTAGAAACGTCAGAGCGTTGTCTGAAGACTTGTCGTATGACAGTTGTCTCGGTATTTCAGCCCATAGTGAAATTAAACCCAATTTTGGGTTTGTCAACAACAATTCTAAATTTTCCTGGGGGGAGGGAGGACCCTCCTTTCCCAACAAGCTCTAGTTCCGTGGTGGCCATGGGGTCTTGTTCACTGGCACTTTCAGTCAAGGATTTTGCATGCTAATTGAAGACTTGCTGCAAGCGATCCTTCTGCTGGTGCCTGGTTCCCTCCTACCCGTGGCCTTCAACTGGGAGATGTCATTGCTTGGCCAACTGGGGGAGCGGGAATCCCTTCGATTGCCAGAGACAAAGGGCAACAACTGTCCCTGCTCCTGACTGATACTTGCCAGAGCCGGTGAGCTGTGACCTTCACTGAAGGGTGATCTTTCTCTCCTTTGGCTCCCGGGGTGTCCCGCTAATGATTGAGAGCCTCAGTGCAGAGTCCAAGCCGCTCACCCTCCCTCCCTCCATCTCGTTTGCTCTTTCGACTCCCAAGTAATTAGAGAAGAGGTGACTGCTGCTGATTCTGCAGTATTGCAAGAACTGACTCTAGGGGTTAAAGTCCTGGTAAACAGGTTACAGAGCCCTCTGCAACCTCACTGGCCATTGGCACCCCGAGGGCGGG
This sequence comes from Caretta caretta, assembly GCF_965140235.1. NCBI lineage: Eukaryota > Metazoa > Chordata > Testudines > Cheloniidae > Caretta > Caretta caretta. The sequence goes on along the minus strand of NC_134220.1, from coordinate 14,780,934 downwards.
GGAGGTATGCAAATAAGTCAGTGCTTAGTCTTCACATAGAATTAATTGTCCTGCATGAATAACGTGCCACTGCTGAGGGGGATGAGGCCGTGGTGTGGAGGGCACTGTAAAGAGCATTATAAATTGTTACCTTATTTTTAGCCTTACCAATTAATACATCGGACTCTAAGGACAGGGGCGTGAGATTAAATGGTAGTGTCTGTTCCACAGCACAATTATTGCCTCCCAGATGACGATGCATGTCCCCTCTTCCCATCTCGCTGTCACGCTGCTAGTCGTTCGGGGGAACTGCTCCCCAGAAGTCCAGAGCCACTTCTAAGGCTGCAGATCTGCTCTCCCCACCTGCTAGGATTTAGGATTCAGTGCTAAATCAGCCAGTAAAAACCAAGCACTGCTAAGCAAACCTCCCGGACCAGACAGGCCTTGGGGAGGGAGCCTCAGCCAGTTCAGATAGAGCAAAGGGGCTGTGCTAACAGACCCCAGAAATAGATCCAGTGGGTAAGAAGCAAAAGGCTTCCCTGGCATCATCTCCCTCATATTTTGCCCATGCATGTATATGCCTGTAAAAGGCTTCCATGGGTACCTGGTACATACAACCGTCCATAATAAGAGCACCAGGTAAGCAGGAAATTTATATGTGAGACTCTCATATTTCTCCACGCAGTTCCAGAGATGACTGAAACCACAAGGGAGGAGCTTGCGTCCCTGGGATAACCACACAGCTGGATTTTCTCCTCCTTCCCTATTCTAAAAGGGAGTGTAATAATAGCTTCCTGCTTGGCACTTCCGTAGCAGCATGGTGTTGATTGTGAAGCTGCAATTCTGGCTCTGATGGTCCACGAAGAGCAACCTGGCACTCAGACACCTGTTGCTCTGTAGGAGTTTCAGACCCCTTGTGCTGTCGCCAGAGGAGAATAAAACCATTTGTAGCTAACGTGGGGGTATCAGAATTGCTTATCCCAGTGGGTGACTGTTAATGGAATATGGAGCCTTTTGCATCTTGCTTGCCAGTTTGACTCGAGCCCAGGGCAGTAGTGACTCATTCATTACCACCTGGTGGCTGTATAGTGGACTCTGTGAAATAAGCTGGTGGCCTCGGTCCAGTTCCAAGTGGACGGGTGTTTTTAGCAGACCTCCACCTCCCATGTCCTGAGTTAGCCCTGATCACCTCTCTTTTGGCACTCCACATCCTGCACAGAACTGGGGACGTTGTCTGTGCTCCACAGATAAAGGGGAGGTTTGAGGATGGCTCTCTGGGGGAAGCTTGCATGGCAGCTGCCCATGCAGTATCTGTTCTGGGCGGTAGATAGCAACCCAGACTGCAGGGCTGTCCATCCAGTACTTGACCACAGCAGGGAGCGATTTAAACAAGATTCACCTCTCTGCTTACCCCTGTAGTATACACAGGGTAGGGCACAGCATAAGCTTCAGAGCCGCTGGGCATGGGTATACATAACCTGCTTCAGCTCACCGAGTCTCTATACTCTCCTCCCTGTTTCCACCTGCAGTAAAGAAGGTCTGACCCTTCCCCTCCACCCACCACCTTCCTGAGCATTCTCCAGATGTGGGAGGTGGACACCTCTTTCTCTGTACTGTGGCTCACTTGTGCACCTAAGGGAAAATCCTCAGCCCAGTGCCCAGCCCAAGTACTTCGGCTGCCGCCTCCTCCCTATGTGGGGAGTGGCTACAGAACTGCATTAAGGCACTTGGGATTTGCCGTATTTGATCAGACTTGTGGTCCATTGGGGCTCACGTCCTTTCTCCCGCAGGCAGTGGTGGGTACCAGATGTTCCAGAGGAAGGTGTTTAGAATCCCAGGAAAGGACAATTGTGGAGTATCCTGCTCATAGTAGTAAATTCTTCCTAACCCATCCACCCTGCTCCTCCCACCCCCACCCCCCTACAAGTTAGAGGGTGGATTTTTACAGGAAGCACATGGGTTTATATGCCTTGTCCTTTATCCTGTCCAATGTAATTGTGGATGATTTCGCTAGCCAGAGAAACTCTCTTGTGGTCATGGATGAAGGAGCCCTGTGTACTCCAAATAAGGCCCCACTCTTTGGGTGTTAGGCCTGGAAGCCCTAACCTGACGGTGCCCCACTCCCAACCACCTCCTGCTGTCCAGCCCAACCCATGTGCAGCAGTTCCTCTCATCGGAGGGGACCTTTGTGGCCATGGAAGTGAGGATTGGCTTTGTGTGTGTGTGTGAGGGAGAGAAGTTCCCCCTTATTTATTAACCTCTATGCTTCATCTTAAAGGGGCAGGGATGCCTAAATAGTGGTTCACCGGCTTTGTGAGGGCTGGCACAGGGCCACACATGTACAGTGCACTTATACTGCCGCAGCCCGCTCCTTTCAACCAGACTTGCCTGGTATTCATTTTTCATTCATAGAATATCAGAGTTGGAAGTAGGGTGGGCAAACAGGCTGTGTCTGCAGCAGAACCAGGCACTGCTGCCATTGCAGGGCAGTGGCGCGTGTCCAGGCTCGGTGAGGTGATCTGCAGCGTGGTTTGTCAGAAAAACAATCCCAGCCCACACGGGGCAGGGCAGACATGCTTGGCAGCCCTCCTCCTGGGTCCCAGTCTTTGCTGGCACAATTTGGAGGGTAGGGCTCAAAAAGGGCCCTAGGAAGCTGTGAGCGGGGGTGGGTGCATGGGCAGTAGCAGTACAGTATCCATAGTGGCTCTGCCTCTGCGGGTTTGGCTGCTTTGAGCTCGGGTGCTGGTTTCCCCCCTGAAGCTCGGTTTGTTTTTCAGAGGTTTCCCGTGTTACTCGGCTCCTGGAAGTGCCAAGTCAGCACTGCCGCTCGGGAGGGAGCTGGAGGAGGAGCCGGGCAGCCCGGCCTTTATACATCAGCTCAGTCCCTGGTGGTTCTCCTCAGGCCTCTGTAAACAGTGAAGGGGGGTTGGGGAACAAAGTGAGGGGCCAGTGTTCAGTGGGACGGTGCCAGCAGGGAGGAATGCAGGGCTCGGAGGCCCGCCTGCTCCAGCCGCTGAGCTCTGACCCTGAGGGGGGCGGGCGGTAGCCCAGGGACGCTGGGTGGTTGCCGGGTCCCAGTACACACGGCTGTGCCCTTCACCTGTCAGGCCTCCCAAGCCCAGCAGGGGCTGGCGGGCCTGGGAGTGGTTGTCGTTTGTATCACTGCAGTGGGTAGGAGCCTGGTCACAGAGACAGGGCTGAGCTGCTGGGCTAAGCCCGTTCCTGGTGGTCGGGGCGGGACTCGGCACGTGCATAACGCTCTCCATTTCCAGAGTGCCTGGTGGATAGTGACTGTGGGGAGGGAGGCGTCGCCCTCGTCCTGCGGGTGGGCACACGGAGACACCCCCAGGGGATGGGACTTGCCCGAGGCCCCTCTTCACCTCCACCATTGCACAGTGATCCAGAGAGTGCTGCTGCGTGGGGAAGAGCTGTGGCCACCCACAGATGCAGGCCCGGGCATCTAACAGTCCACAGGGCTTTGGCTTTCTGGGTCCCACCGAGTGAGCACCAGCGTTACCGGATTGCCAATCTGACCAGCCACTAAGGACCTGGCCACAGCATGGGATGGGGGCGAGGGGGAGCTCTCCCAGCACTGGATCGCCGGCCTGTGCAGGGGATGGGGTTGGGACTGGATGACCGGCCTGCGTGTGTGCGGAGGCTGGCTTGTGTTCAGTGGTGATTTCAGGTGCAGTATTTTGCAGTCAGTTTTCCCACATGGGTGGGGCTGAGGAAGCAATGGGGCTGAATTGATGGGGGTGGATGAAGCTCTGCAACCTGCTGCCTGAGGGGAGAAGCAGCTTTTCACCCACTGAGAGCTCTCATCCACCCCCTTCCCCCCAGCCTGTTCAGCCCCTACAGAGCAGGCCTGCAATTAGCTGAGCCGTAGGTTTCCTGCTGTTTCACCTTGCCCTCTGGATTCCATCAGTCGCTTCTAGCCTCAAATCCCTGTTAAATGGAGGTTTGCCTGCTGCCTGTAATACTTTCCTGTATTTTGCTTTATTGTGCTTTCATCTGTTGGCTGCAGCGGGCTGAAATATAGTGAAACGTTGGTGCAAGAACATGCACTGTGGCTAGGTGTATCTGTGTTCTCTTTAAGGGGGTCACAGAAGGCTGAAAGGAACCAGATCACTAATTGCCATGTTTGCTCATTCTCTCGCTGCTGTAGCTGAGGGCTCTCATCGAAAGAAAGCGGAGTGTCAGATCTACCGAGTGCCCAGATGCTAACCCTTAGTTTGCCCAGTCTGGGGAGCAGGAAGAGCCATGGGCTGGGGTGAGCAACCTGGATGTCAAGAGTCCCATCCTAATAGTATAGAGAAATGTTGGGTGCATCCCCCAAATTCTAGAGAAGCTCTCGACTCAGTAAGGGAGTTTCTGCTACCTCCTGGAGAATTGTGGGGCATGGGGCTAGGTTCTGCTCCGTTACACCAGTCTATATCCAGAGTAACTGCATTGATTCCTGGTTGAGTCACTCCGGATTTACACTGGTGTAACTGAAACCAGAATCTAGCCCACATGCTTTGTTCTCTTCAGAGTTAAGACCTCAATCTTTTCTCCGTAATAGAGTCTGATGTAAGAAGTTCTGTAGCAAGTGTCATTCCCCTCCTGATGGTGCCAGAGGCTGGCTGGAAATGCAGAAAATCCAGCAGGGAACTGGCAAAACGCACCTGTCCTGCGAGCCTCAGAAAGCCTGTTCCTCTTGTCAGCTCGGTCAGGCCACAGCACTCTCATCCCCTGGTTTGGCCTTTTAATATCACTCTGGCAGCTCAGAAGGAATCGTGACAGCCGAGCGTCTGGGAACTGATGAGTCACGGCTCTTAAAATGTACAAGACGAAATCATTGGCTCACGGGGAAAGGTTGGAGGGTGACTTTGGCTGGGAAGGTGACTCTGGCTTTGTGGAGCTGCTTTATTGCCGGGGAGGGGTTGGGGGTGCATGGGAAGCACAGTCTGTGCATAGTGGAACTCCATTAGCCACTCTCCTTGTTGGCCACGAAGCTAATCAGCGTCCGTAGGACTCTGCTGTTCTCTTCCTTGCAGAAGGAGCTACTTATCAGGGACCCGTTAGAGGTGGCCCTGACCCAAGCTATTGAAAGCCCAGGCTGGACTTGACTAAAGCCATTGAAAGCCAAGGCTCTTTGCGTGACACTGCAAACTGCTGCGTTGGGTGTGGTGGCCCTGCTGCTGGGTCTCTGGGTCTGAGGATGCGAACACTTGGGTCACATCCGGGAGTGGGGATCAGTGCCTTCCCTGAGAGACAGCAGAGCCTCCCTAGTGGACTTGGTGTGGCACTGGGCAACTGGAGAGTTGGGGATCAATTCCTGGCTCTTCCACTAACTCATTAGGGGGCCTTGGATAAGAGACCTCACTTTGGTGCCCCATGTGTAAATGGGAATCCTGATGTACTTCGAGTACATTGGGCGAAAGGCACTGGGTAACTGTGAGTATCTGTTATCCCTCCTCAGTATGTGTTCCCATGACTGTAAAGCCAGAGTGGATGAAGCAATCCGACAAGCCAGGTGGCCTTCCACTGCTCAACATGCTTTGTAGCTGCACCGTGCTGGACATGAATGGAGGGGGGATTGAAAGGAGAACAAGCCGTCTTTGTGTCTGTTGCAGCCTCTTGCAGTTGGAGCAGAGTTCTCCAGCAATGTGATATGCAAGGCTATGCAGTGCTGTTGTCGCTATGTTGGACCCAGGATGACAGAGGGACAAGGTGGGAGAGGTAATATTTTCTATTGCACCAGAAGACGAGCTCTGAGTAAGCTCAAAAGCTTGTCTCTCCCCAACCGAAGTTGGTCCAGTAAAAGCTATCACCTCACCCACTTGTCTCTTTATAGGGCTAGTTTCAGAGTAGCAGCCGTGTTAGTCTGTATTCGTAAAAAGAAAAGGAGGACTTGTGGCACCTTAGAGACTAACAAATGTATTTGAACATAAGCTTTCGTGAGCTACAGCTCACTTCGTTGGATAATTTGTTGGTCTCTGAGGTGCCACAAGTCCTCCTTTTCTTTATAGGGCTAGGCAGTCTCCCCAGAAAGCCGCCTCATCAGCACGGCTAGGAGGGGGACTTGCTGCAGCAGGGTTGCCACAGCTCAAGGCAGGGGATCCTAGGGCACTTGGATTCCCATGGGCTTCCCAGAGGAGGATGAAGAGAAGAAGCCTTCGTCTGGCCCTGTCAGGCAGACCAGTGTTCGTCTGTGAATTCAACGGCTGTGTCTGCAAACAGCAGCCATGGGAGAAAGCAGCGTGGTTTGCAAGGCTGTAGGATTACAGGCTTAAACCTGGCAGGTTGCCGTCTTGTGCTAGGGTATTTTTAATGCTGTCTGTGCCCAATTCATCCCCAGAGTAACGCAAGTGGAGTTACGCTGGGGAGGGGTCTGTTTGTGGGCTGGTCCCATTGTGCTGTCCAAGGAATGTGTCCCCATGACTTCCTAATAAAATAATAGGTGCAATGGGCCAAATTCAGTAGCAACATGCAGCTTTGCAGGGTACACATCAGGGATGGAGTGGTCCGGAAACAGGTGCAAGTGGGAAGACAGCGTTGGTTGCACTGATCTGCTGTCCAGCAGGGGCACAAAGGAGTGGGCAGAATGGGCAGGGTGCATGAATAGACACTGGGAATAATGATCATGGAAACCCTGCTTAACCAGAACAACTGAAGGTCTAAGCAACTCTGCACAGGTTCCGAATGGGACCAAGACTTTTCTGGATACCTGTCCTGCTTCAACAAGGGAGGTTCCGGATGGCTGTGGTCCATGTTAAACCACACTAGCCAACTTCTCCCCTTGCAGATGAGATCCAGCGGAGGATCTGACCGTTCCGAATTCTGGAGCAGCTGCACTTCCTAGTGCAGGTTTGCCTGGCCGAGAGCAGAGACTGTGTGTGACTAGTTTCAGAGTAGCAGCCATGTTAGTCTGTATCCGCAAAAAGAAAAGGAGGACTTGTGGCACCTTAGAGACTAACAAATTTATTTGAGCATAAGCTTTCGTGAGCTACAGATCCGATGAAATGAGCTGTAGCTCACGAAAGCTGATGCTCAAATAAATTTTAGTCTCTAAGGTGCTACAAGTCCTCCTTTTTCTTTTTGTGTGTGACTAGTTTTCCAGGGGATAGCTGTGCTGCATCCCTCCCACTGGTTGAAAGGCAGCTGCCTGCCATTTTCCTCTTGGCTGAGTGGAGAAGAAGCTTGTGCTTTGAGGGTGTGAGCGTGAAACCAGTTTCGCCAGTAATTAAGAAGGTGCTGAGTTTGAGCCTGCAGGGAGGCGTGACTCTGGCAGTATCTCTGGGAGGGGGCCAGCACCCTTGTTCTAGTTACTCTAGTGTGGAAGAGATACAAGATAAGGTATCAGAGTAGCAGCCGTATTAGTCTGTATCCGCAAAAAGAACAGGAGTACTTGGGGCACCTTAGAGACTAACAAATTTATTAGAGCATAAGCTTTCGTGGGCTACAGCCCACTTCATCGGATGCACAGAATGGAACATATAGTAAGGTGTGTGTGTGTGTATATATGTATGTGTGTATATATATATATAAATACAGATAAGTTGGAAGTTACCATACAAACTGAAAAGGAGTACTTGTGGCACCTTAGAGACTAGCCAATTTATTTGAGCATAAGCTTTCGTGAGCTACAGCTCACTTCATCGGATAGCTTATGCTCAAATAAATTGGTTAATCTCTAAGGTGCCACAAGTACTCCTTTTCTTTTTGCGAATACAGACTAACATGGCTTCTACTCTGAAACCATACAAACTGTGAGAGGCTAATTAGTTAAGATGGGCTATTATCAGAGGAGAAAAAAACTTTTGTAGTGATAATCAAGATGGCCCATTTAGACAGTTGACAAGAAGGTGTGAGGAAACTTAAGGAAATAGATTCAATATGTGTAATGACCCAGCCACTCCCAGTCTCTATTCAAACCCAAGTTAATGGTATCTAGTTTGCATATTAAGGTAATCCGCTTTAAATTCTGTTATCTTTGGCTGCATACAGACTAAGTGACAGCACAGTGTGTAGGAACTGAGATTTGGTGTACACTTAGGGCTCTTGCGGGTGTTACCAAGTCTTGTTTTTTTTTTTATTTTTCTGAGCGCTCCACCTCCTGGAGTCATGTGATGACTCCCTGAGAGTCTCCTCTTTCCATTCAAAATAGGTGTGTTTCTAGCTCTCATAATTGCAGAGGGGGCATGGAAAGATGAGGCCCAAAATCAGAAGGTCCCTCCCAAATTATTTTTAAAAAGCTCAGAATTTTGCAGGGGCTGACTCCTGGTTTTTGAATGTTTGAGATTGGCAGTGTTGTGCCGAGACTGGCAGAGCTCCATTGAGCTAGGGCTGTGATGATTTGGGTTGTGGGGGTGGGCTTAGGGGGAGAGTGGAGCTGGGGGATGACTGTTGTGGGGATGGGTATGTGGGTATGGAGGGACCCCTGAATGAAAGGGCAGGTGTGCTGCGAATCCAGGAGACCTTGGGAGGATAGGACTAAGTATGCCCCCGCACGCACACACCCCGCCCTTCCTTGCTGAAGTTGTTCTACTGGACAAGTCGCAGCTCATTGGAGGAAGTGTAGGGAGTGAGGAGAAGTCAGTTTCCTTCTGGGAGAATGTGTCTGAGGAGAGAGAGAGAGAGGCGTTTCTCAGAGTGCTGCATTTCTGCATGTCCGCTCATGGGGAATGTCCTGAGTAATACAAATATATTGACAAAGCAACTTCCTTCTGAGGTTTCTGAAGCGCTTTGCCAGTGTGAACGGGCCAGCCCAAAGCACCCCAGACTCATGAGTCATGGCCCCAGAAACCATTAAATTGACTTTTAAAAAAACAAACAAAAAGACCCCCCAAGATATTAAAATAGTCCTTCAGGGGCTTTATCTGCCTTCTGGGCTTTGAACCCTTTGGGATCATGAGGGCTAGAAATCTACATCTTTAAAAAAAAAAAAAAATCTGAGCTGCTTCTCCTGTAATCCCATGCCTCCAGGAGCTGAAACTTTAAGAAAAACCCCAGATATCACCAGAGTTGGAAAAGCTGAATAGCTTAGTCCTGTCAGTGAGGGAGGCAGTAACGGCAACGCTGGTGAGCTTGGGGCTGAATTTTCAGAAGTTGTCTCTAATTTTGCCCAACAGCCTAGGGGAAGGAGGCCTATGAAACATGCAGTGAAGGTCAGATGAACAGAGAAATTATACTGCACGTGGAATACCGAACCCTTCCAGCACTGCGCTCTTGACGGGTTCCAGTATTGATGCTTCCCTTCCCTAACTTTTATGGGGAGTCTGTGTGCTGGGCCCCAATGCAGTGCACATGCTCCTGGCTCAGCAGTGCAGACTCTGTCCTAGGGAAGGCAGAGTGTGGCCTAATGGCCAGTACACTGGACAGAAGACTTGGTTCTACTCCCAACTCCTGCTACTGGCCTGTGGGGTGACCTGGGACAAATTCCGTCACTGCTCCGTGCCTCAGTTTCCCCATCTGTGCAATGGGGATAATGATCCTGACCTCCTTTGTAAAGTGCTTTGAGAGCTAAAGATGACAAGTGTTGTATCTGAGCCAGATATTGTTGTTTTGTTATAGAGCTTGGCCTGCTTGGAGCAAACCGAGCACACATGTCCAAATGGGAGACTCAGGGCGCTGCCTGCTACCGTGGCCCCAAAGGGCTGAGAGTTGCTGCTCTGCTATAGGCAGTGACTGGAAGCAGAGGTGGGTGCCTTCTGAACCCTGTAACACCCACCCTGCCTCCCCTCCCCCTGCAGTTTCTTTAGACCTCCTGTTAGCACTGGGTGTCTGCCTTGCATCTGCCTCTCCTCCAAGTCAGCAGAATAGGCACAGACAGAACCTCAAGTTCCTTATTCTTGTTGCAGAGCAGAATGTAATCTCCAAGTGGGCCGGCTCCTGTGGTGAAAGTTTCTCTTTGTTCTCCCTCTGGGCCATTCATAGCTCTGTCCATGAGCTGTTCCACATCCCTGCTGACCCTACAGCCTCGGCAGATCCTGTTCCTTTCATGGGGTGTTGTCTGTGAGCCAATGACAGGCAGAGGACCTCTCTGCTAAGTCATGCTGAGTAGCTGTTCTCTGTGAATGAGAGCCGCAGGGAAAGGGTGCTGGCGAAGTGGCCGGGGCACTAAGGGAGGTTAGGTTTCTTCTTCCCTGACAGAGGGGAGGGAGAGGCTGTGAGACTGAGCTGTGTGGAAAGAAAAGGAGTACTTTTGAGACCTTAGAGACTAACAAATTTATTTAAGCATCAGCTTTCGTGAGCTACAGCTCACTTCATGGGATGCATGCATGCTGTAGCTCACGAAAGCTGATGCTCAAATAAATTTGTTAGTCTCTAAGGTGCCACAAGTCCTCCTTTTCTTTTTGCTGATACAGACTAACACAGCTGCTACTCTGAAACCTGAGCTGTGTGGGTACATCACAGCCTCCTCCACTCCCACAGGCCTCACATCACTTCCTGCGTCTGGGGAGGAGAATGGGCACCTGGGACCACGCCCTCCTCTGGGACAGCCCCATGCAAATCGTTGGACTCTGCAAGCTTGAATTTGGGCCCTTTGAGTCTTGTGACACCAGTCAAAGATCAGGCGAGGAGTCCAGCAGCAGGAGCAGGCCTGCTCTCTACCTCAAGGGTGCATGAACTGCTGGCTGGGGCGGGGGTGTGAGCTAGGCAGTGTTAACAGGCCCACATGATGGAGACCATCCCCATGGATCCCCAGGGCAGAAAGATCTGAGTGTTTTACTTGTCCGAGTACTGGTCCCAAGCGCTCTCGCTAGTGGGAGCATCGCTAGGGACCACAGCTGCAGGGCTCCATAATGCTCTTGAAGGTTTCTCCTCTGACGCCGCTGGGGAAGGAATGTGAACTGGGGGGACACAGAACGGCAGAAGATGAAGCTCACGTGGTCCGTTTGTGCCTCCAATGCTGGTAGAAACCAAGGGCTGCTACTGACCCTTTCGTGGGTCACAGGCACAGGAGACTGCAGTTTCAATAAGGCACGATCCAGTGTCTCCTCTCCCGCAAGGCAATAGTGTGCACAAGCCTTTGACGGGAATGGGGCTTTTAGACTGGGCACTCGTTAGCATCCCTTTCTCTGCTCACTGACGGTAGCCCACTGCTCCTTTGTTTGATCAGTTATGCTTCCTACAGTCCATAAACACCACAAACTGAGTGTCCGTGTTCTGTGGGTGTGAGGTTCCAGGAGAGTTTTATAACTGAACCACGGTCAGAAATGCACCTAATGCAAACACCCCGAACGCTAGGGAAGTTCTTGTGTGGATCCGGACTTCACCACTAGGCCAAACCAAAACCCTGGAGCCAAACCATGCTAGAGACCTCCGAGCTCTGGGAAAGCTCAGATCCAAGCTTGGTAGGCTTCACTCAAACATTTGGCTCCTTTGACCTCCAGGATTGGGTTGCGGATCTCATGGAAACAGGCTTTCTACTATGCTCTTCAGCACTACTCATTTCCACCAGGGCCAGAAATCCAGCGAGAACATCCTTGCTTGTTCTGATCAGCACTTCTAGGTCCTGAGTAAATTCAGAAGCAGCAACTTGGAGGCGCACAAAACATTAGCTCAGACACCACAGATTTAACTTAACTGTTGTCAGAACCACATATAAGCTTAGGGCTACCAGAGAGGGCAACAAGGCTGGGTCAGGCTAACAGGGTTATGGGTAGGGCCAGTTCCTTTTATTCTATGAAGGCCAATTTGCCCAGTCTGGGGTTGAAGTGCATCGTGAGTGATCTGCCTGGTTGCATTAATTTCATAGCTGGAATGTGAATAGGGATCTTTTAATTCAGTGCTAAAGGAGTTTGGAGTCAAATTAAGCTCCTTGCTTGTCTATGCTATGGGTCATAGCGTAGTACAGTGGCCATAGTGTAGCTACTTCCTACGACAATGGAAAGAGTTTTTCTGTTCCTGTAGGTGATCCATCTCTCCCAGCAGCGGTAGCTAGGTCAGTGGAAGCATTCTTCCATTCATGTAGCTGTGTCCACACTGTGGGTTAGGTTGCTGTAGCTAAGGCTAAAGTCTGGATTATTTTCGCCCCTGAACGACATAGCTACGTCGATCTAAATTTTCAGTATAGACCAGGCCTTTTGAAAAGAACCAAATTAAAGAGAGGCAGGGAGTGCGTGTGGGTCCAGGCTCGGTTTTGTGTAGGCTTCCTGGGTAGCCTTTTGTATGTAGCTGAAGGGAAATGGCACAGTCTGAATGCGAAACATGCACTTAGCCAGCTCCAGGAGTCCTTGTGTCTCAAGGCAGTCTCGTTCTTAAGGTTGTTTGTTGAAGAATCACTATTACAGGGCAAAAAGAAAAGGAGGACTTGTGGCACCTTAGAGACTAACCAATTTATTTGAGCATAAGCTTTCGTGAGCTACAGCTCACTTCATCGCCACAGACTCAAACCCTTGGATCTGAGAACAATGAAAAAGCATTCAGTTTTCTTACAAGAAGACTTTTAATAGAAATAGAAGTAAATAGAAGTAAAGAAATCACCTCTGTAAAATCAGGATGGTAGATACCTTACAGGGTAATTAGATTCAAACATAGAGAATCCCTCTAGGCAAAAACTTAAGTTACAAAAAAGATAGACAGAAATAGTTATTCTATTCAGCACAATTGTTTTCTCAGCCATTTAAAGAAATCATAATCTAACACGTACCTAGCTAGATTACTTACTAAAAGTTCTAAGACTCCATTCCTGGTCTATCCCCGGCAGAAACAGCATATATACAGACAGAGACCCTTTGTTTCTCTCCCTCCTCCCAGCTTTTGAAAGTATCTTGTCTCCTCATTGGTCATTTTGGTCAGGTGCCAGCGAGGTTACCTTTAGCTTCTTAACCCTTTACAGGTGAGAGGAGCTTTCCCCTGGCCAGGAGGGATTTCAAAGGGGTTTACCCTTCCCTTTATATTTATGACACGCCCCCCAAATCTCAGCTAGGGTGAAACACTGGCTGGGATTTCTTCCTGGAGCTCTAGGAAAAACAGAGTTAATAAGACACATGCATCTCTAAATATACTACCAAGTACATAAAGACTAACAATATTTTCTACATCTCAAGGACGATTTTAACCAGTTGATTCTGGGAAACTTTCACGGGAGAGTGCATCGGCCACTTTGTTCGAAGCTCCTGAGATGTGTTGGACGTCGAAATCAAAATCTTGGAGAGCTAAACTCCACCAAAGAAGTTTTTTGTTAGTTTCTTTGACGGTGTGAGCTGTAGCTCACGGAAGCTCATGCTCAAATAAATGGGTTAGTCTCTAAGGTGCCGCAAGGCCTCCTTTTCTTTTTGCGAATACAGACTAACACGGCTGTTCCTCTGAAACCTGTCATTACAGGGCAGGAATTGCAGATGCTTTTTATACTTCTGCTGCTGCCCATGGGCAGTTCTGAAAGGCTTTCTTATTTTGTTGTTCTCATCCTTTCCCCTCCCCCCCCCCGGCTATTCTGGGGTATTTCTTCAGCCATTTCATAACTATTTTAATATCCCTCAGTAATAAAAGAGCTGTTCCAGTTGTGACACAAAGCACCAGCATACAGTGAATTCAGGGTCAAATCTGACACTATCCTTAACCGGGCTACTTTGCCCTACTGAAATCAGCCCGTGTGAATACGGGGATGGTGCCTCGGAGCTGGAGCTGCTGACTCTCTCGAGAAAAGTTTGGGGGGGTCTGAGGAAAACACATTTTGGCCCAAAATACTCCCATCACAAGCGGCCTGGATGCCGGGGACTCTTCACACCAAAGTCTGTGGAATTTCTTGAAAGGGAAACTCTTTTTCAAATGACAGGTTTCAGAGGAGCAGCCGTGTTAGTCTGTATCCGCAGAAAGAAAAGGAGGACTTGTGGCACCTTAGAGACGAACAAATTTATTTGAGCATGAGCTTTCGTAGCTCACGAAAGCTTTTGCTCAAATAAATTTGTTCGTCTCTAAGCTGCCACAAGTCCTCCTTTTCTTTTTCAAACGACTAATAAAATCCTGCTAACTTCCCACTGCTCTCGACGCCGCCTCACCCCAGAATGTCTCTGCAGGCTTATTTACAATTACACTGATGTTCTGGCACTGAATAGCCAATATACGGCACTTGGCTGCCAAACCCGAGTGCCAGGTAGGTTCCTGTTGCTGATCTCTCTGACTCTAAAAACGTAGCAGCAGGAAGCTGCACTTCTCCAAATCCTGCAGTAGGTCCAAATCCTGCCCTCCGTCACATGCTGACAACTGCCACTGCGGAAGGGAAGGCTGGGAGCCCGGGGTACAAAGAAAACCCAGTCTGCGCTGTAAGGGGCGCACAGCCTAAACATTTGAGTGGGAATGGTGTAAAAGACGTCTTCCAGCCAGACACAAAGGGCGAGAGATCACTGTAGCTAGGACAGTCAGATGCCTGTGGCTTTGTTGTTTTTAAGTCGCTGCTGATAGTCTGTTGGCATCTGGGATCTTAAACACCATCCTTGGGGTGTTTTTCTCTTTGTTGTTGTTGTTTAAAAGGTGAAAAGGGCTTTTCCAAGTGGAAGTTGTTTTGAGTAATCCTGCTAGCACATCCATCCCTGATGAATGTGACATTTCGTCTGTACTTCTCTTCCTGATCTTTGTCTGCTTCTGTGTGCTAGAGCCTTGTCCTCGGCACTACTAGCTTCCCTGTATCCTTCCGCCTCACTCGCTCCATCTCCTCGCAGATCTGAGCTGCAAACACCCTTCTCCTGTGTCTAATTCCTCCCCTGCTATTGATCAGTTAATACTCGAGTTCTGCATGCGACTCCCTCAGGCCAGCCGGAGCTGCAGCTGGTGTGGAAATTGCTGCCTGGATTGGCGTGGTAGGATGGCTCGTGATTGCCATAAGGATTTCACGGTCACGTGGGCCCCATTTTGTGATGAGTATGGTGAGCATTTTAGGTATGGCACTGATCAGGGCAATCTGGCCTCTTTCCTGTTCTCTTAACCCCCCTCCCCACCCACTCCCGTGCAATGGGCTGGAGCAGCAGGCTGGCCCGCACTCATGGCTTTACTGCAGCGATGACATGCTCAGAGTAGAGCTCTCTGCACCACTCTTGTTTCATTTTTTCTGGTGTGGTGCTTCTCTTTGTTCATGTCCTGGATAGTCATTCAGCAGCTATTTGGCAGTGAGCAGTCATGATTTGTTGCTTTCCAACTAAACAGGAGTGTTGCAGCCACTAGTTACCTGCCTCATGGGGCACTCGGATTAAGTTATTATCCTCTTTGCACAGATGGGGAAACCGAGGCACAGAAAAGGATGTGACTGGGGAGAAGAGGCAGTGCGGCCTAAGGGGTAGAGCACCAAACTGGGAGTCAAGAGACGCGGGTTCTGTCCCTGGTTCGGTGGCTGACCTGCTGTGCAACCCGGTGTGGATCACTTCACTTCCCATCTCTGTGTCTGTTTTTTTTTCCTACCCTTTGTCTGTCTTGTCTATATAGATTGCAAGTTCTTCAGGGCAGGCACTGGCTCTCCCTGCGTTTGTACAGTGCCTAGCACAGTGGGTGGAACCTCTGAGCATTACCCTAAGAGACATAAATAACACTGGCCACCCAACGGGTCAGTACCAGAGCTGGAATTAGCACTTGGGATTTCCTGGCTTCAGTGCCTATATTACAACAGGTGTGGCAGGTTTTTCCCATGGACCATTTACTGTGCATATGTATTTAATGGCAGCTGTGGAATCTCAGCATTCCCAGGCTGGCTACCTAGGGCAGGGGAATGCTCAGAAGCCCTTTGGGGGAGTCACTGCAGGCCGACAGGGAAGGATGTTTGCTTCGGACAAGAAAATCTGTAGAGCTAGTTGTGCAGACAGCTCTGTGCCTGTGATCTCTGGCGGTGGGGGCCTTGCTCAGGTAGCCCTCTTTAAGAGGAGGCTGCCCTGCTTTAGAAAGAAGGAGGGAGATTTTATCATGAACTTGATGCCTTTAGGGGGGAGTGCTGGCTTAGGGGCTGTTAACCTGTTACCTCCAGGTACTAAAGGGGGCAAAGGCAGAACAAGAACCAATGGCTGGAAGCTGCAGCCAGACAAATTGCCATTAGAACTTATGGCCCAGTTTTTAACCGTGAGGAATGGGGCTGAGGGAAGTGGTGGATTCTCCATGACAGCTGATCAAGTCTGGGTGCCTTTCTACAAGCTCTGATTTCGTCACTGGGCACAGCACATGGGTAACGGGGTGAAGAGCTGTGGCCTGTGTTACACAGGAGGTCAGATGAGATGATCTAATGGCCCCCTGTGGCCTTAATCTATGTCCTTGGCCCTGTCCCTTCAGGCTTGGGCACTGGGGTGCTAGAGACCCCGGGGGTCTAACTTTAAACTACTGTAATAGGAACCAGGTGGGGAAAATCCAAGCAGTTCTGTGGTGCTGCTAACTTAGTGTGTAACCCCAAGGTGATGCTGGTGGCTGTCAGCCTTGTGAAGTTGCTGTGGATAGGTACCAGTCCAGACACTAAATCTACTTGCCCAGCCTCACCATGCTGATGAAAACACAAAGCCACTTTTACTTGCCCACCTAATATCTCTACAGGCCTGGGGATGAGACAGTGACCAGAATTTCCTGGTGTCGGTTGGTCTCTCCACGTACGGATAGAAACTCCCGACACAGGGAGTACGATAAGCACACAGTGCTGTATACCTGGTGAGCTGTGCTGCGCAAACAGATCCTTTGCCTGAGGATTTCACAATCTGAAGGCACAGGCTGATACAAGCACGGAGCAGGTTGTGTGCTTTTCAGTTGGATTACTTCACTCGTGTGTCTGCTGGAGGAGGAGAGGGTTCTTGGGGTGAAAGGAGAGGCTGTTCTGGAGGCAGGGGGTGAAAGGAGCCGGGCGTGGATGAAGGGGATGAAAGGGAGCAGCTGAGACAGAGCTTTGACAGAAACGTGGGGAGTGTTGGAGGAAGTGGGGACTGGTGTCTGTCTCGGCTGCAGCTACTTCATACCCAGCACTGTATCTTTAAAGTACTTTATAGACATTAGTGAATTTTCATGTCACCCCTGGGAGGCAGATAATTACCGTTATCCCCATCTTGCAGGCTGTGGTGGGAGAGGAGGCAGAACAAGATTACATGTGCCTTTGGCACTGAGTGCCTCTGTGGCTAGAGCTGGGACTGGAATTTGGGAGTTCCTGGTTCCCAGATCATAATTCAGGCCTTTAGTCCGTGTCTGGGCATGTCTATCCCCTGCCTGAACTGTCTGTGGTCTGCACTGAAAGCTCGTCTGGTGCTATGAAATGATGGCATTAAATCAGGGCTTAAATTCTCCCTGAGTATTTCCCGGAGCCCCGGGGCTCGGGGCTTCAGACCCGCAGAGCACGCTGGGGCTGCTGCGGGTTGGAAAATATTTACTAGAGCTCTGCTCAGGACACCTCTGGCTGTATTTTAAGTCCTGCACTAAATGCTCCTCTGCTGGCAAAATTATTATTGTATGACAGTAGCAGCTAAAGGCCCTGAGTGAGACCAGGGTCCCAGGGTGCTCGGTGTTGTACAAACACGCAGTAAGGGCCAGTCCCTGCCCTGTCTAACCAGACCACACAGAAGAGGAGGGCAGAACATGTCTAGCTTGCTCTGTTGAAAGCACCGAGGGCCAGATTTTCAAAGGAGCAATTGTTCAAAAGTGCTCCCATGTAGGCACCAAAATAAGGGACGAGGTGCTCAGAAGAGCTCCTTAGTTGCTGAGCAGATTTGCAAATCTGGCCCTTACCCAAGTGCCTACCTGGGAGGCGACCCCACTCCCAAGTGCTGAAAGGTGGGGGTTGGGCAATTAGAAATGGGCATCGGGGAGGTGCTACTGAGGTGTTGTCAGTTCTCGGTTCTATCTTCCCCCTCTTTGTTCTCCCCAGGTGGTATTGCCGGTGGCATTGAGATCTGCATTACATTCCCTACGGAGTATGTGAAGACTCAGCTACAGCTGGATGAGAAAGCTAACCCGCCCCGGTACAAAGGCATCGGTAAGTCCGGAGCCTGGCAGCTGTGGGCGCAGAGAGACTAGGCTAGGGATCAAACACGGGGACTGGCGATTGTGTCAGGGGCTATTGGAGCTGCTGCAGCCAGTCATTCACTGCCAGCTAGGCAGAGACTGGCATGGGGGACACCGGTGGATGTGCATCACTATGTGGGGTGGGAGTGAGCTGGGTGTTCAGATGCCTCTCATAGAAGGACCCTCCCTTGGAACTCGAGGGCTTGCCTCCTTCCTGTCTCACAAGGGGGAGAGTAGGGAAACGGGGGAGAAGCCATTTCAGAGTAGGGTGTGTGGATCAGAGCGCTGGGCGGTCGGGTCTGACATCCTGCCCCCACCAGTCCCCAGAATCTGAGGCTTGGCTGTGAGATGAGCGCTCCCCTCTAACGGACCTGGTCAATTGCGCAATGCAGCACACCTGTTGTCACTGAGGGAGACGGCGTGTTGGCGGTAGCCTGGTCAGGTGCCCAGGCTGGAGGCGTTCCAGGGATGACGGCCTCGTTCCAGTCCAGGATGATTGGCAGGGGTCCCTGACTGGCAGGATCATAACCTTCTACTTATGTACAGGCTGCATGGTGGCATGCTGTACTGTATCACCGCTGCACTTTGCTGCTTGCCCTCCAGCCTGGCCCCAGCTGACAGTGTGAGAGAGAACCCAGCTGGCTGAGGGAGAGACAGCAGGGAGCTGGTTCCAGAGCCCCTGGCTTCGTGTCTGGCTTGGAACCGGGTCCTGAGGATCTGCAGCAGCATGGCTTCTGACTTGCTGAGTCCAGGGCTGAACAGTGCCCTGTGCCATTCTCCCTTCCTGGATCAGCTCTGCAAAGGGCTTGGCATTGCCCTGTTCTAGCTAGGGAGGCCGAGTCGTATAGCCTGGCACCTGCTGCATGTGGCTTGAACTTCACTGGGGGGGGACACGACTCAGGACTTCACATTCCACAGCCGCAGCATGCTGGAGGGGGAGGGGAAATCCATTAACGTGGGGTCCTGGCCGCTTTGTCTTCAGCGACGAGACGAACGCGTCCACTCGCACAGGGCCGGTGTTCTCTGCGATGATGCGTTTGCAGCCTGGCGTTGGTGACCACGTTACCCGAGCTTTTCCACCCTGGCACTCGCCCACCCTGCCCTTTGCTCTCTGGCTGTTACCCAAAGACGGCAGGGAGTGCGCGGCCCAGGGAGAGCCTGAATGGTGGAAGGTGCTGCCGGGCTGACTTGGCGGGCCTGCTAAACCCCTCTTTCCGTGCCTTCTCCCCTAGCGGACTGCGTGAAGCAGACTGTCCAGGGCCATGGAGTGAAGGGGCTCTATCGAGGCCTCAGCTCACTGGTGTATGGCTCCATCCCAAAGGCTGCCGTGAGGTAAGGCGCTCCGGCTGCGACTTCCAGCCTTGCCCCTGAGGCGTTTGTGAATTGCAGTTGCAGCAATCTGAGCCCAGGTGATCCTCCTTTGATCCTCTCCTTGACACCCACCAGGCCCCCAAACAAGCGGATGAAAAACCCCATAGGAGTCTCTTGGAGTGGCCCCTTCTCTCCATCTCGTTGCTGAGGGAGTCTCAGGCCGGGGGTCTGTCTCACGCAGCCTTTCTGCAGAACAGCACTGCCAAAAAAGCCAGACATGCAGGGATAGGCTTGTGAGGGCCCCAGGCTAGCAGGCCTGAGGGCCACGGACGTGGCTTCTGCAAAGGAGCACAGTGCAGGGTCTGTCCAAGGAGCCCTGAGTGACCCTCCTTGAGGGCTGCCTGCCAAGGAGCGATTGGCATCGCTCACCTGTGTCCGTAGGTGGCCTGATGTTTGGAGAAGTGCTGAGGCAGCTCGGTCCCGCTGCGGGGAGGGGAGGGAATGACTCGAGGTGGTTTGGAATCTACCCGCAGACGGTCGCCGTCAAGGTGGGTCTGGCCAATCGTTACTGGACAGCGTGCCCAGTTCCCTGGCTGGGGGTGGGACTGCCTCCCGGGACGGTCGTTCCCTTTGGGATGGATTGAGAAAACCATCCTGCTCTTAGCAGGACCAGCCTGAGCGGACGCTGCCGGAGGGCTGGCTCTGGGGAGTGCCCTGTCTGCCAGCAGGCCCTGCTGTGGGGAGCTCCCCCAGGGCACTGCTAGCAGTGTGCTCTTTGGGAAGCTCCCAGCTCTTCCGGGCTGAGCCTTTCCCAGCAGCAGGCCCTGGCTGCTGCAGCCGTGGCCTCCCCAGGGAGGAGATGCTGCAGAAGAAAGCGTGTGATTTCTGAGCAGTTCGGTCCCCATCCCCACCCTCAGCGCCAGCCCAGGAGGGTGGGGGCAGTGGAGTGCTGGCAGATCAGCTTCGCTCTTCTCTGGGGCGTGAGGGCGTGAGTCCGAGACGAGCAGGATGGATGCTCTGCTGCCTTCTCTCTACCAGCTGCCAACCAAGAACCAATAGCTAATAGCTGTCAGCAGTCAGCAGCCTGCTCAGACGGGGGAGTCAGGCGCACTGCCACCCCCCTTCTCTTGGGCTTTCAGGCTTACAGGTGCCTGCCTTCCCAGTGTGGGCATCTGTGCTTCGCCCAGTGGGAGGGCCTGAGATGGGCGGAGCGTGGCTGGGTGTTTGAAGCTACGGCGGGGCTTGGCCACTTCCTGCCACTCCCAGGTGCTGGTAAGGGGAAAGAAGAGTGAGTCGCCATCCCTGGTCTGTTCTCCCAGCTCCCCCTGGAGGCGACCCAAAGGCCAGACCCGTGGCTCCATAGCGAGATGCCCACGGGGCATGGCGGGAGCTTCCAGCTGAGCTGGTTGGCCCAGCTGCACTAGGAAATCCCCCTCGCCCTGGCCCCGTCTCTGTGCCCAGCAGCTGTGTCTGCCCAGTCCGGTGGGGTTTGCATTGCCTGCCTTTCTCCCCGTCCAGGTTCGGCATGTTCGAGTTCCTCAGCAACCACATGAGAGATGAGAAGGGCAACCTGAACAGCAGGCGCGGGCTGCTGTGCGGCTTGGGAGCCGGGGTGGCCGAGGCCGTGGTGGTGGTGTGTCCCATGGAGACCATAAAGGTACAGCGCAGGCCCTCTCATCCCTGCTTTGAGAATGAGTCCCAGAGTAGGGGGAGACCAGAGACCACTTCAGAGGGGGCAGGGGAAGCCAAGGAGGGAGCACCATTGCCCTGTGAGCGCCTCCTGCTGTCAGCCCCAGAGCTAGCCGGCTGGGCTCTCTCTGTCTTGTTGGAGCCGGGTATTTAACCCAGCACAGCCTCTGCTCTGCTCCTCGCCTGGCGTCACACAGGGAGCTGCGCTGTACGTTGCTGTTCACGCCCAGATGAAATGTCCGTGCGCTCCAGCTGCCCACTAGTGGTGAATGGTCAGAGGTGCAGGGAAAGACTTTGCCTGTGGGGCGTTCCCTCTGGACTCTCCTGTTTGATGGGAAATTTTAGCAAGAGACCAGACAGGATCTGATTTTCCTGGGGCCCGTAACTCCTGCAGTGAGTGACAGCTCTTCTCTCCGAGGCCAGCCTTTGTGGCCTGACTCCAGAATTTGTCAGGTGTTAATACCATGAAAGATACGCTGAGCCACACCAATACACTTGCTGGCAGAAGTAAATGCAGCGCCGTGCATGAAATACCTAGCCGAGGCTCCACAGTAGCAAACAGCATTTTGCATCGTTGTTGCTTCTCATTCATTGCCAGGCTCTCCCACACAAATGAGGCCGTTTCTCTGTCTCTGCTCTTTCCCCCTGTGTTATACTCAGTTTTTTCTCCTTGCTTTGTAACTCCCAGATTCAAAAATGATGCCGGGCCTGGAAATCCTGTTCAGGGCTCAGTAAAATGTGCCCTTCTCAGTGAGTGATATCTTCCTACACAGTGTAACGTGAGAGCCAGGGACTGGGCTGGGAAACTGGCCTCTGCTTGCATGACTCTTCAGCATAATCCTAAGAAGAGGCTGACTGCTGTGAGCAGCAGCAGCAAGACTGGGACTCCGAAGTCTGTCCCCATCTCTGCCACTGACGTGCTGTGTGAACCCAGGCCCATCCCGTCACCTCTCTGCTTCTCAAAGCTCTCATCTGCCAAGTGGGGATAAATAGATGGACCCTCCTTTGCAAAGTGCTTAGAGATAGGGTGAAGGGACTGTTATTTACTGACCTGATGCTATATGCTCTCACAGGTGACCAAGAGATTAAGCATTGGGGAAGATGCTCTCATGCTTTGCTGGCCTGAGCTAGCAATAGCTACCCTTCTTCCCATCCTGGGACTTGTAGACTCTCCCCTTGCAGGTGCCAAGCCTTGTGTGTTTCAAGTATTCCAGACCTAGCTGCAGTCCTTCATCCCTAGACTGCACAGGTCCCTTCCCTTTCTGATTGCATGTGGAGTGCATGAGCAAACACGTCCGCAGTTGTAGGTAAACCTTGGACAGGGTTTTCGTTCCGCTCTGGAACGGCATCAGTATGGCGCTGCCCCAGATTAGCAAAGATCCTCGCTGCTGAATCCCTGAGCAGAGCCCCGCTGCCAGGCATCTGATTGGGATGTTTGGGCTCCTATAGCTTGAGGAATGGGTGTCTCTTCACATGCAGATTGGGATTAACAAATCCTAACCTTCTCTCCCCTCCAGGTGAAGTTTATCCATGACCAGTGCTCCCCCAAACCGAAGTACCGTGGCTTCTTCCACGGCGTGCGGGAGATCATCCGCGAGCAGGGTGAGGGCCCTGGCGTGGCAGCGTTATTCAGCGCCTCCGCGCCACATTATCCTTGCGTTCAGTGTGCAAGGCCCCGCCACACTGGGTTGTGAACTGCCTCCTTCCACCAGAGTGGGAGACTGGTCTGTGAGCTGCCAAGGCAGCCAGCACTGTAGGGCCTTGAAAAACACTGGCTCCCAAGTGTCTGCTCATCCCTCAGGCAGGCTGGTTCTTGGGAGACCTGCTTCCCAGGCCTGAGCACCTTTCCTCTTCTGGCCTAGTCAGGGGAAAGCCGTGCAGCCCTGTCGGCATATCCATAGGAGGGCGGGGGAGGCCAAATGACAGGCCACCAAAACCACGCAGAGCAGGCCCCACCCTGCTGCCAACGAGAATTAGGAGAAATGCCTCTCTCCCCCAACGCCTGCTATTAAGAGGGCTTGTCAGGGTCGGGATTCGAACCCACGTCCCCAGAGGAGACTGCGGCCTGAACGCAGCACCTTAGCCCGTTCGGCCATCCTGACGGCAGGGCCAAGTGGGTGGGGCACGAGAAAGAGCTGGGGAGGAGCTGGGCTTTGTGCTGTGGGCCCTGCCGGGGTGGGTGTATGAATGGGGGAAAGGGGAAGTTGTGTTGTGGGCCACAGCAAGGCATGGGGTCGGTGGCTGTCCTGGGGAGACCAGTGTCATGCTGCTTCCCCTCCTCAAATGCTGCCCCTTCTCCCCTGCCGCAGGTCTGAAGGGAACCTACCAGGGTTTAACCGCTACTGTCCTCAAGCAAGGATCAAACCAGGCCATTCGCTTCTTCGTCATGACGGCGCTCAGGAACTGGTACAAAGGTACCCGCGCTCTGCCTCCCTCCCGCTGCCTTGCCCCCGCGTCTCCGTGCCATGCCCTGCCTCTTCCGGGGAGCGCTGCGGGCGGAGAGCCACACAGCACGGTGACCTGCTGCAGCGAGGGCTGGCTTCTCCAGCCTCAGCTGAGCTCCCGCTCCTCCCTCCGAGTGAAACGCGCCGCCACCAGTTTCTTGTGGGGTCACTTTGACGAGCCTGAGGAAGGCCCCAGGGCAGGACAGAGCTGGGGAGAGGGGATGCCTGGGTTAAAAGCCCAGGGGGATGCAGACGGCGAGTAAGGGGGAACTCTAATGGGGTCTCCTCCACTCTGCCCCTGCTCACACCTGTCTGCTGCAGTATACACATATCTACTTCTCCTGTGCTCGCTCTCAACACCCCTACCCCTGCCCGCACACACTGGGCCTGGGCCCTTTTGACAGTCTGTTCAGAAGCCAGTCGGGAGTGCTTTCCCACCCACTCGCTGCTAGGCCAGCCCTGGCCTAGGCTTGTGTGTTCCCTGCCTTATGACCTGTGGGGTCTGAGGACTCTTGGCGGCAAACAGGCAGCCTGGCCCCTCTGCTCACTGTGCGCACCTGGAGAGAGAGAGAGCATCTCTGGCCCCCTCGGCCCTTCTCTCTTCTCCAGCTGCATTGGGGGCTCTCACTTGCGGGGCCCCGTTCCTTTCACCCCCCCACCCCCCATTGCACCCCTAGCCTGTCGGGGCCTTTGTCACTCTCATGTGCAGTGTCACTCAGTGACGTCCCAGCACACTCCCACCTCTTGTTGCTCATGAGCTCTGCTCTTGTGTCTCTCTCCACCCTCTTTCCCTCTGCCTGCCCCTTTTGTGTCGCTCTCCTTCTTCCCAGGGGATGATCCCAACAAGGTCATAAACCCCTTCGTCACCGGGATATTTGGGGCCATTGCCGGAGCGGCTAGCGTCTTTGGCAACACCCCCCTGGATGTGGTGAAAACCAGAATGCAGGTACAGCATGTGGTCGTGTGGCTTCTGGGCTTCTGCTGAGAGCCTATCATTCACCTCTTGCCTCTGGGTGCTCCATGTCTCCTGCTCTCATCTAGACCATGACCGCTGGGCCAAGCGCCGAAATGGGACGTGGCAAAGTGCCACACGGCGCCTTCCCGATGGAGGAGTAGGAGCTGGAACTGAGACTGCTCCCCACAAAGGCCCTGTCTGCCCTAGAGAACGACTGCTGGGGTGCCTGGCCTGATGGGAGAGTGAGGCCCAGTGCAGCAGTGTGTCCACACTAGCCATGCTGTGCTCCATGGCTGTGGTCGCGCTGCCCTCTGGGGACCTGAATTAACGGCCAGCGATTCACTCCTAGGCAGACCAGGCCGAGGGCTCCCCTGGGCTAGAGGAATTTGGCATGTTCTTCTCCTAGCAGTCCCGTAGCCCAGTGATTCTCAGTTCAGGAGCCCGATCAGCGATCCCCAAAGAGCCACAATCATGTGAATTCATTGCTTCGTTTACTAGTTCTATATTATTCTCACAGCAGTGACTGACCACGTATTATTTTATCTGCTACAATTGGGTAATAACACAGTAAAAGCATCCTGATTGGTTAATAACTTTAATTGGCTAATAATTAAATCCCACAGTGTTTTAATAGCAAGGGCTGCAAAGAGCCCCTGTCTGAGCATCACTTCCGTAGCCCGTCTCAACACACCTTGCAGCCACACAAAAACACCTGCAGTGGGGCATGGGGGTGGCCATTGTTATTTGGGTTAGACCACGTCTAAGCACCCCATGGCCCTTCTTAGGGTCAGGCTCCCACACAACCAGGCTGGCGAGGATGGCAGTCACTGCTGTGACAGCTCCGGCTGTGCAAACAGAAGCCCCCCCACCCCCCGCCTCGGGGCCCTTCCAGAATCTCCCAGGATGGAGCCACGGCTTGTGGGAGCTGTGCTGGGAACTGTGGCATAGATCCACCCATTACAGGTCTCTGACCCTTCTCTCCGCTTTCTCTAGGGACTTGAAGCGCACAAGTACAAGAGCACCTGGGACTGCGCCTACCAGATCATGAAATACGAAGGGCCCATCGCGTGAGTCCGGCATCTCGTCTCCATGCAGGGGGCTCAGGGCTGGGTGAACACAGGGAAACAGGGACAATCCCTCCCCTGCAGCCGAGTGCTGGCGAAGCAGTTCGCACCTGTACGGTGAAACGGGGAGTAGTGCCATAGGAGGCAAAGGGATCCGTCACCATCATGGGTAAAAGGCACCTTGTGGTGGGATTTGCAGAAGGGAGAACAGGTCACCGGCACACGAGAAGCAGGAGCCTGTCCCGGAGGCATGGGGGATGAGATGGGAAAGGCAAGGGCCTGGTGGATGGTAGGAGTAGCAGCGAGGCCTGGCTGTGAGAGGAGGAGCAGAGACCCACACAGGGAAGAGGGGAGAGAGACCTATGTGGATTTTATTAGCCTCTCTACACATGCCACAGAAGCACAGGCCCAGAGCCTCAGCTAGGGTAAAATTAGGGAAGTCAACAGTGACCGACACCCCCGCGGAGCTGGCCTGGAATCTGAAAAAGCGGCTGGTGTGGAGAGCGGATCCTGTGACAGGAGTGGGGCAGTTGGCCAGAAAGCCCTGACTGGGAATCTTAAAAAGTTGGGGTCTCTGGGTGGGGTTTGCCGGGCAGGAAGCAGCCCTTCCCCAAACCCCTTTCATTCCAGCAGAGACTGGGCCGGTCCCTGCTTGTGCTGAGTGTGAAGGGCTAGAGGCTGAGCTGGAGAGCAGGGTGAACCTCACAGAGTGTGGTTGCCGGGCATTGGCGCCATTTTACACCAGGCTGCATCTCCACCAGAGATCTCTGGGAGCGGGTGGGCTAGGCCTGCTCCCACACCTGGCCAAGCTGTGCCTGGCCTAGGCCTGAGTGGGGCTCTCTGCTCTCCCTCACCTCTCCTCTCCTCTCCTGGCAGGTTTTACAAGGGCACCGTGCCTCGCCTGGGCCGGGTCTGTCTGGATGTGGCCATCGTCTTCGTAATCTATGACGAAGTGGTCAAGGTCCTCAACAAGGTGTGGAAAACCGACTGAGCCTGCCAGCAGCCCCGGGCAGCGGCACCGTCTCCTCCACCACCGCGAGGCAACAGCTGGAGGAAGATGACCAACCCGGAAGAAATTATATGGACATTTCACTAGGAGCGGTGCCTTGTGCCCAGCCACTTGGGCCCATATCAAACCCTGACCATCTTTATTTATAGGATCGAACTGTGGAGTAGTTTAAATTATTGATCATGTGCTAAAATGATGGTGGGGGGGAGGGGACTATATCTGCAAACTTTGCAAAGGCCAGCTCCACTAGCCTGGGGGTGGAGCTGGGGGGGGAATAGATCAGTGCCCGAAAGGGAGAAGAGAGGCCATGATTCTCCAACCAGATTACAATTCAGTCCATGTTTCCTTTTGCCTTTGAGAAAACAGAGCCAAGCGAGCAAAGGTTTCCACTGAGCTCACTGCCATCTCCCGCCTCTCCCAGCAGGAGGCGCTGGAGTGCGTGGGGCTGGAGCGCTGGCTGCAGGGGCACGATTGCAATGGTGTGATGTCCCTGGGTATGGGGAGCTTGCTGCTCCTCCAGTCCCATCCTCTACCTCTAGGAAGCGCTCTAGGGAATGGTGTGGCACCCCAGGCTGCAAGCCACTCACGGCTATTCCACACCCAATCTCGAGAAGCAGGAGTCACTAGCAGGGCGGGGTGGGGGACCCCTGGCTGGGGGAGAGCTCCAGCCCCCCCTACCAGAGCTGCCAAGTGCCTCAGTCTTAGCGTTTTCCAGTGGGAGTCACTAGGGCCAAAGAGGGTTGATCGTGAAGTGAGCTGCGTGGCACATACTGGCCATTTAGCCTCTGGTTTAAGCCAGAAAGCTGAGGGGAGGCCCCTTGGTGCAGGCAATGACCCTGCCTCCTAGAGTCGGAGCGTGTGATTCAGACCTGTGGCTCCGAACACGCGCCTTCCCTTAGGGGCTTTGCCTGCCCAGCCACCTCCCCTGGAGGAGAGAGGAAATCCACCCTGTACCGCCTCCTGGGAGCACTGAGGGGCTTTGCTATGGAACCTGCAAGGAACTCAGTGCCCAGAACATGTCCTCTACCATCCCAGCCACTCGCCCAGGCTCCTGGCGGCACGGCTGCTGCTGTGGTAGAGACCCTGCACTGAGTGGTGGTACCTTCCTTTTCCTTTTCCTTGCTGAGGAAACATTCCCAGGCGAGTGACTTCCAGCCTAGCGTGACCAGGTTCCTCACCCCTGTGACAGAGGCACCTTGTTGACATCTGAGAAAGGTGAAGTGCTCGCCTGCCACTCGGCCTTCTCTGATTAAACTGCCTCTTCCCACATTCCCTTCCACTCTGCCTCTCCACACACCCCCCCCCCCACGCCGCTCGATATTCCAGTGCTGGGAGCCAGACAAGTACCTAGCTAGACTCAATAAACGTCACACTGCGTTGTTAACACTTGTACTGTATCCCCGGGGGACCGTAACCCTGTCCTTGCCCAGTGCCAAGAGCTCATAATGGTTCCAGTGCAGATTTGTGCCAAAATCGTGTCTCTGTCTACAATAGTTACGCAGGGGTTTGTCTGTTTGTACTCTCAGTGACAAATGCAGCCTTAACACTATCGTATGCGCAGGCGAAGAAGGAAAGCGCAGGGAAGAGTCACTTTCTAGCTTTCAGCTCTCAAGCCATTGAGGTTTTTTTGCATTTGCAACTTGAATAAAATAAGAGCCTTGCTTTAGAACACACTTCAGAATTTAACCAGGATCTGTAAAGGCAGCAATCAACCCTTGCACTGCGTATGTGTGTACTGACACCCTGATGCATATTTGTATGTCGCATTTACAATCCTGTGCGACATTAATGGTCCCTAGCAGCCCACAGTGATCTCGCTGTAGCATCTGCAGCCCCTATTGTACCATGCGGACGGGGCAGCTCCCCGGAATCCGAGCCAGAGGCATAGTTTTCACTCCTTTGCTAATATTTTAGAGTCCAGGGGTTTCTTTTCAAGCTTTGAGCAAAACGTGTTCATGCTGCACTTGCAGCTGCCTGCTGGAGTGACTCTTGCCATTTTCAAGGCCAAATTGGGGCACTCTGGCGAGCACCCCAACAATAAACCAAAGTTGCCTGTTAACAAAGTCTCCATCGCTCTGTGTGGGCCAAAGGTAGCCCCGGGTCCGTTGCAATTTAAGCCTTTTGCTCACATCCCTTCAGTCACTGAGAGCTCCCCACCCTCCCCTTGTGTTCTGGATGAGCAAAGGGATCCAGGAGGGGGCCCCAGGCCCCAAATCACTGGTGAACGCATTTTGTCAATGCAGCTAGCTACACTGCAGCTACACGGGAATGATGCTGTCTTCTGTTACACTGGCTGCAGATCATTTGACACTTTAGCCCATGTATGCTGCAGTCTGCTTTCCCAAGTGTCTCCCCTCCGAGTTCTTGGGTACTTACCCTGGAATTGCACTGGTCACCACTAGGTTCCGAACAGGCTGGGAACTCTTCCCCTCCCCCCCTGTTTTGTGTTTACCATCCAATTCAATCCATTGCCTCAGTGCTGTGCTGATACGGGAATGAGATTTGATGTCCTCTCTGATCCCTGACTCTTCTCAGATGCTTCTGTAGCACATTAAGAATGAGATTCTGAATGACTAAAAGCTAAACTGGGCTGTTTCTTGGGCTCAGTAGAAATGTGCAAGGCTCTGATCCTGTAAAATCCTTGACTGTGGTGCTGCTAGTGTGGGGATCTGAAAGCCAAGCTGGGTTCTTCATGCCTGCTGCCTTCAATGATGGGAGCAAAGATTGTGCCCTAAATCCAATACAATGACAATTGGAGGGTGGGGGTGGGAGGATGCTGAGTGGAAGAGGACATTTGGGAAAGGATCTTCCTACTGGAGACTAGTTAGGGTCTTCTCCTCCAGGACCAATGAATTATTTCCTGCATTGCTTGTCGTTGTTTGGCTTCTTTAGGCCTCAGAGGAGCTGCTCCCTCCCGAAGCTGCCTTTGGGCTAGGAAGAGACGCTACCAGACAGCTTCTCTAGTGCAGGGCCGAGAACTGCTGCCACTGGGCTCCCCTCGGGAGGTGGGAAATACCGTCTCCTTTAGTCATGTGTTCTAGGGCAGACTCTCTACCTGGAGCAACATTCTATGGGTGCAGGCCATTGCCCAGCACCCATCCCTCGGGGTGGGTGCCAGAGCCAGGAGAAAGCTCAGCACAGGAGTGTGTGCACTGTGTTGTCTCTTTGCCTCTGCCTTGGCAGAGTCCGTGTGCTCTGCTCTCTACAAGGCTGAGTCTTCTACACATGTGTCAGCCCCTGCTGCTTTCTCAGGTTTTACTGCATTCAGAGATTATGTAATAAACTGAAACCTGCTGCAAGCTGGATGTCTCCTTTTTTTTTTTCTGGTGTGTCTGTGTTTCTGCTATTTTGTCATGGACGCCTCTGAATTGCATGGTGTCAAAGCTCTGGTTAATTTCAAGAATGGAGTACATGTAGGATCAAAGTTCGGAATACAAAGGAATTCTCTTAATGAGCACGCCCTGATGGAGTGGGAAACGTGCTGATTAATTAGTCTGGTGTGCTGATCAGAGTTCCATGCTGCAGCCATCTGCTGTACTGTTGAACACTCACTTTTATTTGGGGAATCACTAGACATCGTGCCAGTTAGCTAACTGAAGGGCTAATGCCTTCCGCATCTGGAGCAGAGCAGGGATGCGGCATGAAATGAACAAAGGCCCAGTGGTGAATGTGATGCTTACTGCGGTTGGCTGTCCTTCCAAGAAATGCAAATTACCCCCAGAAGTTTGCGGGAGAGACACAGCTGTCTCTCTGCTGCTGTGTGCATCTCGAAGAGCCAAGGTCTGAAATGTTCCAGTGAACTAGTTCAGAGAAGAGTTTTGGAGTGGGTACAAATCCTTGTAAAGTAAAACCAGGTGCAATCCAAGGAAGCTCTGCTCTGTACAAATTGACCTAGCGGGTCAGGGAATGTGTTTTGTTTACAAATATTCCCCCCACCCCAAACTGCCAGCCCTGCAAACTCCCCCTGGGATCTGAAAGTCAAGCTGGGTTCTTTCTATCTTAGTGCATCACCAACAGTAAAGACTGCAGGACAATGTTTATCACTACTGCATCCCCATGTACTCCAGCTATACAGGGGTTATGTTATCCAGGGGCCTGCCTAGGTTTGTTGTGGTTTTGAATCCTTGCCTGATCGTTGTAGTTTCAGTTTTGGGTTCTCTGTTGGCCCAGGGTAGGAGAGCGTCTCAGCTTGTCAGGTGCCTGAGCTGCCTTGTGTTGAGTGATGCCAGTCGGCAGGACAGCACATGCTTTCTTTAGTTGTCCAGGGCTGGTCCTCTCTCTGCAACCTGTTGGGCAGCTAGGGCAGGGAGCCTGTTTTAAATTGTCGGCAAATCAAGCTTCACAGGGGGATCAAAACACCTAGCCTTTCTCCCATCTGAACTTGGTTTCTGCCTTTGCTTTGGGAATAGCTGGGAACTGGCCCAGGCTGCATTTGAAATCCTGGGCAGTCGTATCTCACAGTGGAAAACAATAAGACCAAGGAAACTGCTGCATAGGAGGCCATGCTGACTAAAGATGCATGTACCAGTACAAGATCCTGCACCTCACTAAGCATCCCAGCTCTGGGGCTGGTCCCCAAACCTTGGTGGTGCAGCTATCCTTGTTCTGCTAGGGTTTAATAGCAGCAGGAGGGCCCTGAACTACAGGCCAGTCAGCCTCACCGCAGTCCCTGGAAAAATCATGGAGCAGGTCCTCAAGGAATCAATTCTGAAGCACTTAGAGGAGAGGAAAGTGATCAGGAACAGTCAGCATGGATTCACCAAGGGGCAAGTCATGCCCGACTAACCTAATTGCCTTCTATGACGAGATAACTGGCTCTGTGGATGAGGGGAAAGCAGTGGACGTGTTATTCCTTGACTTTAGCAAAGCTTTTGACATTGTCTCCCACAGTATTCTTGCCAGCAAGTTAAAGAAGTATGGGCTGGATGAATGGACTGTAAGGTGGATAGAAAGCTGGCTAGATTGTTGGGCTCATCGGGAAGTGATCAATGGCTCCATGTCTAGTTGGCAGCCGGTATCAAGTGGAGTGCCCCAAGGGTCGCTCCTGGGGCCAGTTTTGTTCAATATCTTCATTAATGATCTGGAGGATGGCATGGATTGCACCCTCTGCAAGTTTGCAGATGACACTAAACTGGGAGGAGAGGTAAATACGCTGGAGGGTAGGGATAGTATACAGAGGGACCTAGATAAATTAGAGGATTGGGCCAAAAGAAATCTGATGAGGTTCAACAAGGACAAGTGCAGAGTCCTGCACTTAGGACGGAAGAATCCCATGCACCGCTACAGACTAGGGCCCGAATGGCTCGGCAGCAGTTCTGCAGAAAAGGACCTAGGGGTTACAGTGGACGAGAAGCTGGATATAAGTCAACAGTGTGTCCTTGTTGCCAAGAAGGCCAATGGCATTTGGGGCTGTATAAGTAGGGGCACTGCCAGCAGATCGAGGGACGTGATCGTTCCCCTCTATTCAACATTGGTGAGGCCTCATCTGGAGTACTGTGTCCAATTTTGGGCCCCACACTACAAGGAGGATGTGAAAAAATTGGAAACCGTCCAGTGGAGGGTAACAAAAATGATGAGGGGACTGGAACACATGACTTATGAGGAGAGGCTGAGGGAACTGGGATTGTTTAGTCTGCAGAAGAGAAGAATGAGGGGGGATTTGGTAGCTGCTTTCAACTACCTGAAAGGGGGTTCCAAAGAGGATGGATCTAGACTGTTCTCAGTGGGAGCAGATGACAGAACAAAGAGTAATGGTCTCAAGTTGCAGTGGGGGAGGTTTAGGTTGGATATTAGGAAAAACTTTTTCACTAGGAGAGTGGTGAAGCACTGGAATGCGTTACCCAGGGGGTGGTGGAATCTCCTTCCTTAGAAGTTTTTAAGATCAGGCTTGAAAAAGCCCTGGCTGGGATGATTTAATTGGGGATTGGTCCTGCTTTGAGCAGGGGCCCAAGGGTTGGACTAGATCTCCTGAGGTCCCTTCCAATCCTGATATGCTATGATTCTATTACTCAACCCCCAGGCTTACAGTTAGGAAACCATGTAAGGGTCTGAGAACTGAAACTGTTGCCCTCTGACGAGCAGGGCAGGTTGGGAGGAACATACAGGCCCAGACTAAATCCATCCCCACTGCAACACACAAGACCCTGTAAGTAACTTCTTGCTGCTTCTTAATGCCCCTGGGGCAGGCTCTGCCCCTTGCGCAGAGCGTTTCTCAACCATGAATGGCCCTTGACTGCTTCTCTGACTGTCCCATCAAAGGGGAAAGGCCCCCAGTTCATGCTCAAGGGAGCCAGCCATCTCCTGGCCTATACCCTCACTCCTCCTCCTTGTGCTTCCTAGCAAGAAGGCAAGAGCCGCACTGAAAAGCTCCTGTCATTGACCTAGATGGACCTCTCCTTCTCATCTTAACACAATACTCTGTCTGAGATGGTCTGAAACATGTGTCCAGGGCATGGGTATTGCTGCATGCCATGAAACCTGGCCTGCAGTACTGAAAAGAAGGCGTCATTCGTCCACTGCCCAGCACAGTAACCTCAGCACCATAGTCATGGCTCCAATTAGAAGAGAGGCTTCTAGACTCCTAAGCGGCATTCAGCACCTGTTAGAACAGGAACAGTCCTGCTCCTCATCGTTTAGCAAGCCTGCTTCCCCTCTCCTGTCTGTCAGGTGGGAGTCAGCCAGTAGAGTTGTAGGGCCAAATTCTGCCATGGGGCAAGCAAGATGAACTCTCCTGACATGAGTAGAACTCAGTCCCTTGACACCAGGACTGTATTTGGTTCAGTGCGTTTAGAAGAAACGGGTTGTGCTCCTGAAAAGGGATGTGTGTTATAATACTCTGTTGCCGATCTGGAGTCCCTCTCAGGTGTAGGGCTGGAAATGCTTTACAAACGGCAATTAAACCTCCCAATACCCTGCCAGGTGAGTGAGTGCTAGACCCATTCTGCAGGTGAGCGTGCTGAGGCAGAGACACGCTCAGGGCCATGTCCACAGCAAGAGCAAAGCAGAGATTAGAACTGACATCTCCTGACTTCCAGTCTAGTACTTTAGCCTCTAAACAACTGTGTCTCCTGTCAGCCACCATTTTACTGGTAAAAGATTTCTGTGCAGTTGGACTTGTTGATCTCTCATTTGTTTGCACCGCTGCTCTCTACAGGATGGAATAATTCAGACCTTCCTATTCGCTGCCTTCCAGGATACAGTCCTCCATTCTGTAGGTATGGCCAGCCATTCCTTGTTCCTAGATCTATAACTTTTCATTTGGCTGTATTAAAACACATTTTATCTGAAGGGGGCTGGCTTCCCAAATGACCCAGATTGCTTTGTATACCTGCCTGGCCTCATTTCTTACCACTCTGGTAATGTGTATCCTCCACACATTTTAGCAGCAGTGATTTTATATTTACTTCCAGGTCATTGATGAAAATGTTGAATAGTGGTGGGCCTAGTACCAATCCCTGGGGAACCACATTAGAAACACCCCCATTCAATGATGATTCCCCATGGACAGCTACTTTTTGAGTCTGGTTCTTAATCCATTGACTGGGTGGTTGATATTGCATAGTAGTAATTTTGTAATCAGAATAGCATGCAGTATTAAATCAAACACCTTACAAAAGTGTATATTACATCTGTGCAGTTACCTTTATCACCCACATTTGTTATCTCTTGGGTAAGTCCTATTTTCCATAAAACCACGTAAGCAAACTGGCCCAAACAGTCAAGCTTGGGTGTCAAACAATGGGCTCCTAGCTCCATATTTAGGCGCCTAAATGAAAGCGGCTTGATTTTCCGAAGTGCACAGCCCTCCAAATCCAAGTGAAGCCAAGGACGGGTGCAAATGCTCAACACCTGGGACCATGGGACCACTTTACTCATGGACCTATGGATTTAGGAGCTTATTATTTTAGGCACCTAGCTTTGAAAGGTTGGGCCAAAGTTGTTTATTCTCATGTGACCTCTACCCTTAACACACTGCACCAGTGTAGACGCTTCCTACAGTGAGGGGAGAGGTTCCCCCGGGATGTAGGAAATCCACCTCCCCCAGAGGCAGTAACTAGATGGAGGGAAGAACTCTCCTGTTGACCAAGTGCTGGCTACACCAGGTATTCAGTCAGCTTAACGATGTGGATTTTTCACTCGCCCAGCCATGGAGCTGGGTTGACCTGTTTTCGTGCAGACCAGGCCTTAGCCCCTGAAGGGCTTCTAGCCTTTTTTTCTGGTAATTCCTTTGCTCCCCGGTTCAGAGGCCGTTAGTCAGAGGTGAGCTCCTGCCAAGGCAGATCTGTGCAAGGCTCGGGGCATGCTGGCTTTAAGACCCAGGAGCACCCTTCGCCCTGGGCTTGTGGAAGGTGGGGGAGAAAGTAGGTGGAACCGAGAGAAAGTTCCGCCCCCCCCGCCCCCAGGGTCCGGCCAATGGCCCGGGGCCGCCCCCGGGGGATCTCGTGGCTCCTATAAAGCACAGTCCACGGGCAGCCGGGCGCGTCAGCCCCATGCTTGTGTCCGGGCTGAGAGCCGCTGTCCCGCGCGGAGGCGGGGTCGCTGCCAGCGGGCCGAGCCGAGCCGAGCCGGGCCGGGCCAGTGGGGCATGGGGCCAGCATGCGGCGGCTGGCGGCCGTCGCCGCCCCCGCGCTGGGAGGCGAGCTGGCTCCGGGGCAGCGCTAAGCCGGCAGCGAGCATGGGGGTCCCGGGCCGCTGGCTGCTCTGCTGGGGCCGGCTCCTGGCGGCCGGGCACCTGCCAGGGGCCGAGGCGGGCTGCGGCCGGCGGGGGAGCGCCCCCTGCTGCCCCGGGCGGAACAACGCCTGCCCCGGCCTCAGCGGGCCCCGGGCCCCCTGCTACTGCGACGCCTACTGAGAGAAGGCGGGCGACTGCCGCGGGGATTACCCCGGCGAGCGGGTGAGGGCCGGGCCGGGCCCCGCCGCTGCACAAGCGGGCTGGCTTTGCCGAACCGCTGCATCCGGAGTGACTCCGGAGTGACTCCGCCGGAGCCGGGGCCGGGGCGGGGAAGTGGGGCGAACAGCCCCGCGTTGCTGAGCTGCGAGGCCGGTGCCTGGAAGGGGCTGGTTCGGGCTCAGCCGGGCTGGGTTGCCAGCCCCGTTAGCAGCCCGGTGCATGGCGGGGGAGTGAAGGAAGCCGGTTTTTCAATGGGGCTTCTCCGCACGGTTTTTTGTTTGTTTTGTGCCAGCTGTTTCCGCCGGGCTTCTGCTTCCCGCAGCCAGATGCGGCTGCCGGCTGAAGCCAGTAGCTCCGCTCCCACTGGGGCCGGCTGCGCCCCGGTTCTGCGCTGGGCTTTTCCTCTCTCCTTCGGGCCTAGGGCCGTCGGGGAGTCCCCTGGCAGCGGCTGGGTGGCTGCGGGGACCCCCCCCCCACGGCAGAGGCGAGCCTGACCGTGTCTTTTGGGCTCTGCGGAGGAGAACCGACGGGGACGCTAGTAGGTGTGAACACGGGGGTCCCGCTTTCAGAGTGAAGGCCTGCCCCTGCGCCCCGACGGGGACAGCCCGGCCCTGGGCGCTGGCGGGCGGTGTGGTGTGGCTAAAGGCCAGGAGGCTTTTCAGGTGAGCAATCTGCCTGTCAGGAAAGGCAAGGGACGATTGCAAGGCCTGGGTCCTGTTGGGGTGACCGGCTGGGAGAGCCATTCCCGGCACATACAGCGGTGCTCTCCCAGGCCGCATCCGGACTTCACTGGTTCTGGTTTCATCACCGTGGGGTCACTAGACTGTCCTTGCACCAGCTGCTCTCTGCCTTGGGCTGTGTGGCTTCCTTCATCATGGGATTTCTTCCACTGAAGAATCTGGTGCTGGCACCAGTTGAAGACCCAACGTTGGACTAGATGGGCCACTGGTTTGATCCACTCCGGATAGTGTGTTTAAAGCAGAATTAATCTGTTCAGTATTCATTTTTAAACTGAAATATTAAAAGAATCCAGTTTTAAAATGGAAAAAGTGGAAATGTATTTATAGCCTGAATCTTCTCTCCATACTCCTCAAAATACACCTTACTCTGCTCATGCTCCTGTTGATTCCAGTCGCACTAGTGGTGCAAGGTAGGACTTGTTGCTGTGTGTGTGTAGATGTAAATAGTTACTGTATAGCAGCATGAGTAAAGGAATGGGAACTTCACCGGTACTAGTTGTTCTTATACCATGTGAGGCTCTTTTTCGTTTGTTTCACACATCTCCGCAAGAGTAACCTCCTCTCCCTTAGGTGATATCTCACTCTGTGTATGTTTTCCCTTGAATTTTAAACCTTGTAATCAAGAGTTTTAAAAACTCTGAAATTCTCCTCAGGTTCTTTTTGCATGTCCTGCTGGTGATCAGTGCATTGCGTTCTGTGAATCCCGCAGGACATGGATTGCAGTCGTTCAGGTTTCAGAGTAGCAGCCGTGTTAGTCTGGATTCGCAAAAAGAAAAGGAGGACTTGTGGCACCTTAGAGACTAACCAGTTTATTTGAGCATCAGCTTTCGTGAGCTACAGCTCACTTCATTCTAGTTGTATAAAATGCAATCCTATGGTCAAAGGGCCTCTGTAATAAAACTGTATTCGCTGTTATCTAGCACAATAAGCTATTTACAGACAGTGTGTTGTATCTAACTCTGTATAGTAAATATTAAGCCAAAATATTTGCCATGAAGAATGTACAGTCTGTGAAGTGGATGGGTACTAAGCAGAGCCTTGGACCTTAGTAGCATTAAATTGTGTGACCTTCTGTCACTTGTAGTAATGCTGGTAACCGGGCTTCACTGCAAGCTTGTTACAGTGACCTCTCCGCTTATGGATGTTTGTAAGGCTCGAAGTTTGCAAAGCGCTCTGAGATCTCTCAATGGACGGTGGTGGCGTAGGGCAAAGTAGTATTACTGGGGGTATGTCTACACTACGGAATCAGGTCGAATTTATAGAAGTCGTTTTTTTAGAAATCGGTTTTATGTATTCGAGTGTGTGTGTCCCCACAGAAAATGCTCTAAGTGCATGAACTCGGCGGAGTGCTTCCACAGTACCGAGCCAAGCGTTGACTTCCGGAGCGTTGCACTGTGGGTAGCTATCCCACAGTTCCCGCAGTCTCCGCTGCCCATTGGAATTCTGGGTTGAGATTCCAGTGCCTGATGAGGCTAAAACATTGTCGCGGGTGGTTCTGGGTACATGTTGTCAGGCCCCCGTTCCCTCCCTCCCTCCGTGAAAGCAAGGGCAGACAATCGTTTCACGCCTTTTTTCCTGAGTTACCCGTGCAGACGCCATACCACGGCAAGCATGGAGCCCGCTCAGCTCACTGTCACCGTACGTCTCCTGGGTGCTGGCAAACACGGTACTGCATTGCTACACAGCAGCAGCAACCCCTTGCTTTGTGGCAGCAGACGGTACAGTAGGACTGGTAGCCGTCATTGTCATGTCGGAGGTGCTCCTGGTCGCCTCTGTGAGGTCGATCAGGAGCATCTGGGCAGACATGGGCACAGGGACTAAATTTGGAGTGACTTGATCAAGTCATTCTCTTTAATCCTGCAGTCAGTCCTATTGAACCATCTTATGGTGGGCAGGCAGGTGATACGGATTGCTAGCAGTCCTCTTGTACCATCTTCTGCTGAGCAGCCATGAGATGTGGATGGCATGCAGTCCTTCTGCACCGTCTGCTGCCAGCCAAAGATGTAAAAGATAGATAGAGTGGATCAAAACAAGAAATAGACCAGATTTGTTTTGCACTCATTTGCAACCCCCATCCCTCGTCTAGGGGACTCATTCCTCTAGGTCACACTGCAGTCACTCACAGAGAAGGTGCAGCGAGGTAAATCTAGCCATGTATCAATCAGAGGCCAGACCAACCTGCTTTTTCCAATAAGAACAATAACTTAGGTGCACCATTTCTTATTGGAACCCTCCGTGAAGTCCTGCCTGAAATACTCCTTGATGTAAAGACACCTCCTTTGTTGATTTTAGCTCCCTGTAAGCCAACCCTGTAAGCCGTGTCGTCAGTCACCCCTCCCTCCGTCAGAGCAACGGCAAACAATCGTGCATCTGAGTTGAGAATACTGTCCAGAGCAGTCACAATGGAGCACTCTGGGATAGCTCCCGGAGGCCAATACCGTCGAATTGTGTCCACAGTACCCCAAATTCGACCCGGCAAGGCCGATTTAAGCGCTAATCCACTTGTCAGGGGTGGAGTAAGGAAATCGATTTTAAGAGCCCTTTAAGTCAAAATAAAGGGCTTCATCGTGTGGACGGGTGCAGGTTTACATTGATTTAACGCTGCTAAATTCGACCTGAAGCCCTAGTGTAGACCAGGGCTGAGAAGGAGTCTAGGAAAAAAAAAAACCAAAACACCCCACCTGGAATACAGGGCAGGAACAAAGTCTGTGGGCCTTATTTTTAGTTGGGTTTCATTGTCCCCATCCTGTGGTGGGGAGGGTAGGCAGCGTTCAACTGCAGCTGGAGGCACTGGGCCAGCCACCTTTGCAATGCCTCCGCCAGAGGGCAGGTGCTCAGAACCCGATCTGCTGCTCCAGCAAAGGGAAGCCAAAGTCAGGGAACACCAAACAGTGGAATAACCCAGTGTAAAAGATAAGCGCCTTGCCCCATGACAGCCCATAATCGAACGCAGTGTGTGTATGCCAACGGGCTTCATGACTCCTCCATTGTCTCCTGTTAGGCCCTTTGCTGCCAGCAGGGTGGCAGTTCTCAATGGGCCACCCATTCCAGTGAACAGAAGGGAAGCCCAGGATTGGCACATTCATGAGATGCACCTGGTATGGCAGGTGCATGGTGGGTTTTACTGTGTAGAGCATGAGAGATCCATGCCTCAGAACAACTTTTCTGCACACTGAGGGTGACTGTAGCTGGAACTGGCCTTGGTGTCATGAAATATATCGGGACTTGGAGACTGCCCTCTATCCCAGCTCATGCTAAGCAGGTCCCACTCGTGTCTCTGGGGCTGGGGTTCTCTTCCCTGTGGGCAGAGTGAGAGGCACTCCTTGATGGTTCTGGCTGCATTTGATGGCACTGTTCTGTTGGCCTGAGGACAGATGGACTCTGAGCACAGATGACCATGTTGCACAGTGTCCAGGAGGCTCAAGAGAAGGATTTGGGGGCAGGGGAGATAATGTCTCAGGCCCATTACCCCAGTATGAAGGCTGCCAAGATCGTGGTTAAACAGCAAAGCCCTGTATACCAGGCACCAGAGCCTTTAGCCCTAAACCTGTTTGATACGTGCTGGTATAGCCGGGGGTGTGACCTGCTGCCCTTTCTCATGTAAGTAGCGCCCCCGTTGGTTTGCTCACAGGAGTAAGGGCAGCAGGACCCAGCCCCAGGCAGCTGGTCGCGTGGGCGTTCGCTCTGTCCTTGCAGATGTGCTTGAGGAAGAGCGGCCCTCCGATTCTCTCTCACGCTGGTGTAAACCAGGACTACTTCTCCATCAGAGTCAAAGGCATCACACTGGCATGAGAGCAGAGTGGAGATCAATGAGACTGTGAGGAAAAGAGGAGGAAAGAGAATGAATGGATGGGGGTGCGGGAACGTGTTGTGTTCGTTGAATTAAGCACAGTGGGATCTGAAACTGAACTGCAGGGTAAGGCTATTGGTGGGGTTTTGAGAAGATCTGTCTGGTGCTGAAGTTCAAGCTATTTTCTCTTGTCGGAGACTTCACAACAATAGCCTTACTTTCTCTGTGACTTTTTCAATGGCTGAACTGGCCAGTGGCTTCTTGGTATTGTAACCAAAGAGCAGGAGAGACTTAATTTTGGTGTTTGTTTTTCCCCAAGTCCTGGATTGAGCAGAGAAGCCTGCGTCTGCCAGCCGCTCTCTTTGGTGATAGGTGCTAACACTCCTGTTCTAGCATAGATGCATCTGTGCGCGTAACACGTATGAGGAGCGTGCACGCACGTTGTAGTGGTGGGGTACCTGAATGTGTGGAAAGTATTCACACAATCTGCACTGTGTGTTCTCCTCCCCTTGCCCCGGGGAGATAGGAAGTGCTATTATCTTCAGGTTACAGAGGCACATAGGGTAAAACTTTCAGAAGTGACTGAGTGACCTACGAGCCTAAATCACTTTTGAAAATTGGACTTAGTAATTGAGGTGCTTTTGAAAATGTGACCCCGAGAGATGAAGTGACTTGCCCAGGGTCACACTGCAAGTCTGTGGCAGAATCCTCCATGTCTCCAGAGTCCCTGGCTAGCAGCCCAGCCACTGGACCGTCCTGCCTGTCATCCGAATGTTGGAGATGAGACCACATCATCTTAAAAACCCAGCAGTTCTGTAATGCAACCAGAGCCTTCAAACAGCAGTGCCCGGGACTGGTGGGAGACAGCACCACACTGCAGAAGAGTCCCTTGTTTCATTTTCCACTCCCACTTTCAAACAGCTCCGTCTGCAATCCAGCTAATGGGGAAGGGCAATCCATTCCCGTGTGGAGAACGTGTATCACTCCACAGATTCCTGCGATAATATGAACTGTGTCCTGCCTTCCCGTGTGTGTCCCGTACAGGAATGCAGCCCTGGGCCTGATTTCACATACCTGAGCGTGCAGACTGTCTGACTGCATAGCTACAAGGACCAAGTGAGCCGTATGCTCGGGGTTGCATGTCTTGTGAGCAGCCTGGCTGTGAGAAGAGTGGGATTAACGCTCGGTGTGTGTGGCTTAAGGGAAGGAACGGGAGCTAATGAGGTGCATTAAAACTGGAATGTCAGCGCAGCCTTCCAGGCTTAACGCGGAATCTGCTGGTTTTCCTTGGTCTGAATGAGACTCTTCTAAAGCCAAATAATAGCCTCAAATGCACCTTGGGCATGGCTGCCTATTTAAAAAATCCAGCTCTTTCTAGATGGTGCTGAGGCAACAAGAGGCGTTTGTGTCTCAGTGGCTTGCACAGGGGCTGTGGTGGTGTCGTCTCATGTGTGTAAGGGCTCTGCTGTTTTAGGTCATTTGAGGCTTTGTCGTGGGGTGTGTGGGGGTGTGTGTTGGGATCTGGGCCGTTTGGAGCTCTGTTGTGGGCGTCAAGGCCTTGCTAGCTGCCAGGTTCACTCCTGGTGGTGTTTGCTGAAGGGCAGTTGGATGAGGAAGCTGGGTGTGGCTGGGCACAAGGCTCTCCTTGCATTGGTGTTCATGCAGGAGAACTCCACTGGCTTCAGGAGAATCCATTTGTCTTGACATCCGTGTGTTTACGAGGAAAATTGTGACAGACTGGGGGAGGGTGCACGCTGCACGGAGAACAAACTAACTGAGCGGGTGTGGAGGGTAGGAAAAACTCCAATAGGCCTTGTGAAGGGACATGCATGTCACCGCTCGTCGTCCAGGGATTTGGTGATGCGAGATCCTGTGACCGCCACAGCCAGCAACTCCTGAGATCTTTCCAGCCTTGCTGAGCCAGCGAAGTGAAGAGCCAGTGTGGTTAGCGGGTGGCCTGTGGGTGCTCCTTGTCTAGCCGAGTCCTTGCTGGAGGAAGTCAGGACACACCTTAGCCACTGCTGTAGTGTTCTCCCCTTGCAGTGGCCCATCTAGCGATGCTCCCATCGTAGTGACGCAGAGAGAGAGATACACACAGGGAAGAGGCTGTAAAAGAGAAATGAGGAAAAAACGGAAAGAGAGCAAGAGGGAGGAATCGAAAAGGGGCCGTCTGGGGAAAGCATTTTCTTGATGTTTGCTAAATCACTTTGCACTTCCCCTTTATTTCTATTTCTTTCCCTTCTGCACTGAAGTTCAGTCAGTCGAACCCTTTCCTGGGAGTTTGTGCCATTCACGTGTCCAGGGTAGGGTGACCTCAGGAGAGCGAGACAGCGTGTCCCGTGCAGGAGGCTGAAATGCGAAGAGCCAGGGTGCCTGGCCAGGGAGACCACTCCTAGCCTTGAAATGACAGGGCACCATCTCTGAGCCAGTTAGCCAAGGTACATGCCACAGGTTGTCACATGTGAACAAAGGCAGTTGGGAGCACTAAAATACTTTGTCTCATTTGCTGTGTTTCCTTTCTGGGCTGGTCAGGAGATCAGTCAGCTGGCCATAGAGTGCTGCCCTGTTCCCACAGAGCCAGGGGGCTGGGGTAGCTTGGCCCATCTACCATTGAGCCCTACGGATACCTCATGCTGTTTCCTAGCAATGTTGGGGTTTGAACATCTCTCTCCTTCCTCCTCCCCCCACCCCCGCATTTCTGTGGCTGCCTCTGGTCTTCCTGCTTTGGGCCAGAAAACCCATGACTCTGAGAATCTTGATCAGAACCATGAAGTCCTGGAAATCTTACAAGAAAGCCTTTTGTCAGGACACTTTCAGTTTTGTTTTCCAGACTACAAAGATTGGGAGAAGCACCAAACTTCTGGGTGTTTATCTGAAGTGAACAGGAACATGGGACTCGCCAGATCGGAGCAGACCAGTGACCCACCCGGTCCAGTACCCTGTCACTGACTGTAGCCAGCACCAGCTGCCTCAGAAGAAGGTGCCAGCAGCCTTGCAGAAGGCAGAGGTGGAATAACCTGTCAGTGCAGTTCACACATTTTGGTCTTGTTTTTATCCGGTCTAATATGAAGCCAGGCACTTGGAGGATCTTGACCAGCACAAGTTTACTCCATCCAGCAAGTCGTCGTCATCTGTGAACTGCTGTCGTGTTTTGGGTGCTGTGTCCCAGATTGGCTAACCTGCACAGTGGTAGCCTGCAGCCATGGGGGATTGTGTTCCTACATCCAGAACAGCTCCATCCAGGTTCTTTGGCCTGTTCCTCCTTTCTTTATTCCTCATCTCTTTAGCGGTTCCAGACTTCATTTGGGTAGGACAGTTCCCGCATGAAACTGTAACTTCTTCTTTGCCAAACCAAGGCAGCTGCTTGCTTGCTGGGGCCTTTCGGTGCTCGGAATGCTTGCTGTTTGGTCCCTGTGAGTGACTTTTCCTTAAATGACAGCAACATGTTGTTGTTGGCACAGGTCTAGAGTCCAGATGTTGAGGGTTTGGCTGCACCCATACACAGATGTTTCTTTTCCTAGCTCTCCCAGGGCCCTGGACTTTACAGAGAGGACACCACTCCTAATGCTGTGGGGATTCACAATGGATTACACAGAGTACATTGAAATCCACTAAATCGGGACCTCGTCTTTATCTTTTCGCCTTTTGACGTGCTGGATGGGTTCTTAAATAACTTTCTATATGGAGTAGCTAGTGCCCGGTTCTGCGTTTGCACGTGTAATGACTAGGAGCAATTCTTCCATGCGTGATTTTTACTTTGCTCTTTGGACTATCTACGTCTAAATGTACTGATGAATCTCCGTTCCACATTTCAAGCTGTTATCAGACAATGGGTTAAAGATCTGACCCACAAAAATGGGAAGAAAACAAAAATCTGTCTCCGAATACGCTTCGGAGCACCAGGAAGTATTCAAAAGGTTTAAAAAACAAACCGGAGAAAAGGAGGACGTTGAGTGCATGTGCAGCACATGATGTGGCCCAATTATTAAATGTAAAGATTTATAGGCAAATAGTTGTGAAAAGTCTAAAGAGTTGTATTCAAATGAAAAGTTTTATTTGGGGATTAGAGATTTATCGTTTTCTTAAATGCGGAGGTGACGTTGTGTTTTGAGTTCTGTTTTAATTCTCCAGCAAACCCCATTGAATTCCATTCATCAAAGCTTTGCTCTACTGAATACTCCCCCCATCCTATCCTTCTGTCCGCCAAAATGAACCCTGATATTTACCCAGCAAAATTAATAGGTTTTTTTAACTGATTTCCGCCTGTTAATTTGTAATAAACACTGATAAATTCCAGGGAAAAATTAAATTAAATAAAAACCGAAAACTGCCTGCCCTGTAGATCACTTCCCTCTACACTTCTAATTGAAACGGTACAGTCACCAGGTTCCCTGTCCTGAGCCGCAATTGTAGCGCAGACCAGTAACTCTGAGGTACAAAGCCCTACATGGTGTCAACAGGTTCTCCCCCACGGTGAGAATGAAGTTAAACTATCATGAGAAACTCGTCCGGTGTGGATCGTTTTCCTGTGTTGCACTTTTAAAAAGCTGAAGATATCGTCTTGTATGTACTTTTATGGTCCACAGCTGAGCATCTCACAAGCTTTAATGTACCTATCCTCACAATCCCCCTGTGAGGCAGGGCTGTGCTGTTAGTCTCTGCCTCCGTTCCCCATCCCTAAGTGCCTTGCCCCGGGTCACACGCAGAGCCTGTGGCGG
The DNA here is from genome assembly GCF_965140235.1 of Caretta caretta. Lineage (NCBI taxonomy): Eukaryota > Metazoa > Chordata > Testudines > Cheloniidae > Caretta > Caretta caretta. Next base: position 14,736,405 of record NC_134220.1, on the reverse strand, counting down.
AGCAGGGACTCGACCCTGTGTCTCCCGAGTCCTAGGCTAGTGCTCTAGCCACTGGACTATTGTTCCTCTCAAGGGAACACCTGATTTCAGCAAGAAAATCCTGATTTTTTTTTTTTTTTTTTGTTTGCTAAAACCTTCAGTTCCTTTTGGCTGGTCTGTTGAGAATTGGTCTTTAAACTAGGGCTGGGGCATGTGAGTCAGTGATTGGAGCAGGGATGTTGGAGTCAGGAGAGCTGGGTTCAAGCCCTGACTCTGCCACTGATTAGCTGTGTGACATAAGTCTTGAGTTGCTTGAGTTCTCCCCTTGCCTCAGTTTCCCCATCTGTAGAATGGGGTTAATGATACTTGGCCACTTTTTAATGTGCTTTGAGATTTGCCATACAGTGTGAGTTGTTAACAGTAACACAAATGGGCCTGATCCAAATTCAGTTGAGGAAGTCTTTGGAACGTCTCCCATTGACATGAGTGAACTTTGAATCATGCCCAGTATTTGCATTAATATCACAAATTGCAATTAACATTATCCCCTTCCCTCCTGATCTGGGTCCCTCACTTTCCCAGAGCCTGGGAGCAGGCACCAAGCAGGCCATGCTCCTAATAATTGGCTTTCTGTGCCATCTTAGCTCTGTCTCTGTGATTGAACTCCTGTGCCAGGCATTGTTTTCTAACCACCTGCATCCCCCCATCCCCACCATCTTTGCTCTTTTGACAGAAGTGGCTAGGGTTTTGCCAGATTCCTTTAAAAGGGACTTTAAGGACCCCTGGGGAAGACCTCACATGCTGGTGAAGGAGAAGCAACCAAGGTAGGTGACCTGGAAGTTTTTCAGAACAGGTTAGACAAACACCTGGAAGGGATGGTCTACGTTTGCTTGGTCTAGCCTCAGCAGAGGGCCATGGACTAGCTAACCTCTCAAGGTCCCTTCCAACCCTACATTTCTGTGATTTGTGTAGCAGGGCTAGGACAGCTCATCTAACCTATCTACATCCTGGATCCCTGCAGACAGGCATAGATCACAGGCGTGTGCTCCTAAAGCCTTCATTCTTCCCTTTATTAACCCTTGGGAGCACCATCCAGCTCCCTTCCATACTGGGGCGGCTGCCGTATCTGTATGCCCTTGGCATCCTCCCTGTCTGCGTCTCTTGTGCACGTTACTGGAGCAGGAGGGTCTGCCTCGCTAGACAGAGAGCTGATGTCAGCTGCAGTGATGTAATCTGATGAGTCAGAGTCAAGTCTGTTTTTCCCCATTCTCCCCTCCATCGCATTACCACTCTTTAATTAACAGCCCTGCGCTTTTGGCGTCATGTGTCATTTTCCCAGCAGAGAGGAGTCTCGTAACATATTGGGGCTGGTCATCTTGGCTTCCTGGGGCTTTCCTCTCTGCCACCAGCCCCGGCCCTATCTAATGGAGCTTGGACTTTTAGTGAAAGATTATATTGAGAGGAGAATTACTTGCCACTGGATCCGGGCCATGCCTGGTTGCCATTGGAGAGCACACACTCCATTGACTTGGCAACACAGAGCAGATTGTCTCTCCCCCCACCCCCGTTTGCAAGGTGATGCATTTACTAAGCTCCGCATTGATTTGCATCGTGGTTTGGGCCACGCTTGGCATAGCTGGCAGGCTATGCTCACGCAGCCAGCGCAAGGAGACCGATCTTTGCTGCATTGCTCCAAAGGGTCCTCTCGGTCTGGTCTGCAGACAGGAGGTGCAGGGAAGAGTGTGTGTAATGCGCTTCCCCAGGGGATCGGCACCACCAGAGGCCTGAGCGGCAGGTGTGCACAGGGGCTCTCAGCCTGGATGGATGGAGCTGCTGAAGCTGCCATGAAGGGAAAGAAACCCCGGAGAGAATTCCATGTTCTGCTGGAGGATGGCGAAGACAAAACCTGGAAACCATTTCCTGTGTCAGTCGCTCTTTGGCTTTTTCTTCAGTTTCTGTCCGTGACGTGGTGACTTAACGCCATATCTAAACAGAGAAGCAATGCTATCTAGGGGTTAGAGCAGAGGACTAGGTGTCGAAATTCCTGGGCTCTATTCTGGACTCTGCCACTGATTCACCGTGACACTTTGGGCAGGTCCCTTTCCTCACGCATGCCTCCATTTCCCCATCTGTGTAATGGGGATAGTGTTACTCTCCAGCCTCTCAGCAGTGTGATGAGACCTAGTTAATTCAGCGTTTGTAAGGCGCTTTGTGATCCTTGGAGGAAAGGCTCCGTAGAAAGGGAATTATCGGTGTTGTGGAGCAGTGCTGACTGCCGTCCATTGCACTGCTACAGAAATTGTCAGCTTGGGGCTCTTGGAGAAATCCTGGCAGCCCCCCATCTCCTTTCCCTAGATGCTGCTCGAGGCATAACTTGTTCTGTTTCATGATCCCCATTAATAATCGGGAGGTGCTGTGGCCTAGTGGCAAGTTCTCTATATTAGGACTCAGGAGGCCTGTGTCCTACTCCCAGCTCTGCCACTGGTCTGCTGTGTGACCTTCGATGAGTCACTTCTGCTCTCTGACCGAGTTCCCCATCTGTAAAATCGGGCTAATGATGCTCCTGTGTGGAGTGCTAGGTAAGAGTTGTTATTAACAGATACATTTTGTTGGCATTGGGGGTTCCGCCCTGGGGGTTAATAATGTGTTGTGCTTGTAATTATATGACATCCTCGTCTGCAAAGCACTGTACATATGTTAATTAATTCTCCCAGCACCCTGTTATCCTCCTCATCCAGAGCGGGAAACCGAGGCACTGCTAAACGAGTTCACCAAGGACACACAGGGAGTCTGTGTCCGAGCTGGGAGCAGAAGCCTAGCATCCCTGGCTTCCAGTGCTGTGGTCAGTTCACACTGCCTTGCTGGGTACTGAAGAAAAGCCCAGTTATAACAATAGCCCGGCAGAGCTCAGATTATACTCCTGACAGAGCTATTCATAGCTGGGGCCCTGCTCAGGTCCCCTTTCTCCCTTGCTGCTCCTCCAGCTGGTCGAGAGAGAAGAGGCTGTCTGGAATGAATGAATAAAAGCAAACTAGCGGGTCCTTTTTGAATGGCGCTGAGCCCTCAGGGCTGGAAACAGCACAGGGAACAAAACCCCTCTTTATTTACAAATCGCCTCACGCCCAATGACTGTGTTCTCGGCCCCCTCTGTTGCAGCGCTGTAGCGAGGTGTGCTGCCCTCTGCCAGGGAGGTTCTCTCCGGTGCCAGCCCAGGAGACAGATCTGGGAGTCGGAAATGGGGGAACGGCTGGCCAGGGTAGAAGGAAAGCTGGAAACAATTGGGGAAAGCTTTTATGGGGGAGGAGGAGAATGGCTGAGTGGGAATGTGGAGCCCCTGGGGGATGATCAGGGGAGTTTCTTAGCCGGCGGAAGAAGATCTGAAGCCTCATCTGCCACTGGGATCTTTTTTGTGACACGTCAGGAAGTGTTTTTGCATAAAAGACCCTGCAAACCTCAGCTGTAATTGTTTATTGGTTAGAGACAGGCCCAAGTCTCCAGGTTTGGATGTGAACCAGCCAAAGATTTGGGGTGTTTATAGCCAGGGTTTGGGATCAGCCTGGTATGTAGAAAGGGGCCAGATGCAGGGGCCAGTTCTGAATCTGAACCTCCCCGAAGAGTGTTCCGGTCTCAGGAGAGGTGGGCCTGAAGCAAGGTCTGTTTGGGGGTGAGACTCAACCCTCACCGAGGTTTATCCCAGTGCAGGGACCTCATACAGCCGTGTTCACGGGCATTGGGGCAGCTGGGCTGGAAGAAGCTCACAGTCCGGGGAAGAGAAGTTCTTCCCCTTCTTCCTGTTGGCTCTTAGACACTTCTTCATAGGGTGTCTTTGCTCCAGAAAGATTGGCGGCCAGCCAGGGCTGGCCTGTGGGTCCCACCCCCTAAATAAAAACCCTTCCATGGCACCAAAGTGGGTCGTGCCAGCGGCCCCACCTCAAGCCCCATGTGTGGTATGACTGCTGTGTCCTGGCTGGGGACCCCAGGAGTGCTAGGACTGTGGCTGTCTCCTGGCTACCTGAATTGTTCCTCCTTCGAAGGACCTTGGGTTAGTGTGTGCTGGGTACAGGATGCCGCATGCTCCGGAGAACGTGTGCAGCTTGCTGGAAGTCCGTGCAGACGTGTTTCAGTGGGTGCCTCGGTGCTGTGACCCTCGTAGCTCCCTGGACTCTCCTTTGATCTGGTCCTAGGGCAAGGCTAATGCTGGGCAACGGAAGGGCATCAAGCAGACTTGCCTCCTGGCTAAAGAAACCAGCTCCCAGGAGTCCTCTGAGAGCGGTGGAAAGATGTGTTGGGCGTCAAGTCCCTTTCCCTGCCAGGGCGGGACTGGCCCTCCCGGGACGTTTCCTAGCGTTGGTTCATTTCCAGTTGCGTTCTGATTGCCGGCTGCAGAGGTGTGGAAAGGCAGAAGCTGGGAGAGCCTGGTAGAGTTAAGAACGAAGGTGGACAAGACCCTGCTCCCCACCGAGCGTCGCCCTTCAGCTTGGCTTCTCCTCACCCAGCCCCCTGGCAGCTACAGGGGCTCTGTGTTGTCTCCTCAGGAATCCGGCTCCAGCACTGAAGCAAAGCCCTGTCCCTTCAGCCTCGCTGGGCTCTGCCGTACCATGGGCTGCTAGGGACTTTCCGCACCGTCCCTACCAAGCTTGCTTGCCCCTCACCTCTCGTCTTGCTGCCACGGCTACCTTGCTGGCCCTCCTTGGCAGGGAGGGGGCTGTGTGTTAAATTCTGACAGTAGCTTGTGGCGCATTTGATTAAATCTATAGAATTACCAGCATAGCCAGAGCCACCCGTGTTTGGAAGCAGGCGAGCCCGTGACTCCCCCACGTGTCCTTGTGGCCGTTTCCGATGATCACGCCATTCCATCAGCCATGGCACTGAGTGCACAGTGCTGCTACCAGGCTTTGATGCGAGTCTATCCGGAAACCGCACGTTAACTATGCAAGCGCTAGAATTTGCACTGGCAGTCGCCCTTTCAGTCCGCGCATGGAAACTGAGCCATGTGATCTGTCTGACCAGTCGAAACTAAAGAGCGAATAGCGACCAGCCCAGAGGAGTGTTCGCGATCAATCCAGAGTGCTAAAACAAGATGTACAAACATTTGTCAAGTCATTTCGGATCTCGAATAGACCATGACCTGCTTGTAAATGTTCCAGGAGAAAGAGATTAAATTTGTCCGGTTAATTTATCTGCTCTGTAAGATTTGCTCATCTGCAACTGACTAGCAGGGCTTTGTGGCAGGGAGAGGAGAGAACTGTAGTAATGGGGGTCTGATCTGGGGGAAGGTGCCTGGGCAGAGTCATGTGGGAGAAGCTGGCTAGTATCTGCTGCTATGATATTGCTCCATTCCGCATTGCAGGATCGGGGTTTATGCTTGGTTCTAATTGGCATGATCCTCTTTTACTTCCAGAAGCACAGGGAGCTCACACACAGGAGAAAAAAAAACATTTAACTAGCGAGACTTATTTGTGTATCTCCGCATTCTCCGTGGTGGTGGCCAATGAATGTAGACAGCTGTCTAGTACTGTCGCAGCATGTGAGCTGCAAATGCCCCTTCTGAAGGCCTCTGAAAGGCCTGGGTGAGAAGCACAGTCACAAACCCATCACACTGATGAAAAATCATTGTTTCCAATGTTGTTCCCATCTGCTGTTAATTAGGAAATGCTGAACCGCTGCCTCGGGGACTGTGTTACACACGGTGGGTCTGAAATGCATCATTTGCATGCCAGGCTTCTGACCGTGCCCACGCTGAGCATGCCATGACACATGGAAAACATTCTTGGGGCTAGAGCGGAGTGTCCCAAACCGCATAGACCTGACTTCTGGAGTGCAGGGGTGAGGCGGGCCCTGGGACCCCTGCATTCAAACCAGCTCCAGTGCAGACTGGATCAAGGAGATGACTTCATGCACCATCTCCACCGAGAATGCAAGGGGACACACCAGACCAGATGACCACCTGATGTCATTGGTCTTGCTTCAGTCAAGCTATGCTGATTTACACCAGCTGAGTGTCTGGCTCAGAGAGTGGTTTCAAACTGCTCAACTACTGAGAGATGCACCCTGGTGGATTTGCAGGTGAATCCCTTTAATCAAAAGGCTTAAGTTCCTCTTTAGAGCTGGTGTGGTCAGTTTATTGTCCGATGCGCTCTCTTGGGGGACTGTATCTTGCATAGGAAGCAAGATGGGCCAAATTATCTTAGTGGGCTTTTTCATCTCTTTTCTTTTATCTATGTCTAGGATTTTCCTAGTTAGCGGTAAGCCTCCCCCTTGTAACTGATAAGTCGCAGGGTAGCTGATTAACTAGGCCCCGGGCTGTAAATCCCCTTGTGACAAGCCACGCTGGGCTAGGGCTAGTTGGGTTTGTGAAGTGTGTGCAGGGCGAGGGGCAGAGGGCTGGGATCATTACACGAGGGGGGCTCGGCACAGCTTGCAGGGTCCGATTGGCGTGAGGTGCTCAGAAGGGTTTCAGCGTCACCTGGAGGAGGAGATGGCTGTGCGGCAACCGGTTACATGAACCGAGGGAATGAGAACAGAAGGCCGTTCCGGCAGGATGCAGAGGTGACAGGTGTGGGGAGTGGGGCGGGTCTGCACCTACCGAGGAGGCTGCCGGCCTGAAACGAGACACACGTGACTTTTGTGTATCCAGCTGTTTGGAGTCCTTCGCCCTTCAATCCTGGGCACCCAAATCCCCATCTCTGCTTTTATTTCATCCTGTCCGGCCTCTTCTTTCCCATGCTAACCAGCCCCGCTCCACCCCTTTTCCACTCTCATGGCCAGGCCTTCTTCCAGCCTCCTCCTGAAGTTTAGAACAAGCCCCCCGCTCTCCGGCCACAAACTCCGGCGCATCTCAGTCAGAAGTATGGAAATAGGGGAAAGCGTGAGACCAGTAAGAGGAAGAGTAGGCGGGCTGAGCTGTGTCTTTACACGAGGGCTGAACCAATCCCAGCGTGCTTACCCTGTGGCTGGGAGAATGTTTTCCAGCATGGGTGGGCAGACGCACTAGCTCTGGTCTAGCTCGTGAGCAGCGTAGCCAGGGGAAGCGTGGCCAGTGGCTTGGTCTAGCTGTCTAAGTACAGTCCCCCCTGGCATGTATTCAGGCAGCTAGCCCGAGCCCCTGCTCGCCCATGCTCCTCCTAGCTATAGCTCGAGCCGAGCTAGCGTGTGTCTACCTGGGCTGGGCAGCACGTTGCCAGCTGCATGCAGACGTACCCGCAGTGGCAATCCGAACACGTGCTTGTGTGCCGTCCTAGGAACCGGCCCATAAGGAGGCAGCGTAGAGGCCGTATGGGTGTCTGTCTGCTCCAGCCACAAAGAAGGAACTAGGCCCGGCCATTTTCCAAGGTGGACCTAGGAGTTCGTAAGGGGGAAGTATGGTAGTGGCTGGGGCGTGGCTTGGACGGGAGTTGGGGCATTTCTTGGAGGAGCGGCACGGTAGCCCCAGGGCCCAGTGTGGAAATGTCGGGGTGGGAGGGCGGAGGGCAGCGGTGCCTCTTGCTGCTGTTCTGCTGACTGTCTGGCTGCCGAGTTCTCACAGCTCTGTGCCAACTAGCGGCTTTGGGCTAATTAAGGGATGCAATCAAAGCTGTAGCTTGGAGCAACAGGCCTGGAAAACAGCAGGACCCTCGTGCACCTCCTCCCTTGGCCTTCGCTCCCGTCACGCGACCAATGCAGCAGTTGTCGCACCCCATCTGCGCTACCCTATCGCTCACTGGGGCAGTTGCAGTTTCAATACTTCTTAAAGGTGGCTGAACTTTGTGACTTTGTCCTTACCCATAACTATTTCACATTTGGGGACAATGTATACCTTCAGATCAGCGGCACTGCTATGGGTACCCGCATGGCCCCACAGTATGCCAACATTTTTATGGCTGATTTAGAACAACGCTTCCTCAGCTCTCGTCCCCTAAAGCCCCTACTCTACTTGCGCTATATTGATGACATCTTCATCATCTGGACCCATGGAAAAGAAGCCCTTGAGGAATTCCACCATGATTTCAACAATTTCCATCCCACCACCAACCTCAGCCTGGTCCAGTCCACACAAGAGATCCACTTCCTGGACACTACAGTGCTAATAAACAATGGCCACATAAACACCACCCTATACCGGAAACCTACTGACCGCTATTCCTACCTGCATGCCTCCAGCTTTCACCCTGACCACACCACACGATCCATCGTCTACAGCCAAGCTCTGCGATACAACCGCATTTGCTCCAACCCCTCAGACAGAGACAAACACCTACAAGATCTCTGTCAAGCTTTCTTACAACTACAATACCCACCTGCAGAAGTAAAGAAACAGATTGATAGAGCCAGAAGAGTTCCCAGAAGTTACCTACTACAGGACAGGCCTAACAAAGAAAATAACAGAACGCCACTAGCCGTCACCTTCAGCCCCCAACTAAAACCCCTCCAACGCATTATTAAGGATCTACAACCTATCCTAAAGGATGACCCAACACTCTCACAAGTCTTGGGAGACAGGCCAGTCCTTGCCTACAGACAGCCCCGCAACCTGAAGCAAATACTCACCAACAACCACATACCACACAACAGAACCACTAACCCAGGAACTTATCCTTGCAACAAAGCCCGTTGCCAATTGTGCCCACATATCTATTCAGGGGACACCATCACAGGGCCTAATAACATCAGCCACACTATCAGAGGCTCGTTCACCTGCACATCCACCAATGTGATATATGCCATCATGTGCCAGCAATGCCCCTCTGCCATGTACATTGGTCAAACTGGACAGTCTCTACGTAAAAGAATAAATGGACACAAATCAGATGTCAAGAATTATAACATTCATAAACCAGTCGGAGAACACTTCAATCTCTCTGGTCACGCAATCACAGACATGAAGGTCGCTATCTTAAAACAAAAAAACTTCAAATCCAGACTCCAGCGAGAAACTGCTGAATTGGAATTCATTTGCAAATTGGATACTATTAATTTAGGCTTAAATAGAGACTGGGAGTGGCTAAGTCATTATGCAAGGTAGCCTGTTTCCTCTTGTTTTTTCCTACCCCCCCCCCCCCCCCCAGATGTTCTGGTTTAACTTGGATTTAAACCTGGAGAATGGTCAGTTTAGATGAGCTATTACCAGCAGGAGAGTGAGTTTGTGTGTGTATGGGGGTGGGGGGGATGTGAGAAAGCCTGGATCTGTGCAGGAAATGGCCCGACTTGATTATGTAAAGAGTTGTCACTTTGGATGGGCTAGCACCAGCAGGAGAGTGAATTTGTGTGGGGGGGTGGAGGGTGAGAAAACCTGGATTTGTGCTGGAAATGGCCCACCTGTTGATCACTTTAGATAAGCTATTGCCAGCAGGACAGTGGGGTGGGAGGAGGTATTGTTTCATGATTTCTGTGTGTATATAAAGTCTGCTGCAGTTTCCACGGTAAACATCTGATGAAGTGAGCTGTAGCTCACGAAAGCTCATGCTCAAATAAATTGGTTAGTCTCTAAGGTGCCACAAGTACTCCTTTTCTTTTTGTTTCGCTTTGGTTTCACCCCAGCGGGAGCTCCCAGCGCGGAATGGTTCACACCCCGCAGGTCGCTCTGTGAGCCACGCTTCCAAGCCCAAGAGAACAGAGGCGTTTGCGTTTTGATTGGAGATGTCAGAATTGGTTTAAATGTGCAAAAACACCTTCACAACAAAGCTCCTTTGAAATCTGGGGGAAGACCATTACATTCAGAATGGTCATTTTTGGGGAGCAGTTTCCCAATCCCCGTGCAGTGAAAACCACCTTGCTGTCCTCCATGCTCCGTCCCCGCCATGGGAGCTGTGTTGCTGCACGGTCTCCTTCCTGGAAATTCCCTTGGACGAGTGTTTGAAACCTTCAGCAGCAGCAGGGCGGGGCTGCTGCTTCCCTGTTGCAGCCAGGCCTAGGCAGCGGCAGCTGTCGCTTTGGCCGCCTCGCCGGTGTGCGCGTCTCCGATGTTTTTACCTGCAGAATCTCCTGGCACTTTCCTTGCAGCTGGGGCCGCTGGTGTGCTTTGAAGGGAGGGGGTGCGGGGAGAACACGCCAGGTGCTGACCCCCAGAAACCCAGCAGCTCTGTGTACATGGGTGCTTGGGCTGCCCCTGTGAGTGGAGCTGTCATAAACATTTTGCCATCGTTCTGCCCCTCAGCTGCTTCTCTCATTCCCTGCTGCAGTGGCTTGTCTGCGTTCTGTTACTTTCCTGGTCATCCCCAGCAGCTGAGTTTATCTGAGCCTTAATCACCTCTTCACACAGAAGTGGGGAGGCAGGGAACAAAACTCTGAAGGCCCCTTGGAGAGGAGGAGGAGGCTTGGCAAGCTAACAGCTGTAAAGCAGCCAGAATACACTGGCTGACTTAGGGGGATTGCTTCTGATCAGAGCTTCCCCTCCCCCTGCCTTTGGGAAAGCACAGGCCCCGCGATCTCCCCCGCGGTGCAGGTAGCTTTGCTTTGAAGTGTGTAGCCTCTCTGCCTGCATCCCTTCCCTCCTCCTCAACATGGGGAGTGCCAGGGAGCCAGCCTGCAAGGGGCACCTGGAGCAGCTTCTCTAGCTTGTGTCTCTACCTGGGGTCATCGTACTTCCAGGGGAGGAGAAATGTCTGGACAAGAGCATGTTGTGGAGGTTCCGTGTGCTGTGCAATGTGGGGATGGGGTCACCTGGCCGGTTGGGCAAGGCCCTGCTGATCAGAATGTGTCCCCCGCTCCTCGGGGGCCGACTGGGATGATTTCCTGCTTGCAGGGGGAGTAGGAAAGTCAGGGGAGCCAGCCAATCTCCCAGCCAGTGCTCCTAACTCTCCTGCATGCTAGTCTGCCTCTTCCCTGTGGCCCTGCAGCAGGCAGCATGTCCTTTCGGCAAATGGCGGCTGGGCCAGGTAGGTGGGGCGGGGAGGTGGCCAGCATTTTTCATCTTCCACATTTAAAATACCTGGGGTACATTTGGGATTCATAACCCATTGGCTCCCTGCTGTCACCAGCATGCATATCCAGTTTCTTGGGCAGAGGGACCGCTCCAGTTGAGTGCCTCCCCCTTCCATCACTGGCTTCGTCTCCGGGACTGGTGTGAAAAGAAGCCCTCCGTTTTCAGCCCTCCATGCCCATTCTGCCCATGCTCTCTGGCTTGTCTTGGCAGCATCTACCTGCGTAGTCCTGACTGCAAGGAAGCCCTGAGTCTCTTGTTCAGCATCACTTCCATCAGCTTGTCTGCGCTCCTCAGGCTTGATCTCCATACTCCCCTTCAGGCTTTGGTGTCCAGCTTCGTCCAGAAACCCCTCTACTGCTTGTGGGCTTGTTCAGTTCTCACATCCATCTATCACCACTTATCCTGGGCTGATCAACAGTGGACAATTAGGTCGGCTTAACTACATCACTTGGGGCTGTGAAAAAGTTCACGCCCTGTGCAATGTAATTAAGCCAACCCCTTGGCCGATGGAAGGATTCTTCCGTCAACTAAGCTGCTGCCTCTCGGGGAGGTGGATTTACGACAGGGAGGGAAGAACCCCTCCCATTGCTCTGGTGAGCGTTTATGCTACAGCGGCCGTGTTGCTGTACCCTCCGAGACAGAGACCCAGGCACAAAGCAGTATGTGTCTTGAATAGTGGCCCCTGTCCTAGGCACGCCGCTTCCCTCGCCATGCGGCATGCACTGGGAGGCTGACATACCTCTCTTCCTGCCTGGCACCTTCTCTGGACAATGCAAAGCGTTCTTGACAGCCATGATACCATCAAGAGCAAAACTGATCCTGCTACCTGCCCAGGGCAGGGGATCGGACTTCTGCCTTGACGTGCCATTGGGGAAAGAGGGATGAGCAGCATCCAGATCCCATCTGGCCTCTCTCATCCCCTGAACAGAACATTTGGGGCCCTCCCCAGGCCCTCCAAGACCATTCTCGTGGGGCAAAGACTGGCCTTTACTCCTGTTTCCCTCCCTCAAACCAGGAATCGGGTGTCTGCCCAGCCTAAAGGGGCACGTTCCCACTCTGAACCTTGCTTGGGAGTTACGAGCCGTGCAGTAAATACAAACCCCAAACTGCATCTCCAAAGGCAGCAGCTGGGAGAGGAGCGAGCGGTGTGGATGAGTCTGGAGGATCTGAATGGCACAGCAGGGGGCAGGCTGCACTTCTCGGGCCTGGAAGGCTGCAGGTAGAACCCACCCCTCCCTCCCTGGGATGCAGGCGCTGCAGAAGGTGGGAGTGTGCCTGGCTACTGGGTCCGCCAGCCGCGTGGCAGCCTTGGAGGGCTCTGCCTGGGATTCGTGAGTAAACAGGCAACCGCAAAAGCAGATGGAACCCAAATAAGAGGCTGTGGATTATGAATCCCATGGGGAGGGATGAATCTCTAATAGTTGTCCCCCCACTGCCCGCCCCAAAGCAGATCTCTGCTGAAGCGGTTACTTATAGAGACAGTAGCTAAACGAGGGCATCTCTCTAGACCCATTTTACATAAGGAAACTCTACCTTGTAGGGGCTTTAGTGTTTGTGTTTTTGTGTTTCCCCAATTCAGGGGTTGCTTTGGCCTGGGGCACAAGTTTAGAACAACTGGCCAGCTGTTCTGGGGGTGACTGTACCTGGCCACCCGTCCTCTGGCATGGGACTGATAGTGGCAGTGGGTTGGCCGTGCCCCATTGCAGTGCCATCTCCTCGCCAGCAGAGGGGAGCTGGCAATTTCAGCATCTCCTTATGAAGAAAAGGAGTACTTGTGGCACCTTAGAGACTAACCAATTTATTTGAGCATGAGCTTTCGTGAGCTACAGCTCACTTCATTGGTTAGTCTCTAAGGTGCCACAAGTACTCCTTTTCTTTTTGCGAATACAGACTAACACGGCTGTTCCTCTGAAACATCTCCTTATGGTAATTCGGCATCCTAGGCATAACTGCGGGATGTCTGACTGGGGAAGCTCATGCCAGATACAACCCCAGGGCAGAACCTCTATAGAATCCAGTTGTCTTCACTCAGGAGCGGGCCAGGTCTGGGCAGCAGCCAGGATCCACTCTGTGACGGGTTGGATCCCCTTGGAGCTACCAACTGATGTGCCCAGACTACTTCTGCCCCTGCTTTCCCTGCCAGCCTGGGACTCCAGAACCCTGCCTGTTTGTGCCAGACACACTTGCCGGCTACAAACACAGACCCGGGTCTGAACCACGTCCCCTAACGGCTGCAGGCTTAATTGAAAGTGGCTTAAGAAGTGTTCCTGTCTTTAATACTCAGATGCCCAACTCCCAATGGGGTCCAAATCCCAAATAAATCCGTTTTACGCTGTATAAAGCTTATACAGAGTAAACTCATAAATTGTTCGCCCTCTATAATACTGATAGCGAGAGATGCACAGCTGTTTGCCCCCCCCAGATATTAATACATACTCTGGGTTAAATAATAAGTAAAAAGTGATTTTTATTAAATACAGAAAGTAGGATTTAAGTGGTTCCAAGTAGTAACAGACCGAACAAAGTGAATTACCAAGCAAAATAAAATAAAACACGCCAGCCTATGCCTAATACAATAAGAAAACTGAATCCAGATAAAACCTCATCCTCAGATGTTTCAATAAGCTTCTATCACTGACTGGACACCTTCCTAATCTGGGCCCAATCCTTTCCCCTGGTACAGCGCTTGTTCCAGCTCAGGTGGTAGCTAGGGGATTTCTCATGATTGCAGCCCCCTTTGTTCTGATCCACCCCCTTATATAGCTTTAGCACAAGGCGGGAATCTTTTGTCTCTCTGGGTCCTGCCTCTCCCCCCTTCTAAAAGCACCAGGTTTAAGATGGATTCCAGTACCAGGTGACATGGTTCACATGTCCTGTGAGACGCCCAAGCCTTCATTCCTCCCGGCCTGACTCACAGGAAGGCCTGCGAGCAAACAGAGCCATCCACAGTCAATTGTCCTGGCTGATGGGAGCCATCAAGATTCCAGACCACCATGAATGGCCCACACTTTGCATAAGTACAATAGGCCCTCAGAGTTTGTTTCATATTTCTAGTTTCAGATACAAGAATGATACATACATACAAATAGGATGACCACACTCCGTAGATTATAAACTTTGTAATAAGAAAAGGAGGACTTGTGGCACCTTAGAGACTAACCAATTTATTTGAGCATAAGCTTTCATGAGCTACAGCTCACTTCATCGGATGCATCTTTGTAATGATACCTTACGAGAGACCTTTTGCATGAAGCATATTCCAGTTACATTATATTCACACTCATTAGCATATTTTTATAAAATTATATAGTGTGCAACATCACACACTCCCTTGAGCAATGGGAGAGGTGGCCAGGTGTGATTCATCTAGGGTTGAACTTGAAATCCTTTGGCAGGGACATGTGGTGAGGTTCAGAGGTGGCAGTAGGATTTAGGTGACCATGCTGCCTCGGGATTTCTCATTCAGTGGCAAGGCTGCTACCAGGTTGCTTTCAGCATCAAGTTGTTGCTAGTCGAGGATTTGTGTGAGAGCCTCTTGGAGTCGGTGCCCATGGAGTACTGATCCTGGTTGGGTTATTCAAGCAGCTGGTTTAAAGTCTGGGGATTTCAGGGATGTCCTCTAGGGGTAGGAAAGTGTGCACTGGGCCTGTCGCTGGCATGCTGGGTCTCTAGGGAAGTGGGTAGCAAATGCAAACCTCTCTTCTCACCACAGGCCACCCCTGCCCTTGTGGGAACAGAAACCCATTGCAGAGGGGTGTTGGCACCCTGGCTAATTCTCTCCCTCTCCCTTTCCAGTTACTGCGTCTATTTCCGCCTTAAGCAGGTGGGAGCCGCCTGCCACCTGCACTTGTGGAGCAGCCAGCTGATGAGAGAGAGAGAGGCGGGTCTGTGTGGGCAGCGGGGCCCAATGCCAGGGGGATGGGCTGGAGGGAGCCAGATAAGTGGCTGAGGAGAGATGATCAGGGCTGTTACCCAGCCAGCTCAGCCCAAGGGACTGTCGGTGTCGCAGAGGAGGGAATTTGTCCTTATTTGGTTTCTCTCCTGCCCCACTTTGTGTCCAGCTGGGAAGCCCCCAGTCGTAAGCCAGAATCGCAAACCACCTTCGGGGAGAGTGATCAGACGCATCCCCCATGTCCTGCGCCTGCCCCAGTCCTGCCCACTGGGTTTGGGCCGTGGTAGACTCCTTGCAGTATGGCCAGCCGCACTGTCCCAGCAAAGGGGTGGCATGTGCTCCCTGCATGCCCCAGCTCCTCCTACCAGGGCTTATGCCCGAGCCACACACAAAGGATGGGCTGCTGGCAGGAGGCAGGATACACAGGCAGAGGGAAGGCTTTTGAAGTGAGGAGGGATCCCCTGGAGGCAGGGCAGTGCTGTGCAGGGGCTGGGAGACTAGGACAAGAAGCGAAGCTGGACCTGGAGAGCAGCGGGGAGCCAGTGGGGTATTTGAAGAGAGGGACAATGACATAGACTGAGTAGCATGCAAGGACTGTGCTGCTCTCAGCAGCCCAGGGCATGGGGTTGGGGCTCTTCAAAGACCTTCCCTACAGAGAACTGAGGCAGCGCTCCCCCCAGCCAAGTAAGGCTGAATGCAGCTTGTGTCCCCTAGAGCCTGTCCATTCTGCTCCGTGCCCCAGGGTTTTGATAGCTTGAATCCCAGCGGCAGTTCTGGCCCGTGGTTACGCTGTGTGGGAATCAGTGTTGCTCGCTCTTGCAGTTTAATCATGAGACTTCTGCTATCTGGTGATTTCCTCAAAACCTGGAGTCATGTGATCACATGAGGCTCCCAGCTTTCATCCAGGAAAATACGCTTCGGGCCTTCATTTTTGCAGAGAAAAGCTTGAAAATGTGACTTTGAAATGCACTTGAAAACCAGAAGGCAAATTAAAAAGAACCCTAGACTTATTTATTTTTACAGTCTTATTCTTTTTAAGCCACTGATTTGGGGAAGGGCGGGGGGGGGGGGGTTGGCTCATGATTTTTGAACACCTGCGGTTGGCAATGCTGGGAGCTCCACTCACGGGCTCCCCTTGCTCATGGAGCATTCTGCGAGATGGAAGATTAACCCAGTCCTGCTCCTTGGCTGTGCTTCCAATTACAGGACCTTCTGGACTGCTACCTCCATTGCTGGGTGCCAGGGCTCGTGGATCCAGGAGTCTCTGCAAGAGAACTGTGTGTGTCCTCTGCTGTCGCTCATCTTTGTGTAACCCTCTGTCGACCTGGGTCGTGAACTTTCAAGGGGAAGGGGAGAGCGACAGATTGAAGCTGATGACCAGCTTTTCCTGGCTATCACTAGAAAACAGGCGGAAGAAGTGAAGGGTAAACCTCCTCTGAATGAAGTTCTTGCTACACGTTTTACCTTGTATCACTTTCATTAGAAACTCTCACTTCCTATGAAATTATATTTTTGGCCACATAACTATGTATTCTTTCAAAGCACAAGACTGTCTTCATTCTTTTGAACTTTATATTGCTGAAACCTGGCTACCGACCTCCAGCACTGCAGCTACAATGGAAGACCACTCTTTTTCCGTGTTTTCCATTATTTTGCAGATTTTTAACAACAGAAGAAAATTGCAATAACCCTATTTAAAAAAAAAAAATTTAAAACGCGACAAACTTGCTAGAACCCCAGCACCAAAGTTAATGATGGACGAACATTGGAATGAGGCCAAATCTGAGAGAGGAAGTGATGCCATGGTTCTTTGGGATGACATGGGAATGATGTCATAATTAGCTGTGGAACGGTTTCCAAAAAAAACCGAGTCCTTTGACTGTTTTTTGAGAGGAATGTGTGAAGGAAATAAGAACCATTTAAGATTGGCCAAGGTCTTAAAAGATGCCATTTGGCTTCTTCTGTGCTTCCGAGCTTTTAAAGGTGATTGTGTTGCTCTTCTCTTGATACTTGGGTGAATCAAACAGGATGGTGTATTACATGTCATGTAGTCGCCTCAAGATCAGAATAAAGGCATTGAAAAAATCTGCACTTCTGTCTTGGGAAAAGCCCAGAACATAGCATAGGAGTTTTTCTCCACCTGTTGCTCTTTACCGTGAGTGATACAATATCTCTAAATATAGATGAGCTCTCTCTCCCAGTAAGATACCTCCGCCACACCTCCTGCTTGCACCCCATTTTTCAGCTGACAATAACACACCATTTAGGACCTTCGAACTTTCTATTTATTGAATCAGGTTAGACCTACGTGCTCTTTGGTCTTGAGTTTTTTGAAGCCCTTGGAATCCCTGAGTCTGAGCCACCCCTGAGTCTGAGGACTTTAAAAGCAAGTGGGAACATGGTTAATAGAGGATTCTAGTTGCTGCTTTTCTGATGGTGGATCATCGTGTCCCAGAGCCCTGGGGACTTTGGCATAACTACCACTGAGAACTGCCTTGGCTTAAGGTCTGGAAAAACAGTCTAGGGCATTTTTGGTTCCTAGGTTTTATGTGATGACATACAGAATCCTGGGGCTACTCTCCCAGATTGGACCACAGGGGTGACTTTCCCCCTTCTACGCCATGCTTCCTTGGGCCTCTTCTTGACGTGGTTCCCTCCACTCCGGGCTTCTCCCATGGCACCGTTATTCCCCAGGACATGCCAAAAGAACTGAAAGTCCAAAAGGCATCTTTTTGCAAATTACATTTAACATGTTTTATTTTTCAGTTAATAACTTACCTCCCAGCTGGGAAGAGGCCAGACAATCTGAAGCCGGAAGACTGACCATTATTCAGAGAGAATTCATTTATTAAACAAATTGTTAGCTGCACCATAGATTATCCATAGGAACAGTCGGCCTTTTACGACCTCTGGCTTTACAGATATGCTGCTTTGGCTTGGCCTGATTCTGTGTGATGCTGAGCACCCATAACTCTTATTAATATCACAGGATTGGACTCTACAGGGCCCATCCTGTGCTTATCAAAGTCATTCTCAAGGCTTCAGGGGGCTTTGGAACAGGCCCTGTGTATACTCCTTTGCTGTCCCTTCACTGCATCCGTTCCACGTCCGATAAACTGATCAGATCTCCACTAGTCTTTTGGTGTAACAGAAATAATACTGTTGCAGTGGAATATTATGCAAGGATCAGTGCTTTAACCATGTGCGCCCTGGCTTTGCCTTGCTATTTATGTAGCAGTGAGACGGTTACCTGATGGCAATGTTCCCTTCGTCTGTCCACTAATGTTCTCACTTCAGTATCTTCTGGTCCATTTGAGTTGATGGCTCCTATATCCTCCTCCTATATTGTCCGTGTCCAGTTTGGGGGGCCATGTTCTCCTTTTTCTAATGGAGTTGTGTATGCAGGTCAAATCCGTTCTCGTGAATTCAGGTTCAAATCTCAGGTAAAACAAAACAAACCAACCTAGACAGCACGTATGTACGTGCTTCCAACCTGCCCGTGGACTCCTTCATGGGTCCTTCATAGGAGCTCAGTATATGGTCCAACTATCAAGCCGCCCCCCTGCCCCTCCCTCCTGCCTCTGTGTCCTGGCATGACAGAAACTGAGTCTTCATGGATGTTATTCATAGGCAGAGATTTTTTTTTCAATGGGGCTGAAGGGCATTAGACACCAGTCTCCTGTTGATGTTCAGAGGGAGTTGGGCTCCTAACTCACTTAGCTCCTTTGAAATCCCCAGCTATAGATGTTCAGGCCAAAGGGAAGATTATGATCCAACCTCCTGCCTTATAAACAATCTCTACCAAATATCCAATTTTTTAAGCACTGACCACTAGACTCCTTATACTTCTAGGTTTCAGAGTAGCTGCCGTGTTAGTCTGTATCACCAAAAAGAAAAGGAGGACTTGTGGCACCTTAGAGACTAACCAATTTATTTGAGCATAAAATTTGTTAGTCTCTAAGGTGCCACAAGTACTCCTCTTCTTTTTGCTTATACTTCTGGCTTTTCCTGTTGCTCTAAGGTCCACCGAGATCCATATAGTACAAGAGCTTGTCACCATTTCTGTATGTACCAGAGAACTGGAATTTGGAATTCGTAGTGTTGCTCCCGTGTCTTTTTAAATGAACATGATTCTGGAGTGAAACAAGCATGGCTTTTTCCAGGTTTTGAATAGCGTAGTAATTGTTCTGAACCTTATCGCTTCATGTCTCCACAGCCATAGGCTATGCCAGGTCTGCTGTTGCACAATAACATGTTCTTGAGTTACTTTGAATAAAGACAGTAGAAAACTTAAGGGGCGTGGTTGGATTAATATTCTTCGCCATTATAATCCCTTTTCTTTCTAGGATAAAGATGGATCATATGACTGAAGATGGTACAGATCCTAGAGGGTTCCGAGCTAGGAAAATGGTGAGTGTGAATTCAGGTTAACGCGGGATGTTAGGAAAACGCCAATTTACTCCCATGACTTTCTTAGAGACCATCTAAACTAGTCACTTAGCTGGTTCCTCACAAGTTCTTGACTTGTTTCTAAACCCTAAGTAATCCACTCAATCTGTAACATAATTTATTCCATAGCGTCCTACTGCTAGAGCAGAGCATAGACCTGCCGAGTCCAATAAATTGCCTCCAGTCGTGGGTTTTGCCTGGATTAAACTGAACACCCCTGAGGTTTTGCTTAATTTGATTTGAATTACACTTAACCCCTAGATCACCAAGTGAAAGTCATGCCTTTCGATAATCCATTGTATTTCTCCAGTGCTCTGAGAGGAGGGTGATTTCAAAGGGAGTGGAGATAGATACAGGGTATGTTTGGTACATTATAATTGAATTACTGTAACTGAAGTGTGTAATGTAACCTCCCCCAAAGCACCCTGAAATGCAACATTTGTTAAATATCCCCCCCATCCCCCGGTTTAATTTCTCTTTAAAGGGTAAGGGATGGGGGGGAGAGGTGCACATTTTATATACCGACAACACAAATGCTTTGCCATAAATATAGCTGTGTATGACAACTTTTCTAGGTAATATTGCTGTAATGGCAGTCTTATGTATATAGACAGGATGGACATAACTCCTCCGGCTTATCACAAATTGTCCTGTTTGCTTTGCCTTGTCACCCATCCGTGACAATCAAGCTCCATTATGTAGCATTATCCTTTTTGCAACAGCTGTTGCTCTTAAAAGGGCATTTTTATGTGGTCCATTCAGATTGTCAAGGTCTCGAAAATCTCCTAGTATCAGAAAATGAGTCGTTAGGGGATGCCAGTTTCCAAAGCACATTTTAGTCTCTGTATTACTTCATCCCAAAATGGATTTACCCTCCAGTACGACCAAAGTGTGTGGAACCAGTTACTGCCCTGAGCCCCTCCAGCTCTTTCTGAGCGGCATTCTTTTTTTTTTTTTTTTTTCATCCATACTGGGGTCCAGCCCATCCTAATGTGACTCTTCTGCTGGATGACTTTGATCCTGGGATCATGCATGGTGCAGCAGGCTGTACCTCTCTAGTGCTCCCTTGGGGCGAGGGGAGAGACAGAGCCTGGAGCACAGCCCTCTGACTCTGCTGTTTAGGGCCACTGCTCCCGTACAGGGGGGTTAGTATGCTTCTGCAGCCCACAAGAAGCACAGTCCTAGGCCTCCAGGAAATGGGTGGGGAAGAAACGTACAGGCTGTTCTTTCTGGGAGGGCCTGGGTGGTCAAGGCTCTCAAGCTGTTTCCCCAGTCAGCAGCCCCGTTTTCCAGAGTCCAGAGAGCTCTGAGCTGTAGTCCTGCTCCTTCCGAGTGCAGCCAGGCTGTGTAAACAGAGCCGTAGGGACCCACCCATCTCTAGGCTTGCCAGGCATCACCCGTGGGTGTTGGGACCTGTCCCAACACACAGGGGTGTGTTCAGGATTGCACACAGCTGGTCCAACTTCTGCTTTGATGGTCTGATGTCCGCGTGAGTCTTTCCACTGACTTCAGTAGGCGTGGGATGGGCCCTCATTGTGGTACTGTAGTTCTGTGCTCCAAGCCCTCTGCCGCTCTTCTGCTGAATGGGGAAAGGAAAGTACAGGCTGAGGGTGTGGAGTCTTGCTCTTAGCCAGGGCGTTTGGTAGGAGGCAGCTGCCCGGTGACTTTTGGGAGTAGGATGACCAGATGTCCTGATCTTACAGGGACAGTCCTGATTTTTTGGGGCTTTGCCTTATATAGGTGCCTATTACCCCCCCTACCCCGTCCCGATTTTTCACACTTGCTGTCTAGTCACCCTATTCGTGAGTGTACTCTGAGAGCACATTGTCAGCTAAGGTGTCTTCACCACGAATAGACCAGCCCTTGGCTGTAACCCCTGGTGAGCTGAGCTGGGCCGAGTGCTGTGTGGCCTCCTCGATCAGCCCATGACATGGGAGGTCTCACTCGCTGAGCTGGGGAAGCGGAGTCAGGATAGAGGTGAGCTCTGAGGAATGGAAGTCAACAGGGAGTCTCACAGAACAGCCTCCCTTTGTGTTGGAGGGCACAGCCCCGCTGCCCTGCCAGCCTGAGGGGCCGACACACCATGGCAGCAGGGAACAAGTGGAGGAAAGCACCATGCCATGGCCATGAAACTGCAGCATTAACCAGCCTTTGCTGTAGCTTAAAACTCCTGTCATTGGAGGGGTGAGACCTATACACCCCACCTCTGCATCGAGCCTCAGCCCTGTGCCCTCAGAGTGGAGCCTGCAGCCTCGACTGAATCAAACCTGGCCAGGCACCATGAGTCATTGCCACGAAGCTGCAGGCTTCAGCTCCTCATGGCTCCTTGGCCTGGGGGGGGAGCCTTTCACAGCCTCTCAGGTTTCTCCAGGCCAAAGGGGTCTGCTCTGTTGCAGTGACTATCCTCTGCGAGGGGCCTAGGTGCCGACTTCTACTGGCGCCGGGGGGTGCTCGACCCCACCCCCTCCCACCCCCATTCCGCAAAGTCTCTGCCCCCTCCCTGCCCCTATTCCTACCCTTTCCCCAAATCCCGGCCCCGCCTCCTCCCCTAAGCGTGCCCCGTTCCCACTCCATTTATTCCATAGCGTCCTACTGCTAGAGCAGAGCATAGACATGTCTAGTCCAATAAATTGCCTCCCTCCCGCCACTTGCTACAGCTGATTGGCGGCGGAAGGCGTGGGGAGGTAGGCGGAGAAGCGGTGGCATGCTCAGGGGAGGTGTGGGGGGGAGCTTGGCTGCCACTGGGTGCAGAGCACCCACTAATTTTTCCCCGTGGGTGCTCCAGCCCCGGAGCACCCACGGAGTCGGCGCCTAGGGCGAGGGGAAGGGGATGGTTGCTCCTCCGTGAGGTCCCCCTTTCCCTATCTGCCTTCACCAAGGTGCTGCGTGTCCCCCAACGCTGAGGCCACCTGCTCCGTGCTGGCCCAGACGCTCGCCCCGTCAATTCCAGGCACGTGCAGTCAGAAAACCACCTGCCCCAAGGGGTCTCGCTGTCATGACTGCCTAGCGCGCGCTGCTCGCCGGACTCTACTCGCCACTCAAACGGTAGGTGGAGCCCACCTGCTTTGGCCAGTTCAGCACAATGCTTTGTTGCCCTGAAATGGCCCATGGGAGAAAGGGATGTGTCAGCCACGCCCCTTGAACCCAGCTTAACCTTCACCATTGCTTTGTCTGGGACTCCCCCTGGCCCTCCCTGCTTCCTGCCTGCAGGGCTGGCCAGACCACCCCCTCCCCTTTTTCTCCCCCCATTGCCTGCCCCTGTGGGGTCAGCCTGAGGCCCCCTGCTGCGACCTGTGCTGGGCTGGCCCAGCCCAAGCTGCTCTCCCAAGCCCTCCCTCCCGTACAGGGCTGGCGTTGCTGCTTGCCCCCTCGCCCCTCCATATGTTCCTCCAGGCCCTGCTAGGGGTCACACCCCACTTTTTTGGCAAAACTGTGCATTTGTCCCGTTTGCTCTTGCCACCTGACCTTTAAAGAAGGGACTGCCCCTGCCAAAACGGGACATAGGATCACCCAAGTCTTTGGCTCAGTGCCTGATCGGCCCTGACAGCAGCAATTGCTGGAATTAGCAGCACTGAACAGAGGGGGGGGGATAGTCCAGTTCTCAGGGCCATTGTCATACAGCTGGCCCTTATACTTTGACATAGGAGAGAGCTGGGTCAGGCCCTTGTGCACCCCAGCTCCATGCAGCTCAGACACGGGGATATCAGAGTGGGGGAGATGGATGGCAAAGGGCACTGCTGAAGGGAGGAAAAAGAGAGATGAGTCCTAACAGAGGGAACAGTGAGGGAGTGGGATGTCAGAGAGAGGCCCAGAGTGAAAGGAGACCTTGGCAAAAGGGAGCTGCATTGGAGAAGCTTGTTTGATTTCCAGGCAGCGTAGGCCCCTCCTAGAGATGGCCTAGGAATGTGAAGCTTGTTGGGGATTGGTGATCGTGTGAGGCCCAAATGCCGACCCAGTCCCAGCTGCCGTCCCTTTTAGGGTTCCTGCATCAGTGCTTCTCTCACCCGGGACTGTAGCTTTGCACAGGGGTGCATAGCTGCTTGTGCAAAGTTGCCGTGTCGGGCGAGATGTCACATAGAGAGGCAGATTTATGCTGCCATGGAGCAGGGCAGGTTTTTGCTTCTGGCTCCAGCAGGAACTATTTGCTCCCCAACCCAAAGCAGTTCCCTCAGAAGCGGGCCATGTGAAGGAGACGAGAGCTCACAAAGCCTGGTGGGAGAGGAGGCAATGAAATATTCCCCACATTCCTCTGCCTGAACAATCACACAGGCTGGATGGAGCTTGGCTTTTATCCCTGCGGCTCCCTCCCCGGCCAAGCCAGCATCCCAGACCATTTAAACACACCCGTGTTCCCGGACAAAAATGAAAGTGTCAACACAGCCGGGCCTGTGAACAGAGCTCAGTTTGTTAAGAGTAACATTATTCAAACAAGGCAGTTCCAGAAAGCCAGGGTGCTAAGGCCAATGCTTTCAGACATGGGTGCACAGCTGTAGGTCCTTACATCCACATGCAAAAATCAGACCCTTGCTCTACGTGAATTTTTATGCCTAGGGGTGTGTATTCAAGTTTGAAAATGTTGGCTCTCACCCTTCTGCGCCTCAGTTTCCCCAGAATCACAGAACTTGGAGATAGAAGCAGCTGCCTGTCCGATCATTTGCTCCAGCTCCGTAGCTGCCACTGGTACTGCAATAGCATGTAAAGCCCCAACGAGCTCAGCACCCCCATTGTGCTTGGCTTTGCAAAGCCGTATCATACATGATGGTCCCTCAGAGCATGCCTAACTGCCCCAAGACAGCCAAGAACAAGCAGGCTGGGAAGATAGCGCAAAGGGGTGGGTGTTGCCTGTAAGGGTTAGGGCTCTTGCTGGGGTGGTCAGCACTGCTCCAGGTGTGAATCTCCACTCTGTGCGCTCTGGAGCAGGGCTTGAGCCTGCTTCTCTTATGTTCCAGGGGACTGCCGTAGCCTCTGGCTCAATACAGCTGTAGCTAGTTATGCAAAGTCCAGCTCCAACAGAAGAGCTTGAGAGAGTAGCCAATTGCCTGCTGCTTAGGGTCATGGCTTCAACTCCCTGCTCCAAATCAGGCAGAGCAGTGGTTTGAATCCCAGCTGCATTGGCTATAATGGGGCGGGTGTATGTGGTTCCTATTTTCCCTGAGACTACATCCCCCTGGCTTAGGCGCCTCCCTCCAGGAGAGGGTACGCAGCTGAGAAACACAAGCAGAGAGATTTCAGAGTAGCAGCCGTGTTAGTCTGTATTCGCAAAAAGAAAAGGAGTACTTGTGGCACCTTAGAGACTAACCAATTTATTTGAGCATAAGCTTTCGTGAGCTACTGCTCACTTCATCGGAAGCAGAGAGAGGTGCCTCCTTCTAGCCCATCAGTCAGGCACCTAAGTACCTTGGAAGAGCTGGGTTTAAGCCCTGCCCCTCACTGCAGCATGTCCGACTGCCCAGCGTAGGTGGCTCCCCCTTGGGGTATGTCGACACTGTGACGGGTGTGTGAGAGCAGCCCCTGCAGACATACCCGAGCTCGCTCGGATCCAGCTCCATCACAGCTAGCTCAAGTAACATTAGCCACGTGGGCTGGCAGCACCTTCCGCGACCAACCCCGCCCAGGACCCCGACCAGACGCGAGTGGTGAGGCCGTGCTGCGCTGCTGGGGTGACTCAAGCTAGGTCAGGGCAGGCTGGCTTGGGGAGGCCTATGCCTGCTGCAGTCACACCTCCCATGGCCGTGCAGACATACCCTCGCTTCGCTGGCTTCTGAGAATCCCTTCTTTAGGCACTTAACTCACTCCAGGCAATGCAGGGGGAGCCTGGGCCCACCAGGGAGCTAGGAGCTGTGACAGTGACTGCACCCCAAAGGACCAACTCATCCCCAGGGCTTTCTGCAGCCAGCAGAGGGGAAGCACCCTAGAAAGTACCAGTGCTCAGCAACCAGCACACGGACTGTGTGGCTGCGAAATGATCGCGCCCCAATGCTTTGGCTCTGCTCTAGACCCGGGGGGAGGGCATTAGATACGGCATGGACCCCTCCCAGGTGGCAGGCTGAGAAGGGCTACAGGGCCTTTAAGGGGGGGATTTAGAGACACTCAAGCCGGACTTATCCCAGCATCTCACTAGCATTTACAAATGGCAGCTTGTTCCCTGCCCGGGGCTGCCCCGGTCTCAGCGAATGACCCTGTTTGAGGAGCAGAGCCGTGAACGCCACAGGCTGGTAAAGCAAACAGCCCTGCAGCAGGCTGGAGCAAGGCTTCTCAGTCTGCCGTGTATGAGGAGCCTGAGACTCCCTGGCTGGGGCTAGCAGGAGCGGGCCCAGCCTGTTCACCAAGGGCACTCAGCTCCCATTGGCTTAACAGGAGGGGATTAGGCCCGCGCAGAATCAGGCCTTAAAGAGACGCCCACATAACGTGCCTAGCTCCCATGCTGCACTTGCTGCAGCCTGTGTCCAGGGTCTGCCGGGGTCCCTGCAGCTGGCTCCTCCAAGCCAGAAAATCCTTCTTCTCCCACTCAAGGTTCAAGCCGTTGATGTTTGGCTGGGAAGTGCTTGTGACCCAGCACCATCACTGCCAGGATGTACAAGCTCTGCTGTAGCAACCTCGAGCCCCTCCCTTTGCGGCAGCTTGTCCCCTACTTACTCTCCCCACTCTCGGGTTGCCCCCTTTTCCCAGCAGGCCTTTCAAGGGCTGGCCCTTTAAATAGGGCGGAGCCAAGCATCTGCAGCCCTACTGGAGCCATTTTCCACTGGTGGCTGCCTTTCTCCCCCTCTGAGCTGGTAAGTCTCCTTAGTGCCTTCAGTGCAATTGCTAAGAAGGGTGCTTTCTCACCATTGCCTTGTGCTACTGACAGCTGCTCCCTGAAGCTGCCATAATTCCTTCTAAGATCCGTTCATTTTTCCTAAATGCTTCTCCTTGGCAAAACCCCACTGGGCTAAATGCCATTGACACCCTCACCCCCAGGATGATGTTAGCACACCCGCTTTACACACCCACACCTTGTAGTGTACATTGATTGTTCCCCTCCACTATCACAGGCTGGCTAAAAGAGAGGGTACAAAGCAGGCTGTGCGGGTCATCCTGTCTTGTAACAACTACCTAAAACCAAGTGAGTAATTTCCGCTTTGAAAAAGCGGACGTAGAAATCCAGCAGGATGGTTTCTATCAATCACTTGTCAAAGGTAATATAGCTTAGAAAGAGAACTTGTACATGAGACTATCTTTCCCTCCTGTCTGATTCACGCATTCTGTTTATCCTCAAAGGAAGTCGAAAGCATTTCTTTGGTATGAATAACCAGTGCCAGGGTTAGGCTGTGAATTAACTAGGCCAGAGGCTTTGAATGCTCATTTACCTCCCGCAGTTCTGGGCTGGCTTAGTAATTTGACTGGTACCAGCTGTTTGGTGAGTGGACAATATGTCTCAGCTCTGAGGGCTGTTCACACAAATGTTGATCGCTGCCTGCAAAGAGCTGGAGTGTTTTTCATGATGCTCTGGTGGAATACGCAAGGAGTGCTTTGCGCAGCTGGGAAGAGGTGTGATACAGGGGCCATTGCTCCTCGCTCAGCACAGAGATGATTCAATGCGGATCTGAGCCAAAAGCCCTGAAAATTTGTAAGAAAACAAATCGGGATCCAAAGGTTCTGGCTGAGCCCTCTGTGTACTGTGGGCTGATCTGAACTCCGGGGATGGTCAGATCCTGATTCTGAACCAGTAGTGCCAATTCAGGTATTTCAGGGGAGGGGGAAGCAAACTCCAGTCCCTTTCTCCCCAGACAGCAGGCACCCCATTCCTGTCCTTACTCAATCCCTGCTCCCCCCAGGGGCCCTGGGTCTTCCTTGGCCTGGGAACCTCCCTCTCTCCTACCCACACAGGACATGAGCTGGTGCTACCAAGAGATGAGTTCTCACCAGGCTCCCCTGCACTCTGCCATACAGAAAGAGAATCCTGGGTGCTAGGTCACAGCACCATTTGGCCCAGCCACTTTTCTGCATAGAGGAGTGGCCAGGCCAACTTTGCTTGGTGATGTGATCTCATGCGCCAGATCACATCACCACACTCTGAAATTTGGCCTGGCTGCCCCTCCGGCTGTATGCGCCAGACTGCTCAGGCAGCAGCCGTACACATTAGTATGGGATTGCTGCTTAAAAGTGGTCAGGCCATGACCCCCCAGCTCCTTGGCCTATGGAGCTTTGAGCAAGTGCTAAGAACTTGGAGAGGCATTCACCCCCAACAGCAGCCAATCTAACCCTCTCCCCAGATAGTCCTGTCTTCCCAAACAGGCAGCTCACATTATGTACCCACAGGGCCCATCAAAGAGAGGAAACTAACAGAGTCGGCAGGGTTTGATCAGGCAGGGAGCACAGCTGTTTGGTGGGCACTTGCAGGCTCCCCCCCGGACCCTTAACTATGCCCAGCTGGTTCTTATCAGACTCTAAAGAACACCCATGGCAGCCTGCATTGCCTAAGTCATGCCTGGGGAGTGCAGGAGGATTCATGGGAGTACTGCTTATGCAGACATTCCTGCTAAGAACTCAGAGTAAGGCCTATGAGAGAGCAGATAGCTAAGCACATTAGCCTGACAGGAAATGTGTACTTCAGTGCACTGATCTGCACATGTCCCCTTCTCTTCCCATCATCCCGTAGTACCTTACACACTGCAAGAGGAGCAGGGTGCTTGAGAATCCCTCCTGCTCAGTGCAGAGGGCCACACCGAGTGCTTAACCGTGGACTCCATGCTCTGCTGCTCACAGAGCTCTATCCTCCCAGAAGCAAACATGCAACGCGGGCAGCTGAGTGGGCCACAGCCATGGCGACAAGGGCAAAGGTGGGAAGTGACGTGGGATCCATTTCATTAACCTGCACAAAAAGGCTTCCACAGCCGCTGCTTTAAGCATGTTTAGTGGAAATAAAAGTGGGACTCCAGGCATGTAATGGATGGGGTGGAGAGGGTCTCATGGTTGTGTGAACTGAAGCAGGCGTGAAAGGTCTACGGTGCCTATGAAGTCCCTGACCAGCTGGGCCTCTACAAGACGACAGTGCCTCAGGGGGAACGGGTGTTGTCCATTTGTGCATGGAAATTATAGCAGACAGATGGAGCCTGTCCCTGGTGCCAAAAGGATGGCTTCATAAACCATGCATCAATATCCGTGGAGAACCGCTGCTCTGCTTCTGCTCCCTCCCAGTAGGGCTGTTTTGCCATCAAATGATGCCTTCAAAACCAGCAGGAGTGACATCTAGTGCCCTCTGCAGGGCAAAGGAGATAGATGCTCTGTCACCCCTACTTTCCACAACTATACTACATGAAACTAAAAAAACTTTAGAGTATTGCAAAATGAATTTGCTTTCTGCGGTTGGTCTTTTGCTTGGGGATGCTAACCCTGGAGGAGATCCTCAGTGCCAGTCTAACTTATGAAAATAATACGTCTGTGAATCTTGACCGTGAAGTATGATTTCAAATCCTGACTTTAGTAAGTAACTATTATCCTCAGTGAGGAAATTGAAATGCTGAGGTTAGCTGGCTTGCTCAAGGTTCCAGTGTTAGAGCTCAGAGAATCAGGGAAGATCAGGGTTGGAAGGGACCTCAGGAGGTATCTAGTCCAACCCCCAGCTCAAAGCAGGGCCAGTCCCCAAGTAAATCATCCCAGCCAGGGCTTTATCAAGTCGAGCCTTAAAAACCTCTAAGGATGGAGATTCCACCACCTCCCTAGGTAACCCATTCCAGTGCTTCACCACCCTCCTAGTGAAACAGTGTTTCCTAATATCCAACCTAGACCTCCCCCACTGCAACTTGAGACCATTTCTCCCTGTTCTGTCATCTGCCACCACTGAGAACAGCCGAGCTCCATCCTCTTTGGGAGCCCCCTTCAGGTAGTGGAAGGCTGCTATCAAATCCCCCCTCACTCTTCTCTTCTGCAGACTAAATAACCACAGTTCCCTCAGCCTCTCCTCGTAGAGAGCACCCATCAGGGTCCTAACTTCCAGCTTCCTGTTCTAAGTGCTAGGAAATGCCTAGCCCTCACTTGTGCTATGTGAGAAGTAGCTAAGTTTCAAACTTACTTAGTTCAACCACCACAGTATTTCAAGCTGCCAAATGTAACCCTGAGCCATGCAGCCTCAGTTGTATGCCGGGGCCAGGGTCACTAGTGATGATGCATACAAAGGAAAGAGCCCAGCTTAGCTGCAGGATCAAGGTTAATTTGGCAGAGCTGGCAGGTAAGAGTTGGAGTCACTGGCAGGGGAATAAGCATGGATACTGTTTTGCTTGTCACTGCAATCATTGGGATTCCCGGGTAAGACAAAGGGAAGTGAAATCAAGTAGCAGCTACCCATGCAAACTGGGTTATTTCCTGTGAGCAGAAGATGCCAATCTGAACACCACCTGAAGCATTAGGTTACTTTTCAAATGTATTACGTTCCCTATGGACACCCACGGTCCCTCAAGAGAGACAGCCAGTCTGTACGCTTGTTATGCTGGTCCCCACAAGCTACTGTGCTGCAATCTGAGAGGTGTCACCACATTCTGGCTCCCAGATCCCACATTAGCTTTTGAATGTCCTATTTTGTTTCACATGGTGACGTGCAATAACCTGACCTACCCCACACTAGACATCTCACAGGGGTTTTCTTTCTGAAGAGATCAGGTTTATTTGGCTCGGCCCCCGTGCCAGTTCCTGGTACAGCTGCTCGTCACAGCACCAGCTGAGCTCGCTAAAAACCTCAAATGCTACCGGAGTCGTCGGGCTTCCAAATGTCCAGGGAGCGGAATGCAACCAAACGAGATGGAACCTTATCCAGCCCCAGCATTTAAAACACTCTCCCCACCATTCCCTTGGGCAAGAGCTGCATCAGAGCAACCCCCATCAACGCCGCTCTGGCCTCATCCAACCACCACAATGCTCACTCCCGATGTCCTCTCCCAGGGTGGAGCTGCTCCTCCAGACAAATCCTGAGGTCTCGACTCAGGCAGCCCTCGGAATACGTCAGCAGGTGGGCCTCTGGGAATGGTTCTGTATCATGGGAGGGAGGAATTCCCCAGGAGACTCGCTTCCTCCCCATGCAAGGATCCCCACCAAAGAGAGCGCTGGAGATAAGATGGTAATGCAGGAAGATGATGCTTGCAGTAGACTAGTGCAATGACCTTTCACTTCTGGATGCCTCTGTTCCCAGCTGAAAAGAGGTCATCTCTGATCAATCTAATCCCTCTGACCTAGTTCTCTGGGGGCTTTTGCTTGCATCCCAAAACCACCACATGCCTTGGGACGAGCAGAAGTGATGGACCGGGACTGTCATTGGCAAGGCTGATCCAAGTCACACTGGAGATTCTTTGGCAGAGTTGTGTGGGAAGTTTGTAGTATCTGCTGGGGTCATGTCCAGCTCTAGCTAGTGTCAATAGCAAGGCACTTTCCCAAGCACTAAAATGAACACTAAGAAAGTCATAAACAAGGCCATTCCTGAACTGTGGCCCAGCTGGACAGGATGAGGAAGTGGCTAGGAGTAGGTGTGCCCCCTAAGGTATTTGGGAGAAACTCAGACTATCCATCTTAGACATGAGACAGACAATCCTCATAAGGGTAGGTCAAAGCAAGCAGACCCCTGGGTGCGCTCAGGTTCTTGTTGCCTCTGGCAATAAGAAGAGAGCAGAAAACCAGGCAGTGCCAGCAGGGAATGAGTCTGGTTGTGCTCACTTGTTTATTTTAACTTAATACTTAATCATTAAAGGCCAAACCCTAAGTTCTTACTCAGGTAAAACTCCCGCTCTCTTCTCCAGGAGTTGGCCCTGAGAAAGACCCTTAGGCTTTGCCCCGTAGCTCCCTACACTGTAATACAGGGCTGGATCCTGGCTTGCAAAGGGAGTGGGCTGCTAAGCTGGTTCTCTACTTAGTAAGTTTATATCACCATGGAAAAAAGAAGATACTGGTTTAAATTCCCTGCTCGTGGCTAAAGGGGGAAGGCCCTGCAGAGGCAGGAAGCAATGGCGTGGCTACATGTCCAGTCTTCTCTGCAATGCGCGATACAGCAGGTGAAGCCCGGGGTGAAGCACTGTGCTGCTGTTCCATACACAAATACGACCCCTCTTCCCTGGCCCGTGGACTGCTCTGGCGCCCTGCTGAGGGCGGGGCCCCATGCAGGCCCACGCAGAGTTATTTCCTTGGTGCTGTGGCTCTCCCAAACCTATGCGAGTTTTACGCTCTGCCACCAAAGCCACAACAGGTGCCCCCCGATGTCTGGGTGTGGCTCTCACTGCAGGTTAAGAGCATCGGTGGAGTGATTTCTCTGGTCTTTTCTGCACAGGAAACAGAGTCCCTGCCATTCACGTCTGTGAGGGTCAGCACCAGCTCAGTTCTCTCCTGCTCATTCGGAGGAGCAAGCAATTCTTTTTTCACTTAAGCACATGAAGTTCCAGAGAACAGGGTACTTGGAGCCGAGCGGGTCTGAACTGGGCTCTGAGCTCCCCGGACTGTGGAGGGGCAGGATCATTCCCCGGCAGATGGTCACGTGTCCAGCTCTCGCCGCAGTTTGACAATTTCCAGTAAGAGTTTCTCTTTCTCCAGCAGGATCTTTTCCTTCTGCAGCTGCAAGGTCTCTTTCTGCAGCTCCAGGATCTCGGTGTGCAGCCGGCTGTGCGTCTCCCGAAGCTCCTTGGCTGGCCCGACACAACCCCTCTGGCTGGGCAGCGAATCTTCGGTCACAGAGGTGCTTGCTGAACAAACCAAACAACAACCCCCCAAATGGTTAAAGCAAACGGAGTCAAGAGAACACAGAAATGCACAGTTCCTCCCAGAAACCAGCCCCTGTGGGGCAATGTCCCACCCGCCACAAACAGCAGGATCCAGCCTCCTCAAAATAAGGGTCATGTCTCAATTCTGCCAGGGCCAGTGATCTACCACTGCTCTGTCCTGCAGCCAGGAAAGCTCATCCTGGCTACAGGAAGCAGCTCTACAGAGATGCTCTTTCTGATCGAACATCCCCTCCCTGCCCATGTCTTCTCTCTTGTCTTTCCCTGGTTACCTCTGGCTTCTTTTCCTCTCTCCGCCTTGCTACTCCCCTTCTGTTACCCACATAATTTACCTAGACACGAGAGGTGGGGTAGCTCTGATGTCCTCAAAAAAGAGTCATGCCAAGCATCAAATAGTGGTGATGCCTGCAGTGCCAGATGCTACAAACGGGCATTTAAAGCTGTACCAGCACCTTATAACTAATTTCACTTAGTGCTGCCAGTGAGCCAGGCCATGGGACAGCCTCCCATGCCACCTCAGGGGATGAACAGCAAGCAAAATCAGCATGGGCTTGTGTACTCAGGGTGTGACCCTGTGGCGAGAGCAGATGAAGGTTCTTTCAAGCTGCCCGAGCATGCTCAAGGTGGAGGGTGGGGCTGTCTTAATGGCAATGGGAGATCTGCAGCTGCCCTCCCCTGGGGGGTAAGCCCTGCCCCTTCTGTCAGGTTTAACCATAGTGCCATGGGGAGGTTGTTAACACAGCCTGGGGCCGGCCACTGCCAACTTGTGCTGAAGTTCTAAGCAGCCTGTTTGGCAAACTGGACAGAAGAAGAGCTGGAGAAGCCCTCGCTGCAGTGGGCTGAAGGGAGCGAGCGATACCTTAATGCCACTGTCCAGTGCATTCCAGCTTCAGAAAGGAGTGTGGTCACACAGACAGCAGAGTGGGGTGAAGTGTGATTCACTGGAGAAGGAGTGGGAATACGGGGCAGATCTGTGGCACGATTCTACGCATGATCCGGAGCTTCAGGACAGTTTAGCAACACTAAAAATGGACACAGGGAACTTTTCCCCTGCCTCAAATTGTACGTCCACTCTCTTAAAAGCAAGGTGTCCCTTCTCACTGGATTTGACCTGTTCCAGCTGACCTGCATTTCCTCTCTTGCTACAGTAGTAAGGAACCAAGATGGTTCTAAGCCAGCGGTTCTCAAACTGTGGGTCAGGACTCCAATGGGGGCTGGGGTCACCAGGGCTGGCTTAGACTTGCTGGGATCTGGGGTTGAAGCCTGAGCCACACTGCCTGGAGCCAAAGCCCAAGAGCTTCAGCCCTGGGCAGCAGGGCTCAGGTTACAGACCTCCTGCCTGGGGCTGAAGCCCTTGGGCTTGGGCTTTGCCCCCACCCCTGGCCTGGGGCGGTAGGACTTGGGCTTTGGCCCTCCCACCTGGAGCGATGTGGCTCGTGCGGGCTCAGGCTTCAGTCCCCACTCCTGGGTTTGTGTAGTAACTTTTGTTGTCAGAAGGGGGTCGCGGTGCAATGAAGTTTGAGAACCCCTGTTCTAAGCTGTTTACAACTCTGGGCACTGGGATGGAAACAGTATGCGTAACTTGACGGTTATCTCAGCCGGAGCAGGGGAGAACAGGGCTGTATTTCTGCAGAGACATCTTAATAGTGGGTAGTAGGAAAAATGCTCCCTGACAGACTGGAGATACAAACACCCCCCTGGGGGCACTGCTCACTGACTCGGAGCCATTCTCGGGGGAGACATGTTTAGCCCAACCACTTGGCAATGGGCTGGGAGGAAAGCCAGCCTAGGGAAGGTCCATTCTTGGGAATTCCGGGCGTCTTAAAATCTATTCTAAATGGTCACTTGATAACCACGTGCTCCTCCCATGGCAAGAAAGGCCTGCTTAGGCAGGGGTGGCGCCTATTAATGGCACTCTATAACAGAGGGCAAAGCTGCATAGGCAGCTCTCTCCCCAGGGAAAGACCAAGTACTAATCCCGGCTCAGGTCACAGGTGAAATGAGATTGGTGCCTCTTCCCACCCACCATGCGATCTGGCACTGATGGAAATTTGTACTCCAGACAGGAGCAGGGCGGTGACTGGTCAGGGCTGGGAGATACTGGCAGAGCTCACATGGCTCCCGCTCAGTATAGGCTGAGTTCCACTCTCGGTGACGCTGGTAAGTATCCAGAGTAGCTCTGCTGAACTGCATGTAGCATCTACACCTACATGGTGGTGTAACGGGAGGCAGGATTTGGCCCGTTTGCCAGGCTGCTGCCAGTAACTAATAGCCTCTTCCTTTCATGCACAAATTAAAAGACTGAATTCTGCTGGGAAGGAGGAGGAGGAGCCAGGCACTGCGTGGCCTGGCTCGCGTGTGCGGCTGTCTCACCATTATCATCCATTGCTGTGTGGATGCCTTCGGAGCTGGGGCTGTCAGTCCTGCTGCTTTGTGTGACTGGGCTTGAGATGATCCCTAGGCAAGGCCATTCGAATATAGGGCTCAAAGGGCACTTGATCTTATAGGCCAGTGCAAAGTCTGGGGAGCAGTTGAGAGGCACCGGAGTCCTGCCGGGAGCAAGCACCTCAGCTCCATGGCTCGGTGGCGAGGTAGTCCTGTGAACTGGCACAGGATGTGTCTCAGCTACGGGCGCACATATCAGCGGTGGATCCTTACTGGGGCCCAACAGTCTCTTTTCCACACTCTCTTGAGCTCCACCCAAGCACAAATCGCTGGGCTGCGGGTCCCCTGGAGCATGGATGAAACTCTTTCCAGGACAGCCAGTCCTTGGTGCCATTTCTTTGTCTGTGTCCGAAAGGACCTCCGTTTTGCAGAGCAGTTTGTTCCCCTGGCTCAGCCGAAGTCCATCATTCTGGCTGTGGAGGAATAAGTCTGACGAAGACTCCCGCATCCCCTCCGCTGCGCAGAGAGGCACTGCGGTTCCAGCCGGGCTGCTGGACGGCTTCGTTCCGAAACCAGGGCCCAGAAGCAATGGTTCTGTCACCTCCGGCCCTGTCTTATTGAAGAGAGCAAAGATGTTGTGGAAGAGCCTCTCCTGGGGCCGCTGCCTCAGCAAAGGGTGTTTCACCGTGGTCAGCTCCTTGCGGGCGTCAATGACCATGTTATGCCACTTCTTGCGGATCTCGTCAGGCGTGCGCCGCACAAGCGGGCTGAGGGAGTTGACAGCGGCAGTGATCTCTTCCCACGCTCGCTGACGGTCCATCGTGTTCTTGTAGCGCCCGCTCTTGGGGATCAGGATGTCCTTGCGCAGGCTGAATTCTTCAAGGATGAGGAACTTCTCTTCTTCGGAAAACTTGAGTC
Source organism: Caretta caretta (assembly GCF_965140235.1). Classification (NCBI taxonomy): domain Eukaryota; kingdom Metazoa; phylum Chordata; order Testudines; family Cheloniidae; genus Caretta; species Caretta caretta. The sequence goes on along the minus strand of NC_134220.1, from coordinate 14,701,151 downwards.
TTTTTGGCTTGGCTGTGGTCATGTTGCCCCTGCGATTCAATTACAAGTCACCATTATGGCACTATTTACCATGAGATCCCGCTTAACTGCAGTGCATGGCTGGGGCTCCTACTGAGCCCAGGTAGGTAGAAGAGGGTATTGTACAAGGTGGATCGTGACTCCATCCACGCTCGGGTTTTTTGGGAGCAATCAACTGGCTGATAATTATGTTTCAGCCATCAATACCCATGGGACCCTCTGCAGCTTTAAGTTCAGGTGATTTAAGCACGTAAATAAGATTACTCTACCATTAGATAACTTGGCCTTAGCCACAGATTCAAATGGACGCCTAACCACAGGCCACACTGACAAACTGCCACAGCTTGAGAGGTGCACAGGATCTGCGTACAACGGAGCTGCCTGCAGCCACGCTGGCCTTTAACGCCAAAGTGAGGCCTGGCGGAGCACAGGTCCCAGCCTGCAACACAGCATGGAGTCTCATCTTAAGAGCACGAAATCCTTCCTACTGCTATTAAGCACTTACCCTATATAACCATATAGGATTTCACAGGGCTTTATGAAGGAGGGTAAATATAATTAATTACCACATGAAATGCAGGGAAACTGAGGCAAAGGACGGTGAAGCAACTGGTCTGTCACAGAGCAAGCCGAGGACAACAACCCTGGACTCCTGCCTCCCAATCCCGTTCTCCATGGAAGAATAGCCCACAAGGACTATAGCTTGCTGGGATCAACAAGTGGCAACTCACAAGGGCATCTGCTGTCCCTGAAGGCGGGACCTTTGTAGTGAAAGTGCCACCGGTTACTTTGAGCTGGAGAATTACAAGCTGCAGCCAGCCAGTTCTGCAAAGCCTGCCCCTCTCTTTAATTTGTAGCATATGCCCCTGGGGGGGGCAGGGATCAGGCCTTCGAAGGCACCCATGCCAGAGAGAGGGAGACAGGAGGGACATCACCTCAACGCTGGGACCTTGGACCCGCTACGCGCATGGTCCACCGAGCCCAGCATCCCGTCTCTGGGCCGGGGCCAGCACCGATGCTGCAGAAGGAGGTGTAAAAGCACCCCTCAAATTACGCAGTAACCCACTGATGGGGAAATTTCTTCCTCCCCCTTAATTCCTAGCGCCTGGCTGATGCCCTGAAGCACCAGCCTTTAGCTCCCCCCCCCGGGGGCCTGAAACCCCAGATGGTTTCAGTGCTGGGCTAACCCCGCAGGGGGCTGGGCGCTTTCCCGCCCCAGGCTCCAGTGGGGGTGAGTTCCAGCGGCGAACCCTGCCGGGCGGCCCCGCACCTCTGAAGATGGGGCGCAGCGCAGGCCGGGCGCGGCCCCCTGCGCAGGGGCGAGCCCGCGCGGCGCGGCGCGGCCCGGCCCGGCCCGGCGGCACCTACCTGCCTGCGGCGCTCGCATGCCGGAAGCCGGAGCCGGCGGCCGCCCCGGGCCCAGCGCGGCAGGAAGCGGGCGGGTGCCACGTATCCTGCGACACGCGGGGCCGCGCCCCGGCCTGGCTGCGGGGTCCCGGCGGGGCCCTGCCCCCGCGCTGGGGATGGCGCCCGGCTCGGCCCCCTGCGCAGCGGAGCGGGCCGGCCCCGGGCCCCGGGGGCTCGTTGGGTTCCTGGGCCAGCAGCCGCATCGCTGCGCCCTTCCCCGGCGGGGCCTTTGCGCCCCACCGCCTCCCCCTCGGGCGCCCCGCGGGTAAGGCGGGGTCTGGCCTGGGGGGAGCCGGAGCCGGCCCTTAATGCAGCGGGAGCTGGGGGGCAGAAATCGGGGGGCCGCACAAGCAGCGGGGGGTGTCGGGCCCCAGCCACGTGCCAGTCCGTGGGGGATGGGGATGGGGCGCGTGTACCTGGGGGGGAGCAGCGGTCGGGAACAACAGAGGAGGAGAAAGACCCGGGTGTGCTGGTTGACCACCAATTGGACTGTGGGCCAGGGGTGTACCCAGGGCTGGGCTGCAGCCCACCCACTTAGCATGCAGGCTCTGCTCCGGCCCCAGCGCTTGCAAGACCCCGTGTCCCGACCCCGCTCCCTGGCAGGAGTGCTGGGTGGAGGGCGGGTGAGCGAGCAGGTGGCTGGCGGCAGCGGAGGAGATCCTCAAAAAAGGTAAGCCTGCCGCCCTGGGGACCTGGGCCTGGCGCGATGGGATGGGGACAAGTGCCTGCAGTCGTGTGCGCTGGAGAACGGCGTCTCCTCCTGGAGCTGGGTGTGTGCTTGGGGCATGGGGGCCCCTGGCCAGAGCATCCATTGCCCCCCGCAAGGCCGGCTAGAGGGCGTCGGGGAGAGGCAGGTTCCCCCCAATCCCTCCTGCCCCATGTTCCCCTGTCATTGTCCGCCCACCCAAAGTTGTGGCCCACCCAAATGTCCTATCTTGGCTATGCCACTGCTGTGGGCATAAAAATGGCACCTGTGATTCATAGATATTAAGGTCAGAAGGGACCATTATGATCATCTCGCCTGACCTCCTGCACAACGCAGGCCACCGAATCTCACCCGCCCACTCCTGCGATAAACCTCTCACCTATGCCTGAGCTATTGAAGTCTTCAAATTGTGGTTTAAAGACTTCAAGGTGCAAGTGACCCGTGCCCCATGCTACAGAGAAAGGCGAAAAACCCCCAGGGCCTCTTCCAATCTGATCCTAGGGTGTAGCAGGTGAGGTATTTCCAGAAGAGAGAGGCTGTATTACTGCCAGTGTGCCAGGCACTGGAAAGACCTCACCTGGAGTACTGTGCACAATTCTGGTCGCCCATGTACAGGGAAGCTGAATTCAAACTGGAGCAGGTGTGGAGAAGGGCCACGAGAATGATCTGGGGACTGGAGGACTGAATTTAGGGGCGAGGAGTCTAAAAGAGCTTGGTTTGTTCAGCATAGGAAAGTGAAGGCTGAAAGGGGGTATGATTGCTCCCTATAAATACACGAGGAGGGTAAACACCAGGGAGGGTGAAGAGCTATTTAAGCTAGAGGGCAATGCTGGCACAAGAGCAAATGGGTGTAAGCTGGCCATGAGACAAAGGTTTCTAACGATCAGAGGTGCGAGGTTCTGGAGTGGCCTCCCAATAGGCGTGGGGGCAAACAACTGAACTAGTTTTAAGATGGGGCTTGATCAGTTTATGACTAGGCTTGTATTTTATAAACAGGTAAAGGAGTCGGGAAGTGAAGTGATGGGGTTACCTGTGACAGCAGGGGACTGGACTCGATGGCACAGGAGGTTCCTTCGAGTTCTGTATCTTAAATCTCATTTGAAATGGCCTAAAACTAAAATGTCAGGCTCTTAATCTTCATGTCAAACTTTCAAAATTTTATTTCCAAAACATTTTGAGAATAACACTTTTCTGCCACAGCTGTTGCTTTCTGTATTTTAAGTCCTGTTGGACTGATTAGCATAGCTGAGTTCACTCCCTTAAGAGGGTTTAGATGTTTCATTGAAGTATATAGGTGATAGACAAGAAGAGAGAGTCAGTCAGCCTGGGACTCGTTCACTTGAGTTCCTACAAAGAGGGGAGCCAAGGAAAGTTGCAGCAGCTCTGACTGTGTGTGTGTGATCTGCTCTCAGACAGGATCAGCGCCTGCATGTATTCCCCACCCTCTCACTACATCACACTGGATTAAGCTGGGGAGTGACGCATGAAGGGTCCCTTTTGTACTCTGAAGCCAGGAATTCTGGGACAGAGGCTGTATCAGTGAGGCATGGGCTCAACTGAGACAAGATGAAGGCTCTGTTGGTATGGGATTGTTGTTTTTGCATCAGCAGTTTGGACTAGAGTTAGACTACAAGGATGAATAAGTGAAGCAGTAACTAGCTTTGAGAGTCAGAGACTAACATTTGAGGAATCAGGGCATTTGCTAACTGATTGGGGTGTCTATATTTTCCATTTGAAAAGTGTTTCAGAGTGTTTTATAACACTGAATAATAGCAACACCCAATTAAGACTCTTTATTAGTGATAAAATCCAAGGGACGCTTTATTCAGCCAAAAGCATGTTTATTGGCTCCTTATAACAGGAGCCACAAACGTGGATAAAAAACAGTGAAATAAGATCAGGTGAGCAGGGGGATCAGAGTTTGAGATGTCACCTCTGTCCTTTGAGAACGTGTTCTCTCTGGTCCTTCCGGGAGTAGAGCTTCCAACCCTCCTCATTACAGGGAAGGCTGTCTTGACCTGAGAGTATCGGGCATACCAAGGAGCCCATGCCTTTCGGGTAGAGAGGAGCAGAATGATGGGCTAAGACCATCACTGGTATTATATGTTGGTAGTGATCTAATTTGTAAAGCTGCCCTCTGAATGAAGAACTGGAAGCTGTCACCTCCTGGCTTGATCCAGAGAATGTGTGGTTGATAAAATAAATCTGAGGAACCAGGATAACCTGAGGGGGAGAGGGGCCTGGATCCCGGGTAGTAGGACACTGTACCACTTCCCTTTCCTGGCTGGCAAATGGGGAGCACCTGAGTTCCATCAATAACCTACCAGTTCTGGATGGCTCCTGGCAGAGGAGAAATCAGGAAGGTGAGCGCAGAGATCCAGCAGTGTCTCAGAACAGAAATCTAAAGCACAGTGTAAAGAGAGCACACTCTGTCCCTTGGCTAATGGCTCGTGGTAACTCACTACAACACAGTTCTGCCACCCAGGATGATCAGACAGGTCTTACTGAGCACCTTATATCTGTGATCCCATAGTCTAAACTGAAGGTGGGGGCCATTCCATGCTGGGCCAGCAGTTCCTGTACCAGCACAAGTTCACTTCTCAGCTCCTGGGAAGTGCAGTGGATCTCTGAAGCACTGATGTGGATCCTTTCCAGACCATCCAGAGCATGGGCCAGAAGTGTAGCCTTCACTAGTAGCGCTGTGACAGCAGCATGCACCTTTGCACACCCCAGAGCTTTCATATGCAAAGGTGCGATGGCATCTAAAAGGGAGCAGAACAAGGCATTAATAGGGTTAGGGTGTGTATAGGATATCAGTGGCCGTCAAAAGTAATTTATTGAGACAGACGACAGGGCAAATAGTCCTGTTCACTGTCCCATCCTCTCTACGAGCCAAATTCCCATGTACGTCAGAGGGTAGATAAAGCACCATGTTGCTGTGGCAGGAATTAAGCTGTCACTGAAAAACCAGTGCCGCTCTCAGTGATGCTTGACATGCACTCCCAGCAGCAGCATGAAGGTGCAGAGCCATGAATATCTACCAGGGACTGCTGGCTTTTTTTCTGTTCCTGGCACAGGTGAATTCCGAGAACACCTGACTTGGCTTGTCAGCACATGGCCCAGACAGGCTCGTGCTTAAGCCTACGCTAAGCATCTCTGTTTGTTATTTAGTTTTCTTCATTTACAGAAGTGCCGGGCAGCTCCTCTGGACGTTTGCCTCAGTTTACCTTGGCTGCACAGAGCACAGCCAGTCCCTCCCCAGCACTGCAGCTCTAGTACAGAGATGCTACTGCAGTTTCCCTTGCCACGGGCAAATAGTGTATTATGCAGGTAACATTACGGGGATTTCTGGGTGCAATTTCCAGTTATCCCAAACCTCCAAGCTGTTTCTCATTCTCCAGTTTCACCTCTAAGCGCTATTTGTGATACACTAATAGGAGCCAGTTGAACTGTGTGGTGAATTTGGCCAAGAAACAGAAAACAAGTTACCATTGTCAGTCAATGGCACAGACCCTGCAAAGGGACAATTATGGAATATAGTGGCTGTTCCCTGGCTTTTCCTTTTGCACTCTTCGTTTTGTTCATCCCACCCTTGGTGCTGTTTGAAGGGAGGCTGGTTTATGGGGGGAAATGTTGGAACAACACACTTAAATGTAGCAGGTTTCTCCACATGTGGATCGTGGGCTAGAGCCTAGGTGAACTGTATTAACCTGACTGAGAACAACATTGAAAAAGTGTAAAGGATACTATGAAGTCACTTAAACCCCAAGTTTAACGTATCTTTGAAGTTGCAATATGGCAGGAAGTAATGTGCCGCTTCTTCCATTTTACTTTATTTAAAGCAATTATTCTAGCACCACATAGTTAAAGAGAGCAGCAATTAGTGCAGGTCCTACAAACAAACAAATCTGTGCTTTATGAACAAAAGTGTCATGTATGCAACCAGCTTTGCTTTGGTGTTAAGGCCGACACTGCGGGATATCTGACTGCCCATCGTGGGGAGAGATTAGATGCGATGCCAGTGTAGTTACGTACCTCGGCCCCACCAGAGCTTGCAGTGCTGTAGGTTGTGTAAGATGCTGGGTCCGGTGGCTTTCAGCCAGCGTTGAGTGAAGTCACAAAGCCGAGTGGCGGCGGGCACCCTGTCTAGCAGCTGAAGGAGGAAGGGGAGCAGCAGTCGGGATAAGACAGCTGGTTCCGCAAAAACATTGGGTTCGTCCTCTTTATACAGGCTGACCGCTCTGAAAGGGAAGCCAAGTCAAACGATAAACCCCACGTTTTGTCTCAGTCACTGATCTGCTCCTCCAAACACACCAGCGCGATTTCACGCTATGTACCAGCTGTGACAGCACAGTGATGGGTGTTGCATGAGCAGACGGGCTTTCAGTATTGGTGACTAGAAGGGATGGGATTTCACATGTTTTATGTTTACAGATTGAAAGGCCCAAGCCCTCCCTCTGTGGAGGACAGCTCCCTTGGGATACTGTCAATAATATCTCCCATCTATAGAGCACAGTTTTACAGGACTGTACCCCCATTAACTCCTTAATCCACACAAGTGACTTGGGAGAGACTGAAGTGTCATTTCCATTGTACAGATGGAGAAGCAGAGAGATTAAAGGCCTGATTTTCAAACGTGAGTGCCTAAAGCAAGGCACCTACGTAAGTGGCCTGATTTTGAGAGGTGCTGAGCACACGCAACCACCAGTGAAGTCAATGGGAGCTGTGCGCAAAACCTCTAAATAATAAATAAATAAATCAGGCCACTTATTTTCTCTCTATTCAAGAGATTTGGATACTTATGTTTAGGGCAGGATTTTCAAACATGGATGGACCAAGTTACCTGCCCCAGGTGGCACAGTGAGACTGTGGCAGAGATGGAGACAGAACTCAGTAGACTCTGCCCTCTATTTTCAGCCTCATTTGCATCCAGTCTGGACATTTTTATTTAAAAAAACAAAACAAAGAAACTCCTAAACAGACCATTTCTTTGCAGGGCCTAGTTTTTAATCTGCCCTTATAAAAACAAGTCGTCCCTATGGCTTTTATTCTGGAATACCATCTAGAGCGGCTTCCTCCGGAAGCAGAGACAAAACCAGGCTGCATTTGCTCTTTTCACTCCTACGAGGAGACGGAGCATCCCCTCCTTGTCCTTTGCTGGCACACGGGGATCACTGCTTGCATGTCTGAGCTGGCCCTTTACAAGCTGGTCACTTGGGCTCCCTCCTAAGAGGCAACCAAATTCTCATAATTTGCCTTGGTTCCTGAAGACAGGTTTCCCAATCCTAGTCTGCACTGTGGCTGCTTTGCAATACACTGCTGGCATAACCAGCAATGGCTGGATCTCTCCAGGGTTCTAGTATACTCCTGTGGCATGAAACAACCATAGATGTTCTTACGCCATTTCTAGTGTCTGCAGCTAGTGTTGGGAGGACATGGCCAGGAGAAAACTAGGAGTGGCCAGATCTTCCTATGCCACAGCAATCCCCAGCTCTCCTCCCGGCCCCTTGAAGCTATTGCCAGGCAGCTGCTCTAATATACACTGGGATATTGGACCAGTGCAAAGTGGGATGGGGGAGCGCAAAGGTGCCTCAAAGCAATCTTTGTATCCCTTTTGGAGTTGCCGTGTGCCCTCCCCTTGGCCACAGCTGAAGATGGGTCCTGAAATGTTTCTGGTGTGTGGCTCTTGTGGGGGGTGGGGGAGGGGACAGTGTATGTGTCTCCTTAACACCACTTTAGAATCCTAGCTGCTCACTTGTTGGCCTCCAGTTCTGTCAAGATGTTGCTGAGATCCAGCGTGGGGAGGTGCCGTAGCAAAAACTCAAAGGTGTCTTGGCAGCCCCAGAACTTTTCCAGCAGGACATGCAGCAGACACACCAGCCCTCTGTTACCCTGGATGAAGACACAACTATCTTGAGGCTGCGCTCCCAACATGTGCTGAACAAGGCTGGCGAAGACAGAGGCTTCACGTCGTACTTCCTGATCCTCATCTTGTAGCAGGTAAATGCCCATGTCCATCACACTGAGTGGAAAAAGAAAGACTTAATTTTAGTAGCATTTGGTGCTATCTGGAGCATTTCCAAGCTGTCCAACTACAATGCCAGGGGATAATCCTACACAGTGAGGTTATAATTAACAGGAAACTGGTTTAAACACTTGGATGGTCAATATCACCATTACTTGTTTCTGGCAGTGCTTGGCAATGTGTCAGGTGTTAGATACATGAAAGGCCCTGCCCCCAAGAGCTTCCAGTTGAAAGAGACAAAGCTAACAGACGGAGGCTGGGGGAAAAGGGGAATATACCAGCAGAGTGGTCAGATGGAAACTAGTTACATCCTGGTAATGTTTAACAAAGATTCTTTTCCCTTTTGTAAAGTGACATACAATATCCTCAAGTACTCCACAACCTTGTCACAGGCAGCCTGCCTCTGTTCATCAGTGCAATGTGCCCCATCCAATATTGAGGATTTTCATGAGGACACTGTTGGGGAGAGTTGGACCCAACATTTACATTTTGTTTAAAAAAATATTGTTTTGCAAACCCTTAGGTCAACAGAAACATTTCCAGTATTTTTATTTAAACTCCAACTTACAAGTCTTTTGTTTAAATTTAAATTTTCCTGTGTTGTGTTTGCAACTGGAATGTTGCAGAGTTGTGTTATCCTGCATGAGGGCCAGAAAATGACACTGCCAAGTTCATTTTCATTGTCCAGGCTGAGTGAAATGCAGAGAGTAAACAAACAGTGCTTATAGCAAAAAGGAGCTGAGGCTTTCAGGTGTCAGCAGCAGCAGCATAGGTAACAGCATCTTGTTTTTAAAAATGTGATTTGTAACTTGGCAATGTCCCCTTTAATATTCTTCAATGCGATTTTCCTTCAATGCAAATCTTCTATTAAAGAGGCAAGTTATTAAACTTTAGGGCCAGAAACTGGGATTTTGGATGCTAGAGCAGTACTAGGAATGTGTATGGTCAATGACGATCAAGAAAACCTGACTTTCATGCCACCACGATAACAAGTATTGCTCAAAGTCAAGCTGAATTAGCTCTTGCCAGGAAATTAAAAAATAAATAATATGAGGTTTTTTAGTTATATAAACAAAAAGAGAATAAGGATGGATGATATTTACCCCCGCATACATGAGGGGTAAATAGCTATTTAAGCTAAAGGACAATGTTGGCACAAGAACAAATGAGTATAAACTGGCTATGAATAAATTCAGGCAGGATATTAGAAGGTTTCTAAACATCAGAGGGATGAGGTTCTGGAACAGCCTCCCCATAGGAGTTGTGGGGGCAAACCACTTGTTTTAAGAGAGAGCTGGATACATTTTTTTACTGTGACTGTATGAGGGGGTTGCTTATGCTGGAAGGGGCTCAGCAGCCCTGAGGCCCATATCTGGTGTATGGTCCTAAAAGCTCATGCTTCAGAGTTTCCACCGGCTACCTGCAGGGGTCAGGTAGGGATTTTCCCCTCCAGTGTATTCTGGGTTTGTTATTTTTAAATCTCCTTCCTCTGACTTATCAAGGATAGCCACAGCTGGCAATGGGATATTGAAGTGGGAGGGCCAGGACTCTGAGATGGCACCAACCATTCTCTCTCTCTCAGATGCTTGGCTGGCTGGTTCTTGCTCACATGCTTAGGGTCTAACTGATGGCCATGCGTGGGGTCGGGAAGGAATTTCCCCCCAGGTCAGATTGGCAGAATTTTTGCCTTCTTCTGCAGCAGGTGGGTGCGGGTCAGTTGCCAGGATTACGTGGGTGTATCTCATTGAATCATTTCCTGCCGTTGTGGGGGTCTCAGGCACTGGTGCACCATGGCCCCCCCTACTCTCTGCCTGTGGCACATAATATTCTAGTCTCCTGCGGGCTGGAATACTTTGGTCTCATTTCGGTTGTTGGGATCAGTGTGCGGGAGGTGGTGGTGGCCTGTGATACGCGAGAGGTCAGATGAGATTATTTGGAGGGTCCCTTCTGGCCTCAACTCTCTGACTCTAAGTGTCAGCTACATACCGCACAGCAACCAACAGCAGGGATGGGCAGGAGGCTTCCAGGGCACTCTGAACCACGTCAGCTCCTGCCAGCTTGAGAGACCTTGCTGCTGCCAGTCTCAGCACCTCCGAAGAAATGGATCTGCTGCATCTTTCCAGCATCACGCACCATCGCTCAAGCAGGGGATAATCCCGAAGCTTGGAACTGTCACGAGTGAGAGAGATGGAATGTCAAAGTCAGGTCATTCCTTCTGGCACTCAGCTGACTGTCCCAAAACAGAATTCTCCCTTTTCGGGGAGATTCTGTACCAATAAGCCAGACCCATGTCACTGCACCAGACTAGTGAAGCTGCCATAAATCCTTTGACATTGGGCATTTGTTGATGTCTACTGCAAAGACTAAATCAAAATGCATTAAAGTATATCAGGTCCTGTAGTGAAAGGTCATGGTTCTCTGCAGAACACTGTGGAGACGCCGTAGCACCTCTGGTTCTGTCCCTCTCACAGCAGTTACATCCTATTATTCTCCATCCATTCAAGCACAGGGTCTGGGAGTCCCGAGAAGCAGGGCCACTTGAGGTCAAATGCTACTCCAGGCACAAAAGGATTCCCATAGCTGCCAGTATTTTAGGGTGATACCTGCCCCAGGGCTCCTTGGACACGCAGCATTGTTTATGCTGTACCCTGCTTACTGGACAATTATCTCCTGCACTGACACCTCTGTAACTGGCACCCCTACGTTTCTTAGCCAGCACCATTGTACATGTTGCTGCAGGCATGTTAACTACAGCTTCTGTTCAGTTGCAAGTGATCTGCTTCTCTTCCATGTTTGTCTCCTCTCTCTCGGGGAATGGAGTAAATTGTTATCAGACCACCTACCAAGCAGGGCAGAGCTCAAATGCAGTGCCAGTTAAATCGGTATAGTGGAAGGGCACGTGCCTCCAATAAAATTCAATGCAAACCAAGTAGGAGCAAGAGAAAAAAGTCAGGAGAGAAGCACAGACCTGAATATATTATATAGGCAAATGCCAAAAACGTGTCTGCTATTGTAAGGCTCAGTGCTGCTCCTACCAAAATCCAGGGCAAAACTCTTATTGACTTCTATGGACCATCAGAAAATGAGCGAGAGGGTACAGAAGAATAAGACCCTACTTACCCCAGGACAAAGAGCAAGCTAATCACAGACAGTGCCTGGAGGAGGAGGTCTGGGCCAGGAGACTCCGTTTCCACCATAAACAGCAGGACATCCACACACGCTGCAGCAGGACCCAAAAGTTTATGGAAAACATCCTGGGTCTGGGATGAAGGACTGCGGCACAGATGCACCAGAGCCTCCAGGTACAACTTCAGGAACTCTTTGTCCCTCCGACCTTGTACCACCGACTTCAGGTTTTCCTGTTGAAGAAAGGGAAAGTTCCCAGAGAAATAAGGAATCAGTGTCCCTCTCTGAAAAAGCCCTTTTAATTTGGGATTAGCAATGACGCTTCTAAAGCTAAACTGCAGCTGTGGAAGTGCGGTGGATTAACGCTCTAGCCACTCACCTCTAGAGACTTGGGTTCAAACTCCCATTAGGATGCGAGGAGAAAGGCATACGGTGTCAGTACTAAGTGAATGAGCTCAGCACAGTGATTTCTAGGAACACCTAACTAGCCAAGCTCATCAGAATGGGAGCTCAGAAAGGCACGATCTAGTTCCACAATGTGGGGGTGTTAGGATTGAACAGGTCCTGAACGTTCACTCTGATTTAAAATCTCTACGGAGCCTTGCCTTACCAGTAACGTCAGCTGGAGACTCTTCTCTAAGTCCTTGCTTCTTTTCTCCTCCCCTTCAATCACCCACGTCAGGATGGCTGATTGTATATCAACATCTGCCTCTTGGAGGAGCAAGCAAACTGCACCAACTCTCTCAGCCCCAGCCAGGCTTGCTGCCTCCTTGCAGAGGAAGTGGATGATAACTTGATGGAACACAGCGGAGCCCACCTGCAAGAAAATCAGAACGGCTGCTTATATGCTGCTCCATGAAAGGCTGTGCTTTCCAGACAGGGACAAGATCCCCTTGATGTGGACCAGGTTTGGATGAGTGCCCTACACTATGTGCCCACTGCAAGCACATTTAATAAAAGTGAAATAGCTGGAGAACTAATTTTAACCTACATTTTCCTCTTAAGCAGAGATGATCTGACTGCTCCTCATCCCTATCCTGTACTCCAGACCCAGCAGAGAGTTTACAATGGTCTATTGTGAGTTTGCAGCTTGACTAGCAGCATATTCCTGCTGCATATTCCTTATCCTTGAGCTGTTTCTGTGGCTCCAGTGAGCCACAATGAACACATCCTCAGGCAAATACCTGGAGCTTGGAAGATCTTGCCTTCTGCCCTGGCCTGAAGCTGTCCAGTTCACTGCTCACAACCTCTCGAAGACACTTTGCAAAACCCTGGGTGCAGCTCCCCACCAACAGGGAGATGACTTGGAGGTAAGCCGAGCGAATCAGAGGGCACTGCTGTGCGGGGGTGACCAACCAGAACTGGCCTTCCAGCTGATGAGCCACAGACAGCATGGCATCTGCTGACAAACTGAAAGGAAACGGCAGAGTTTACCTAGCAAGGTACCAGTAACAATAGTTATTGGTTAGCTGTTACTAAACAGCTTGGATACAGGAGCATTAGCGTGTCTCTCTGAAAGGTGCTGGCCCAGTTCTCTCCGCAGAGCCATGCGTTACAGTTCTGTTTCTTGGAAGGGGACAGGGTACTGCATTGATAAAGGTTGGGAACACTGCTCAGTCGCTACTAGACCACCCTGTATCCTGTCTTATGGTGGCGTCATTGGGCTCTTTCCTTCTGTTTCTGGGGTGTGTGATGGAACCTTTTCCCCCACCCCTGCAGCCAAACAGAACATGAGGTCAGCGTACGTCCTTCTGCATTGTCCCTCGCACTCCATGAAGCAGCCAGCAGGGCTCCATGCAGCATGGTCTGTCCTTATTTCTTGCCCCTTTGATAGCAAATGGAGCCGTTTCACAAAAGGCTGGATGGCCATAAGCACAGGAAGCGAGTCAGCTGGTGAGTTCGTGATGGAGCCGCTGCTCTGCCACTCAGCTGGGAAGTAACATTCCTAGGTTAATTTCAGTGTTTGCCTTGGCATTCCTTGCCAGGCTGCTCGCACTACGCCCCTGGCTTTGGAGTCTGGATCTGAGGTCATGCCTTGCTGCTGTGCATACAGAAAGGGAGTGAGGGAATGGCACTTAGAAACCCACTCACCAGTTGGTGTCTGCAGCGTAAGCCAGCAGAGCCCGTATCTGCAGCAGACGCCCATGCAGCGTGTTGTGGGATAGGACACTGCCTTGCTTAGCTAAGTCCCCAGCCAGTCGCAGCAGGAGCTTCCCGTATTCAGCCGTAGGGACAACCGGGACCAGGGCCTTGGCTGCCATGACTCGCACAGCATAGATGGGGTTTCCTGCAAGCTGAAGCAAGGGCTCCAGGAAGCAAGTGGAGATGCTACGGAGCGAGCAGTGCAGGGCGGGAAACAAAGCAAAGATTATCCTCCTGCTGGTCTTCGGCCCTGCTAAATGGAGCTGAACAGAAAGGGCTAGAAAAGGACGACGACAGCTCGAGAGCATGTCTTGGCTCTGCCCGTCAGCTCCTCGGGGTCTCTGAGCCCTCAGTACCCGCAGTGTCACTGCAGTGCCCGGCCGTCGCACAGCCCATCCTCTGCAAGGATGCAAGTGAACCAGAAGAGGACAGGGACCCTCCCCCTCTGCAGAAGGCGGCTGGATGCCATTGGCTCTGGGAGGCGGTCAGCCTCACGCAGGCCATAGGTAGCAGTGCCCTGCGGGGACCCCTGGCCTGCACCCTGCCACCTGCCACCTGCCCATGGGGTGGCCTCCTCCCCTTTTTCTCTACCTGCTCAGTCCATCCGCCCCGGGTTGGAGTTTTGCCAAGAGCGTGAGGATGGCGTGGAGCGAGGGGCAGAGGTGAAACCTCCCTCCCTCCGGCTCTCCTGCTGTCTCCAGAGCTGAGTGCAGCTCTCCCAGCAGGATCTCCCTCAGCTGCGGGTAGCGGCTGAAGAACGCCTGAGGGCTCACCCCGTCCTGAGCGCAGCTATCTTCCCGGCTCCGCTTCGGACCCAGCACCCGAGCTGTGAGGGCGCCTGAAAGAAAGCAAGCGGGGGAAGGGCATCAGAAACCACAGCCACTGGCTCACGGCAGGGATGAACCAGCTACCCATGTACTCTGCCTTGTGCTTCAGCATGAGCAGCAGGTCCACCAGAGCCGCATTCAGGCAATGGCAACGTATTAGTGGTTTGAGCACGGAGACTCCCTGACGCCTTTCCTTGGAGCCTGCTTCAAATCCCAGCAGGGCTGACTCAGCCATTCATTCTTCCCAGGCAGGGAGATGGAGTACTCGACGGGAGACACTCTCAAAGAGACTCTGAAGAGCAGGTCCCCCCGCTCTGCAGGGCATTAAAGATGCTGTGGCCTGTTTGCTGGGGTTTGCCTCGGGCCCTTGTCCAGCAGCTCCCACTCCACTCACTTTCATGCTGAGCTACCCTCCACCCCACAGATGGCTGCATTTCATTGATGCTGTGTATAGTGAAAGAGATGGAGACAAGTCAAAATGTAGATCCTGACGGGGACTGCCCCAAAGGTCAGACCCGGGGTTTTGCTTGGGGCCATCTCTTGAGGGCAGTTTGGAAAATGCTCTGTGGGGAGGGAGTCTGTATAAAACATTATTCTTACACCCTTTAGGGAACAGCAACTGTCACCCTCCCTAAATAGCTAAGGAAGTGGCTGGCAGACCTGTTAAGCTGAGCATTCCTGAAGTAGCCCAGCGCTTGTCTAATTTGGGACTCTTTCGAACAGATAGAGGAATTAGCCTGTTAAGACTCACCCTAGACTGGAGGACACGTTTTGCAAACCGTACGACACCATATCTCCTCCCCACCAATATTATTCATAGCAGAGTTTCTGACGTGCTCTTCTTGCTTTCTATTCCATTAGTTCCTCAGAGGGCACTATGGGCCGGACACTGAGCAGAGCAATGGCCTTGCTCCGATGGAGGGTCACTGATGGAAGGACACCCGTGTGTGCACCCCATGGCACTGCTAGGAATAAGCAGCTATTACTCACTGAAGAGCTGGATGGCTGCGTTTCTCATGGCCCAGCTAGACGAGCCTAGTGCCTTCAGAAGCAGAGCCATCATAGGCGGGACATACTGGAGCAGCGCCGTTCCCAGGCCGGAGCCACGCACCAGTGTCTGCAACACATGCAAGGCAGAGACCTGCAGAGAACACACAACAAAGATCACTGGGGTGGCCCAGGGACTTCTTGGGGCCCACTGGCAGAAGGCAGTGCCCTGGGTCTGGTCTCTACAGAATCGTTCATCAAAGGGTGTCTTGTAAGATCTCCAGTGAAAGCCTGTGTCATGCTGATTGACATAATCCCCGTGAAGTGTTCGTACAGGTAATATGTAAAGGGGGGACGGTGTTTCTTTCGGGTGGGAGCTGCTTATCCACCTGTCCAGCTATATGTAAATTGAATACTGTATACTTCACAGACTGACCGCAGTGCTAATCAAGAGATTGTGAAATCTCCATGGGAGATTCTCTGCAGGAAAAACCAAGCAGCAGGAGGTATCCTGTTTACAAGTGATGACAGTGGATGGCTGGAACTATATCTGGGGATACAATGGTGTGCCCAGGTATCCTTCACTGAGGGGTCAAGCTGCCAGCTGGCTTGTCTTTTGAACGGAGGATCACAGCCAGTCTGACTGTCTGATGAAGAGAGAGAGACTTTGGGTGAGTAACCTTTATGAGACAGGGGAATGTCTTGTTAAGTTTAGGCTTTAGAAAGCATGTTATGATTTTATATGTAACCATTTGTTCCCATTAATTCTATCTGCTGCTTCTCAAATCTCTGGTCTTTGTTAAATAAACTTTTCCTTGGTTTCACTACACGCTAATCCAAGCGCCGTCAGCTGAGTGGAGCGGTGGTTCTGAGGTGCAGCTGGTGCGTACTGTGCCCTTGGGAGTAGTGGATCTGTGAATGCAGGAAGCATGCAGTAGAATACGGGCTGGACTCTTCCGGGGGAAGCCTGGAGGGCTCAGGGGCTACATGTGTCTATGCCTTACCTGGAGAGGGACAATGGAGCCTCCGTGGGCTGAGTGGGGGATTGATTGTGTTGCCTGTGGCTGGTGGAATTTCTGATCTGACCCCTCACAGATATGGCTTCCTCACGCTAGGGGCAGGTGATAGCGAGGTGCCTTGCAGCCCTGGGTACACCCCCCCCAGAAGCGTCACAGTCATTTCCCATTCATAGAGCAGCTTTCATTGCCAAGGAACTTGATGTACTACACAGAATGCAGATGGGTCGCTTCTGGGGACACAGCAAACACTAGGCAGTAGTTCGGGGAAGCAAACGGAAAGCCGTCTGCCTCAGCTGGATCGGCCAGGGAAGGTAAGTCGATGTGACGCTGTGGTGAACAGCTCTACTCTAGTGAAAACCAGCAGGACGCCTGGAGTGGGCACAAGTGGTTTGCTTGCGTGGTTTGTCTCATCTGAGAGATGGTGCTGCAGGCTGCATGGTGACCCCAGCCCCGTTCGGAGGGCAGGGTCCTCGCTCAGCAGCGCCACTGCCTGGGATTCAGGAGGCAGCCTGCCTGGCTAACCAACATAGGCGAGAGGTAGGTCTCTTCTGCTGAATATCATCCACTGATGCGTGAGCTGAACTGCTCGGTGCTCAGGCCTCTTACCTGAGGGAGGTCCAGTGTCTGGTCCCAGTTCTGCGGGAGAGGCGTGTTGGCCAAGGCCAGTAAAGTCTGGATGCAATATGCTAGCAGAGGGCGCCCCTTGGAGGGATCCTCCCCACCGACGATACATAGGAAGAGCATGGGGAAGCCAGCTGCCCTGCGGGTAATGGAGCTGCTCCTGGGGCCACTTAACAATTCCAAACCCTGAGAAACAAAACCAGCACAGGAAGCTGTAAGTGACTGAGAGATTACACCTTGCGGTGTTCAGACTGG
Source organism: Caretta caretta (assembly GCF_965140235.1). Classification (NCBI taxonomy): domain Eukaryota; kingdom Metazoa; phylum Chordata; order Testudines; family Cheloniidae; genus Caretta; species Caretta caretta. The sequence goes on along the minus strand of NC_134220.1, from coordinate 14,684,018 downwards.
ATTGCAGTTTAGGAGCGCCGAGCTCCCAGGCCTGTGCTCACCCCGTGGGCAAACATCCAGCGCCCATGTTTGTTCTGTAATAAGTGCTGGGAGTGATACAGGGCGGGTACACGTGGACTTAACAGCCGAGGGGAGAGCAGGACCCAAAGGGCGTTCTGCTTAGTCCTCATTAGCTATAGGCTGGTTCGGGAAGAAGGGTTCAGTGGAGTGGAAGGGATGCTCAGACCTTTGGGGTGTACAAGGCCTCAGCAAGGGATTTTGGGGGAATACAGCAATGGTCTTTTGTCCTTAAGTTTACAACTGTTCTAAACCTCTCTAAAAACAACACACATGGGTGTGCGTTCAGAACAATACATGAGTGAGGGGTCAATCAAAACTCTGACTTGATTAAAGTTAATTAGCCTGTAACTCCTTACAGAAGGGGGCTGAGTTTTCCTGTGTTTGAACGCGTACTGCGGCCCTGATCCTGACTGAGGTCTTTGGGTACCTCTGTAATATAAGTAACTGTTACCTTTAACTGAAAGACCATCTCCCCATGATGCCTAGAGCAAGAAGTGGTTGCAATACCTGTGCCAGCATTGTTCTTGGCACTGCTTGCAGTTCTGCATGAGGATGGTTCAGCAAAGCAGTGCAGAATTTGGTGAATCCCATGCTGCATCCTTCAACTGCTCCCTAGGACAGAAGAATAGTCAGGGCTCTGCAGGTTCAAAGGGCTTTCCATCTGCTATCTAATCAAGCCCCATGAGGGAGATATTCACCTCTTTTCACAGATGGGGAAGCAGAAGCAGATAAATGTAATGACTTGGTCAAAGCTGCAGAAGTTAAGTGTCAGAGCCAGGATTAGAAATCGTAGTCCTATGCTTAAGCCAAAGCCCCTGGCCTACACGATAGAACATTAACATGGAGGAATTTTATAGAGCAGAGAGGTGGATTTTGTGGGTGAAGCTAATTACGAACCTCTGCTCGCCACTGTGTGAGTTCAAAGGGGACAGTCGAGCCACTCGCCTGTCTCACATGATACATTATCCCCACTGGGGATACCACCCATTTCAAACAGAATTTTGTAGAAGGCTGAGTGTCGAGGTTTGCTGCATTGTGTGGGTCTAGTCCCTGCACTGCATCATGGGACGTGTAGCCCAGAGGCTGAGTGACAGAGCCCATAGCGCTATCCAAGAAACAGTGACATAACTAGCTGCATCCATGCAAAGGGATCCAGGTTCACTGCTGGGACACAAGGAAGGTAGGGCAGGAAGAAGAAGAGATGGGATGTTGGACGCTGTTCTGTGGTCATTGCCACTGTCCAAAGCAGTAATGACTTGCTCCAAATAGAGCCCTGCTGTGTTCTTGGCCAGGAGTTGGCCCTTGTAAGGGTTACGGGGGAAGGACTGGTGGGGACCCACACTCAGGAGGGAAAACCATTTGCTGAGTTATGGGCCAGCTGGAGCTTTGTTTTGCACTGCTGTAAGCCCCACAGTGACATGAGCCCTGGGCCATTCAGAAGAGTGGGAGCGCCCCACCCCCCACTCAGGCCTGAGACGGGACGGAGGGTATGGCACAGCCTATCCGGGCCGGACGCTGTTCTTACCCAGTGCCGACACTTCAGCAGCACTTCCTGAAACACTCTAGCCGCCATCTTGAACACGGCGAGTGGCAGGAGCGGCTCAGGCCCCGTCGGGGGTGCCAGGGGGAGAATCTTCTCCACTAGGCCTCCCAAGAGCAGCCCTATTTCCTGAGGGGGCCAAAGAAACAAAGCAAATTAGGCAACCTCGCTGAATCGACATGGCCTCTCCTTGGCGCTAGTGAGGGATTTGGTGCATTGCTGGTTAAGAGCATCATTATGCTCCAGGGTGCTTTAAAAAGCTGAGAGCACAGGGTGAGCGGCAGACATGCCTCAGCCCGGTTTCCACTTGCACAAACTGAAGAGCCCCCTCGAGCTGTATTTTGCTTTGCCCTCCCCTCGCCCCACCCCAGTCAATGCTTCAGTAAGGTGGGGAATTTATACCTATGCAGTCTCCTGCAAGGATCGATCTGAGCCCAGATTTATCCTGCTGCCACTGAAATGGTAAAAACTCCCACTGACTTCAGTGGGAGCAAGATCAGGTCCCTGATTATCCCATCTCCTTGATCACCAATGTTTGCGGGTACCCAGGAATCAAACCAAACCAGAGAGGCAGAGAGCAGCAAGTCTCTATTGTGCAAGGACCCTGCAAGTTCTGGGAGGCATTTTAACGCCAAGGCAAATCAATCAGGTTGTCTTTTATTATTGCTAAAGGGCAATAGCTAAAAATAGTGCTTTGCAGACTAATGTAAGAAGCCCAGGTCCCTGCCCTGAGAAGTTGAGTTAAACAATGTACAGACAAAAGAGGGGGGGGTGGCTAGAACAAAACCCTCTGATTTTGTAACGCTGAGGTGTGGCACAAGAAAGCAGGAGAGGACAGGTAACAGAAGGTGCTAACAGAACTGTATGTTCAGGAGGGCCTTGAAGGGGAAGAGCAAGGTGGCTAAGAAACATGGCTCTAATTAATGCTCCCTCAAGCTGTTTACAACGGTCCAGGGACAGCTACATCGAATACATCACCGGCCACCAACAGTACCAGGAGGTGTGAGCCGGAGCGACATCGTGCATCAACTACGAGAAAGGGACTGAGAGACTTTTTCCATTGGACCATATGAACTGGAACCATAAACTCACTGAACATTAAATCTCATCAAATGAGGGGGTAAATCCATCCTCATCACTGTATCCACTCATTATACGCCACACCTGAACATAACCATTATATGAACAACATACCCCCATATCTCAATGTCTGTACTTTGACCCGTTACCCTTTTACCCCCAGTCGGGGATATTGCAGATTATGTATTCCTTACGCCATCCAATCCTAAACCAAACTTCGCACCCCTTGATAATCTGTACCTTATTCCCTGATAACCAGAAACTTCTATGCTTCAACTCTACCATTTTCTTTTTATTTTAAGATCTTAATAAAATTATTAATTCTTTACTGGTCTGGCAGCCAAGTGTAACGCAGAAAGGTGCAAAACTCTCTCCTGCCTTTCCAAACATGCAAGTCAGTGATAGAAATAATTCCCTAGCTGAGCCTGGCACTCAAAACCCTCAGTGAGCAGGGTAGGAATTGGCTGATCCACAGAGTCAAATCATCACTAAGAGCAAAATTCTCCTGTAACAGGGCCTGTACTGCTGTAGCCAAGAGCTTCTGTCCTGCCGTGTGTTTCCTGTGACAATATGACTCAGCAGCAGAGTTATCAGTCGTTTAAGTATCTTCATCTAGGCCTTGATCATCAGAGGTATTTAGGCTCCCACCTTTCAATGAAGTCAGTGGGAGTTAGGTGCTCAAACAGAGACTGGATCTGGGCCAGAGATTCTAGAGAATTACACAGACACACCAAACAGACAGCTGGCATGTTGGTACAAAGGCTCCATAGTGCTGTATCTTATTAGCCAACAGCAGGACATGCTTGGAGGAACTGTCCTCATTAAAAAAGCCATCCTATTGCCAGACTATCTAGGGAGGGACCCATTCCCCAGCTGGTGCCTGGGATTAGCAGTACAGGAGCTGAGTCAGGAAGACTCAGGGCGTGGTGCAAAGGGGTGGGGCGGGACCTGAAGCAACTGGAGCCCATTACGTCCCCAGGAAACCAGTCAACTATTTAAAAGAAGGAGTCAGCAATGCCTTTGAGACAGTAGCTACCAGTGAGCCACAGTGAGGAAACAAGGTGAGTTGTATCTGTCCACACCAACCGGGAGTTTGTCTTGGCTTGTGTTTAACCTGGGGGTAAAGGAGTTTAGGCCTGTTCTTTATCTGACAAGGAAATCAGACTGAGGCCAGGGAAATGAGCCCTTTTTGTTTGCCCTGAGTGTGAAAAGGTGGAACTTCAGCACTGGGGCTAGGGTAAGCTGTAAAGGGAATCTTTTTAAAAAAACCCACCTTAGTTTCCTGGGTTTTCTTTGGCAGAGGACCCAGTTCACCCAGTGCACTTCTCAGCTAGAGTGACGGAGAAGCTGCAGGAGAGGAACATGCATCTTGTGTACTTCCCCTGCTTCCCAAACCAAAGGTGTCCCCCGTCCTGGCTGCCGTCTCTGTCCCAAGCCTCTTGGTGATGGAACTCTACCGGCCGCTCACGGAAGCTCCTTACCTTCACTGAGACCCAGCAGCAGGTCAGGATAAGGTTGTGCTCCTCGGACAGCAGGATGGAGTCCTCCCCATCCTGCTGCTCCAGGCCTTTCCCCAGCATGATAAGGGAGCCAATAGCATTTATCATGTCCGCAAATGAAGGAGCGGCAGCTGCAAAAATACAAGCAGAAAGCAGATTTATTTTAGCCATAGCGTAGGTAACAATGCATGGGGAAGTAAAGCAGAGCCTGCTATGGATATGAAATCCAGAGGAAAGGAGAAGGGAAATGGCCATACGAAGGTAGATGGTCACCTGAGGTCTTGCTTTAGACTGAGAGAAGGATCAAATCCATGATCTTCTGGGGTGGGTGGGTGTGAAACTTCCATAGTGTGGCAAGTAGCTAAAGAGAGGTTGCGGTGTGAACCCCCTCCCCCCAAAACCATGATCCTGTGGACCCTCCCTACTTTCCCATTGTGACTGTACGACATCCCTGACATAACCGCAGTTGTGTATTCAGGTTGTTGTCTTTAAAGGGCCAAGTTCCTTCTTAAAGTCAATTGAGGTCTCCTTCTGCCCTTTATTTCACTTTTCCCCAACCTCTGGGTCTGCTCTTCTCTCCTCCTGCTCATTCTTCTCTGCCACCTGGGCCCCTTCTCCACTGTCACTTGGTAGCCTTAACCCTTGCTGCCCTAGCCATTCTGTCTGGCTGCCTGAGCCCCTTCTCCTGCTGGGCACCCTGCCTTGTGTCATCCTTCCCCGGGCATCCCTCCTCTCCTTGGCCACTCCCGGCCCTTTCCTCCTCTTATGGAGCAGCAGCCTCTTTCAGAGGCAGCTAGGTGGAAACAAGAGGAAGCAGGTGGTTCTCACAGACCTCCAGTCAGCTCTTTGGAAAGAACCTGGAGGGCTGCAGAGGCAGCTGGAAATGAGACCACCTGTGCCCAGCCAGCTCTCTGCAATCCACAATTTAAGGCATATGATGGAGGCAGGCGTAGTTGAAAGGGCATGACACCGTGAGCTGGGCTGGCTATCGGCTTTACATACTGCGAACCCTTCCTCACCTGCCTGGTTGGCGTTGGGCCCCTGCCTGCTCTGGAGCACCCCCAGGAGGAAGGTGCTGATGTCTCCCAGCAAGGCCACCAAACGGCTGAGGAGCTCCTGCCAGCTCTTCACGTGCTCTCCCTTCAGCATGGAGACTGCCCCCTCCGGTACCTCCAGCAGGCACCTCCGCAGCGCCGCCATCACTCCTACAGAGATAACACTCCAGTTATCACAGGGCCGGACACTTGCATGTTCTCATACAATCCCCTGAACGAGCTGGGTCACTACAGTCAGTGAGAGCTAGAGGCAGCCTGTGGCAAAGAACCACTGTCCCTAGATATCCGCACCGTACTGACAGAAGGCCAGGTACAAAGTCAAGATCCCTTCCCAGGGCCATGGCATTCCAGAAACAGAAGATACATAACTCAGACGGGAGCAGTTTACTAACGTGCGGGACAAGAAGGGAAAGAATACTGTGCTGAGGGGGATCTAAGGCCCAGGAAAAGGTCAACAGCCGCTTGGAAATTTAGCCAGAGCAGCTGCAAAGAGTGCCACAGACAAGTAGCCAACACCTCAGTTCTCCAATCCACAGCAAGCTAGACCCCTTTGTCCCAGCCCATAAATACATTGCATGTTTCATCTCCAATGTACTTCTCAAAACGCTCGCCAATCGTCCCTAGGCCTCTGGGGTGTAGCTAGGGCTGCTCCAAGCCCAGCTGGGGACATGGGCAGAGAGGTGAAGTGACTTGCCCAAGGCCACAGGGAATCTCTTTGTCGTATATGGGAGTGGAGTTAGTTGTGCTGTGCTCAGGCCAGTTACTGGCTGCATGATTTGCTGACTCACAGACCTGGTCCATCACATGACACACAGCCATCACGTGAGAGGACTGCAGGGGAGAGAAGGGGCATGGGAACTCGGATGTCTCCTTCCCCCCGATGCCCAGGGACGCACCATGCATGGGGTTAGCGCTCGCTGCCTGCAGCAGGTCTTGGCGAGCCATGGCGTAGTGAGCTTGCAACATGCTGAGAAGATACCGAGCGAAGCACAGGCCTCGGTGTTGCAAAACTGGCGCTGCTTTTCCCTCTGGGAATAGTCTCTTCACGGTGCTGCTGTCTGACCTGGAGGAGGAGGAGGAGGCAGATGCTAACACCACTGACCAACCTCAGAGGAGCTCTCACCTAAACAGCACAGTGACAATCCTCACTGCCGAGGGCGGGAGGCCTTGTGTCCTAACACTACAAAGCACCATCGCCTTCAAACTTGGTAAGGTGACTTCAGATCACAGGCCGCTGCTGTCTGGCCTCCAGTTCTGCTGAGGTGAATTATAAATAACCCCTCTGACTAGTAAGAAATATTAATATTCTCGCTTCATAGCTCCTTGGTTTTTTTTTAATCCTAATCCTTAATTCTAAGGCAGATGTCCGTTCTGTTCCAAAAGGACACAGGAGAAATCTATTGGGGCAGGGAGAGCGGGGTCTGCTGAAGTGCTGAGAGAGCAAAATCAAGTAGTTCTGTTCCAGGTGGGAAAAGACACTTCAGACAATATCTGGCGTGAGGATCTGTCCTCTGGGACCACAGAGGCAGAGGATTACACAAGCGGGTGGATGTTGGTGCCTTGTCAGAGTCTGAGATCAGAGAAACTGGAAAGACATTTGAGTGCTATGTAAGTGGTATCAAACTTCTTGGAATCAGGAGTCAGCTAAGCAAGTCCTGGTGAGCCGTGTGTGTGGCCAGACAGGATTATGTACATACTACCAGTTCTCCTGGTCTCCTTCCCACATGTCCCCTGTCTAAGTCCTTTCTAGAATAAAGGAGAGAGACAAGCCAGTCAGTACTTCTGGAGGATGGTTTTCATCAACACCGCTCCTGCTTCTGCCTCCTGCACTCGGGGGCTGCTCACGGCCTCCTGGGCACGCTCAAACAGAGCCACAGCAATGGGTTCTGGGAAAGCCGGCGGGAAGTAGCGGATGAGCAGCTCTGAGGCCAGCTCTCGGACCTGCCAAGAGAGGAGGGGGTGAAGTGAGGGGAAGGTTAGGTCAGGACACAGGTGAGGAAGCAGAGAGGCTATGGGGAGCAGGACCCTCGGGAATCCAGAGCCACTAGAACCCATTCAGGCCTCTAAGCCTGGAAGCAAAGGGGCACCCGTTGTTACTTGGCTATTCTGCCCTGATGTGGTGGTGGGAGGCTACTGGGTGTTCTGACCGAGCAGAAGAACACCGGCTACCAGTAGCAGCATGTGCAAGGAAAGCTGGCAGCCAGATCTGGCCCTGAGGGGGACAGTGTCCCCAACGCCATCCCTGCCCAATCTTGATAGGGTCCCCTGCTTCTGTTCAGTTAAACAGGCCCCTCCTGCGGCTTCTGTTACCAATTCCGGCTGGCCGCAACACAGAGCTGTGGCAATGTTGGGGACGGGGGCTGCTTACCTCATTCGTACTGTCCTGCAAGCAGCTCAGCAGTGCCAACAAGTTGCTTCTAGAGAAAAAGTCCCAGCAGCTCTTCCGCCTGGCCCAGCTCAACAATGCTGCCATGTTCTCTGTGGTGACAGAAAGGCAGGACGGTGAGATGTAGGCAGTAAGTGTGGTCAGGGCTGAACGCAATCGAGAGGGTGGTGGTAAACAGCAGGGAAAACAGGTCTCGCTCGTTCATAACGACTCTGGTTTATTTTCTGCTGTCAGTGCTGGGAAAGAAGGGCTTTTTATCCTGTACGGAGTCATGCAGCTACAGCAGCACCCCCAATCTTTGTCCCCAGTCTCAAAGGCTCCCCTGTGCTAGGGAATGAGGGATAGCGGAGTACCCAATGCAGCTTCTGCTGCAACAAGACACTGTCAGTACTGAAAGTATAAGTTAAAGTTAACTGGGCTGGGGGCTGCAAACCAGTTTCTATCAAATGAGCCCTTGGGTGGGTAAAGATTTGATTCCACTGAGTCCTTGTGTCATCTCACACACATGCGAGCTTATCATAGGTAGGGCCCTACCAAATTCACGGCCATGAAATCTGGTCTTTTGTGAGCTTTTATCCTATACTATACAGATTTCACAGGGGAGACCAGTGTTTCTCAAATTGGGGGTCCTGACCCTAAAGGGAGTTGCTGGGGGGGGGGGGGTTGCAAGATTATTTTAGGGGCGTTGTGGCATTGCCACCCTTACTTCTGTGCTGCCGCCTTCCGAGCTGGGCGGCCGGAGAGTGGCGACTGCTGCTGACTGAGGGCCCAGCTCTGAAGGCAGCAGCCGAGAAGGAAGGGTGGCAAGACCATGCCAGGCCATCCTGACTCCTGCGCTGGCTCTGCCTTCAGAGCTGGGTTCTCCGCCAGCAGGCGCCGCTCTCCAGCTGCCCAGTTCGGAAGGCAGTGCCTCTGTCAGCAGCTGCGCAGAAGTAGGGGTAGCAGTATCGGAAAATCTCCCCCCCACACACACACAATAACTTTGCAACCCCCTTGCCCCACCAACTCCTTTTCGGGTCAGGACCCCAACAATTACAGCACTGTGAAATTTTAGATTTAAATAGCTGAAATCATGGAATTTATGATTTTTAAAATCCTTAGACCGTGAACTTGGGAGGGCCCTAATCATAGGACAGGTCAATGCAGAGTCCCCAACATTCCTCATATAGTGTCAGAGGTTCCGGATTTTTTTTTTTTCTTCCCACCCCAACCCCTCCAGGGGCCTAGACTCCCAGCTGCTCATCAGCAGCCCACGGAGTTGAGGGCCAAAGCATGTAGAGGGAGGGAGGTTGTTTGTAAAAAGCTGCAGGATATTTTTCTGGATTTGATACCGCCCCCCCGCCCCCCAAATCACTGCGACCTCACATGGCCTGGAGAGGTCGTTCCATGGGGGCATTTAAATGTGGACACCCTGCTGACGGGGGTCAGAAGCAGACGGGTTGAGGCATCTACTCAGAGCTCATTCTGTTCAGGGGTGGCCTGCTGTTACCCACGTGGAGGCTGTCCCTTCTTCCTGGCGGGGCTCCAGGTGTCGGTGCAGGTCTCCAGCACTGCTGCCAGGAGCAGCAGGGCAGTCTTCTTCCTCTGGTAATTTGACCCTGGGGTCAGAAAGGAAATGCTTAACTGCAGCAGCCACTCCACAAAATCTGCATGAGGGGGAAAAAGCACCTCTGGGTTACTTGTGAGCAATGCACAGAGGGAGGGTGGGGCGAGCCCTTTGGAGCATGAGCGTGCACCGGCTCCAGTCGCACTAGACTGACTATAAGGTGGGAAAGTGCATGGCTACCGAGGGGCTTCCCAGCAGCTAATGGTCAACTGGCACTTCATGACAACGGAAGGACTAGGACTTGGATCCGCCTGCTCCAAAAGCACAGGCCCCCTGCCACTGCGGCGAAAGGCAAAGCTGTCAGCTGTGCCAGCCCTGTGAGACACAGCTGGTGGCTTTGATTTCCATCCCACAGAAAGCACTGACTTATGCATTAGCCAGTTCATCTACTTCAGATTAATTCCAGGGAGGATTTTTTTACGTGAAAATCTACTTTTCGCTCTTCACAGTGACCCTTTGCTCAGCCTGGGTAACGGAAAACCCACTCGTGAGTTTCACGTTTGTTCACACTCTGTTTTGCTATGTTCAGAGAAAGTACCCCCCTTCCCCGCCGAGACCACTTGTAAAAAAACTTTATTTCTGGACATGCTGACATGTTCAGACACAGCTTGGTTTTGGGCCAGGAATGCCAAAATGTCCTATCGCCCCAGGCTGTTGCAATACGACCAACATCTCTCTCTTACATGGCATTTCTCAAAATGCGTTACACAGGAAGGTCAGTATTGTTCTCCCTATTTTAACAGATGGGGAAATTGAGGCACAAAGCAATCGCGTGACTTGCCCATCAGACCCGTGGCAGAACCAAGAATAAAACCCAGGTATCTCAAGTCCTGGGATTAACCCACTAGGCCTCACTGCCTCTCCTCTGTAAGCTTTCCAATTTTTCAGACTCCTGAAATGTGGAGAAGCATCCAGAGTTCATGGTGTTTATCCCAACTGAACCCAAATGCTGGACCCGCTGATGTTGGCCCAGCCTCGTTACCTGTACTGCCAGCCCCAAACATTCTAACATCAGATGTCAAGCCCCCCCCAAACTTATGAGTCTTTAACAAAATGATTATAATCCCGCCCCCCCCCCCAGTCAATTTATTTGCCATCTGCTTTCTGAGCCTTTAGGGGATCACATTTCCCAGCTTTTCCTCACAACCAGGAAGGCTAGAAAAAAATAAATAAAAGCTAAGTCTCACAGTCACATGACTCCAGGAGCTGAGGCTTTAAGAAAAAACACCAAAGATTGTGAAATTCATGATCAAATCACAAGAGTTGGTATCGCTGCATTACATGCCCGCTGGCTGGCTCAGTGGTAGCAGGACTAGAGCTCGGAAGAGAGCAGTCCTGGCAGATAGCTGTGGAATCACAAGGCCTGGGGCCAGAAAACAGAATAAAACTTCCATTAAAGGTCCAAGTTGCCCCACCCCACTGTCCAGGCCCGGTTGCACGACCCACGAGAGCTCCCTATGTGCATCCCCGCTCAAGTGGGCACAAAAGGGTAGTGTTGGGCGATGGCTTTGTGTGTGAAAAACCTAATCCTGGAGGCCGCTGAGGTGAGAAGAGATGAAAAGTTAAGCAGCGATGGGAGCCCAAAGGCTTGGAGTCAGATGTCGGGAACGGCTCACTCACCTACTGCTTGTGCAAGAGCTCCTTCTGGAGCCGCGTTGGCGGAGCGCTCGGTAGCTTTGCTTGGCATCTTGCTGCGCAGCTGAGAGAGAGCGCTGTCCCTCAGCCTGACCAGAGCCTTCTTCACGGCAGCCTGAAGCAGCTGCCGGAAAGAGGACGAGTCGCAGTTCAGGTTCAGTGGCAAGAACTCCTTCAATAGACGCACCTCCACCTCTGACAAGGCCTGGTTGGTCCTGGGGCTGCAACATAGGAGACCCAGTGCTGCCAGGCGAATGCTCTCCTCCCTGGAGTGCAAGCACCAGCAGAGCCTTTCCAACGTCTCCCCATCGAGGGGCAAGGCCCCGGTGATGATCTTGCGGCCGCTCAACAGGGCGACCCACGCCCGAAGGTGGGCAGAGTCCCCACCACTGCAGCTCTCAGCAAGCAAAGCGTAAGAGGCGGGGAAGAGCCGCAAAGTCCAGACGAGAAGGTAGTTGGAAGCGTTGCTCTGAAGGAAGGAGATGGGTGAGGTCAAAGCACTGGCCAGGGTGGGCAGCCAGGGCAGTGCCCACTTCTGAGCCAGCTGCTCCTCCGTGGCATGTTCCTCTCCCTTCATCCAGTGCTTGCGCTGCTGTTGCAAAATGGTTTTATACACGTCTGATGCAGCTGGGCACAGGTGGTTAGTGGCAAGGCAGTTCAGAAGGTGCTGGGGAAGATCCTTGTAGGTATCCAGAACCTAGTGTGGAAGTATAACATTGTATAAGGGGACATGCTGGATACATTGTATATGTGAGAGCATGCCAAAACATGTTACAAAGTATCTGAGGGAGCACACCATAGGGACAGTTAGCTTTTGAATGGAGAAGCAATTAAGATAGAGCCAGCACGTCTAAGAAGCAGGCATCAGAATGGAAGGTGTGAAGGGCAATTAGTTAAGTTAACTGGAAGCTGTTAAAGGAGATTGTTAAGGGTGGCAGGTAATTGAAGATACGTGACTGGTCTCAGGGATCTCGAAGGGTGGTGACTAAAATCTTTTTCTTCTTTTGTCTGTAACTTCTCTGTAACTTGTTCTCCAAAAAACTGTATAAATTAAAAGACAAGCCCCACTCGGGGGGCTCACTTCTAAATGTATTAGCAGAGCAGCTTTGCTAATAAAACAGAGTGGTCTGATAAATTGTGAGTCTGAGTCAAACTTTGACACTAGAAAACCCCAAATAACTTTACAGTCCTTGTTTGCTTTAGGCAGCCCCTGAACTCTCCTAATGCACCAAGGAAACACATGTACAAGCCTTGCTCATCTTATTAGTAGCTAAAACAAAGGCTATATTATGACCGTGGAGGAAGAGCAGCCTTCCCCACCAAGGAAAAAGATAAGCTATTGCCAGCAGGAGAGTGGGGTGGGGGGAGGTATTTTTTCATGCTTTGTGTGCATAAAAGATCTTCTGCGCTTTCCACAGTATGCATCCAATGAAGTGAGCTGTAGCTCACGAAAGCTTATGCTCAAATAAATTGGTTAGTCTCTAAGGTGCCACAAGTCCTCCTTTTCTTTTTGCAAATACAGACTAACACAGCTGTTACTCTGAAACATAGCAAAATATTCTGTCCCCTTCTCTAGTGAGACCACGGTGGGGCAGGAAAACGCTGCCGTGACCTCTGCGTTGATGTGTCTTCGCATCCAGACAGGCAGGGTGGCTGGCAGGAGGGGCAGTGGCTCATGCCATTGAGCACCTCCTTGTGGTGGATCTTGGGGGGGCTATGGGGGCCACAGTTAGGCAGAGATCCAACCATTTCATTTCTGCCAATGCATAAGAGAGCTGGATATACAAGGCCCCACGGGGGAAGTAACAAAAACACAGGTTGCTATCACTTGAACAGAAGAGATTCTCTGTTAGCAGAATAGGGCCCATGACCCATGGCAGAGCGACCTGCATCCCATCCCCTACGGCGCAAGGTGCACACACTATCAATCTCATTCTGATTTTTGATGGAGGCCGCATGGAGACCCAAGTTATCCAAGCACAAGATCTCTCTGCAGATCCTCAACCCACAGGGTGTACCAATGTGCCCCTCCTTTCTTAAAGCAGTAACCGAGGACTCGCAGACCAGTACAATTTCTGGTGTGTCCGGTTTTCATCTAGCCCTTTGTGGGATGTTTTGGCATCTGCATCACACCCTCCGTTCCTCTCTTAGCTGGGCCGGGCACACACAATACCTGTCCCTCTGTGGGCAGCACTCGTTCATCCCACCCATGCGTTAAGTGTCTTGGACACTGCATGTCCCCACCAGGTTTCCTTACTTTTTCTGTGCCCACGTAGGGGAGAATGGCACACAGGGGGAAATATCTGGCTTTGACCTGCCAGGGCATTGCCATAATTCTCTGCAGGAACTGTTCATAGAGGGGTCTCTCCAGGTCCTCGAAGTGATGGCACTCCAGGCGGTAGATCTCCAGGAGATGTTGAAAGGAGCTATGTATGAACTCTGACGCCCCTTCCACCTGAACAACCAGAAAAGATACACAAACTAAGAGATTGTCCATCATGTCTCACTGCCGGAAATGGTTAGAGGGGCTTTATAACCTCCTCCGCCCTCCTTTATCTGTTACTAGGGATTGCCTGTTCTGTGGTAAGTGATAACCAACATTAAGCAGTCCCAGTTTTGCCACCAGCAATGGGGGCAGGGGACACAACACAGCAGCCTGACGGGGCTTGGTAAAATAGGCCCCACGGTCTCCCCGTTAGGGCTCCTTAATGGCATTTGCCAATGGAAAGCTGTCTTTCTGAAACGGATGAGACAGCTTGCCGAGTACGGGACTGCTCAGTGGGAGCAGGGCTATTGGAGTCTGGCTCTGCCGAGCTGCGAGGCAGAGGGGCTCTCCTCGCAAAGCGCCAGCACGGACAGAACGTCGCGTCAGCCAGGAGGAAAAGGCCATGCCAATGCACCCAGCCCTATAATGCAAGATCAGCCGTATCTTAGCAATCCTGCCTATGTTACTATGCAGCGTATTCCGCTCCCAGCGAGCATGAAATGAGCTAGAAGGGCAGAGTGTAGACAGACTAAAATCCGACCAGGCTGCACTGTGCACTTTTCTTCAAGTGAAAGACGGGGAAGAAGGGAAGATTTCTGGATATTTTCTGGCTGCCCTGAAAGAGGGCACGGCCTGTAGGAGCTACGTGCCCCCCCATCCCGGCTGGGTGCCTTACCGGGCTTTCTGCATTGTTCCAGATGAACTGGCTCAGTCTGTGGAGCAGTTCAGAGTTCTCAGCCAGCATGCGGCTCTCCTTGACTTTCCAGATCTCGGGCAGGCACTCCAGGATACGTTGCAGCCAGAGGGAAAAAACTGAAAGCACAGAACAGACTAGTACGGAGCTTTTCCAGCAGACAAAACAGCAAAATCTCCCACAGCTCTTCCTAGCTGGAGTGGGCAACCAGCTATTGGGCAAACGCCTGCCTCTCTCAACACCATTTCCCCTGAGATTTCTCTGTTTTAACCTACCTTATGCAGCAGGGGCTCAAGGCAAGATTAAGGCAAGCAGTGTGCGGTACAGCAAGATGCTACTGAGGGGCCCAGGCTGGATTCAATTGGGCTTTAATTTCAGTATTGAGGGAAAGATCACGCTGGGGGTTCCCCCACCCCCTGCAAAGGTGCCCTAGATATCCGCAGGCAGCTGAGTCACTCTTCCCCTTCCCATACAGCATGTCTGAAAGCTACGGGGGTTTGGAGGCTCCTGCTGCAGTGTGGCAGGAGGGTGGCAAACCTTTAAAACCCTCTTGGGGTATAATGGGGCGGGCGGGAGGTGCAGATCTTTATTACCTTGGAAACGGTAGTAATGATAATCCTTCTGCTCTTCGCTCACAGCCCAGACAGCTGGAAACAGCACGTCCAGCAAGAGACAAGCCTGCAGGGCACACACCAGCGTTAAGCAATGAGCTACTACTGTATTTGTGGTGTTGGGCTTTCCTTGCTGATTGATAGGAGAGATTACTAGGCACCAGAACTTCAAAGAGGCCCTACTAGGGCATAATTAAGGCTCAGATTTTGTCATGGATATTTTTAGTAAAAGTCACGGACAGGTCTCGGGCAATAAAGGAAAAAAGTCATGGAAGCCCGTGACCCATCCCTGACTTTTCCTAAAAATATCCATGACAAAATGGGAAGGGGCTGGGCAGCTGTGGGGTGGTGGGGAGCTGCAGGGGTCCCCTTGCCCCCTCCAGCAGCTGGGGAGCTGCGGGGATCTCAAGCGAGGAAGCTGCCATCAGCAGAGCTAGGCCGAGCCGCTGCAGCAATGGGCACGAAGTAAATACGCTGAGTCAGACAGCCTTTAGCAGCGCAGTCTCTACTGAAATCCATGGAGGTTTCCCCACATGCCCCCTAGCGGGGCTCTTGGACTCCTCCAGCAAAACTCTTTGCCATGACACCAAGGAACACCAGTCTGTTCACCTGCAGTTTTACTCTTTGGCTCTTGAGCCACTGAACTTTGCCTTCTTACAGCTGATATGGCAGCAGCGGGTTGACTAACTACATAGACTGTTCCCCTCCAACCAGCTAAGGCCCTGGCCACAGCAGGTGAACCAGCAACGGTCATGGTGCTGCTAACAGACTTCTAGCGTTCTTCTGCTCTTGATGACCACCTGTGGTGCGTTCATGCCTATATCAGCTACCGAAGGGGTTATTCACAGCACAGCTTGACTTCCAAGATTCTTCCGGGGAAACAGATCTATCCACACTGATCAGGGAAACAAAGACCTCCTGGCAACGATGACATTTAAACACAGCGCCTGGCGCAAGTGTAAGGCCTTTGCCAACTGCTGGGGCAGTTCGAGCCAAGTAAATGGAACGGGCTTGCTCAGCAATGAATTAGCACTCTCCCCCTCCCCAGTATCTAAAGTCACCCCAAATACTTGCTGAGCCAACACTCGGCAACAGGTGAAGGCTTTTCTAATCCTTCACCCAAAACCCAGTCTGTTTGTCCTCCGCATTCCCCAAACAGAACGCTCGTTCTAACTTGGAGCTCTCCTACCTGGGGTGGGAAGCTGTCCAGCCGGCAGCTCAGGATCTCCTTCTTGCAGCAAGTTAATAAACCCCTCGTAAGCACCAGTCTCTCTAAGCCATCTGAACACAGGACAGACGTCTCCACCTTCAGTTCCCCAAATCTCAGATCTCCTGGCCCTAGGGGAAAATCACCATGTTAGGACAGAGCAAAGACTTATTCAGACACGGACTTTCAAACTGCAAATCAGCCTTATGTTTCTCAGGTTAACTTTAGTCCTTCACACCTATTAGTATTAATCGTAGCATGGGGGGCCAGAGCCAGGCAGAGCATGGGCAGACAGCTCAGAAATATGGCCCCTGCAACACAGGGCCTTCCCTGAGCAGACTCTCCCAGTCCTGCTCAACTGTGCGGCGGAGCCTGCCAAACTCAGTGTACGCTGCCTGCTCCAGCATGGGAGGGGCTCAATCTGCAGAAATCAACGGTCCAGGCCCATAACCTACTGTGCCACCTTGCCTCATGGACTGAGAGCGCCATATCTAGGCTTTGCTGGAGACTTCCTCCCATTCCTTCACCTAGGAAGGCAGAGCAGGCCTCTAGGGAACTGAGATCTGTTCCTAGTTCAGCCACTGACTCTGTCCGCTTGGGCAAGTCGCTTCCCCACCTTTGGAAAGCACCGTGAGATCAAACGCTAACAAGGATCGTTACTAAAGATCACGCACGCACCTTGGTCGACTAGCTGGAAAAGGGTCAGCACAGCTCTGGCCCCTCTCTCTGGCTCAGCAGCAGTGTTCACCAGCATGCTCACAGCAGTGCCGGCCAGCAGGCGGGCGTCCTTGTTAGCTGTCTGAAGTCACCAAGGAAAAGGAAACTCACATTTTTAAAAAGCTTGTCTTTACAAAGTCCTTTAAACACCACTTACTGCTCTCCCTGCAAACAAAAGGCATTTATAAAACCACGGGGGGCGTGCTGCACTTTTGCAGCACATAGGGTGGACTGGACCCCTCTCATCACAACTCCCCCCAGCTCTGCTGCATTCACACTTACGCTGCAGTGTACACGCTGAAACACGTGTATGTCACATGTACATGGGAATGTCTCCAGCTGTATGGGGTGGAGCCACCCATTACCAGCAGCTGTCACCTAGCATGGCACTATCACTGCATTCTACCATGGCTTCACTTTAGTGCAGTTGTTGTTCCCCCTCCACGGGAGCTGTGGATACTCAGCACCTCTCCGTATCAGGCAACTTTTGTGTAGGTGCCTATATTTGAAAACATTGGCCTTGTGTTTTCTGCCTCAGTTTCCCCAAGGAAACCATAAAGTGGAGCTAATAAAAACTTTCCTCCCTGGTAGGAGTCCTGAGAGGTGAAATTAGATAACGTTTGGAAAGTGCTTTGAACATTATCCTTATTTTTCTAACCGGGAACAACTTCTCCTCTCAGATCCAGGCTGGCCTGGCTTCAGGTGGGCTCAAACTCTCTGCAGCAGCTTAGCTGCTGTCTCATCTGTGCCACAGTTGGGCAGCTGCCCAGACTATAATCACCTGCCCCATGACGACTTGCAGCAGAGATCCCAAAATGCTCTGCAGGATTCCACTGTTCTCGGCTTCGCTCCACACCAGAGGCGACACTTCCTTTGGCATCGCCTGGAAAAGCTGCAGGCAGGTCTGTGGAAGTAAAAGGGCAAAGCGCAACCCTCTGTCACCTGCTAGATCTTTTTCTTAACAGTTTGACAATGCGCCTCCCCCAACATAGGGGGGAACTTTTTTCTTCCAACCCCTAAGTCCTGCTGTCTTACAGGGGGGAAGACGCCAAATTCCAATGAATGTTTGGGTTTTTTAACCCCTTCAATTCATGCCTCTCTTCCCCTAGTGCTAGTGGGAGTTACAGCATGTTACAGGCATCCAGAGGAGACTATAACCCCCAAGCAATGTGGATCTTACCTTGACTGTGACGTAGCTCCACTCCTCGCTCCTTGCCGTTGGGTCTTGCAGCACCAAATTCAACGTGGCAGCTACACGCAGCAGCAGTGGGGCTAGGCTGAGTCTCCAGTGGTGTCGGCCTAGGCTGCTGTCCTCTATGAACATGCAAACTGTGGATAGGGGAGAGAGAGGCGCACAGGGCATCGGATGCCAGGCACTGCAGCCCGAGATGCTGGGTTAAACACCTCAGAAGGTGGCCAGCAGCATCTATGTGCACCCTGCAGCGAGTTATGATCAAACAAACTGATCCAGACACCCATGCTTTTATGCAGGGCTGGGGAATCCCCTTCTCCCTGCCAGCTGGTTTGGGTCCCAAGCTTTGAGGCCGTACATTTGAGTTGAATCCCTCCCTGCAGGGGTGACTATCCCTGCTAACTCTCATGTGCGGAGATTCAGAGATGACTCTTCCCCTGCTGGTATTAACTCATGAAAAGAGACAGGGAAAGGCCAAAGCAAATGAAGGCTCTAATCTCTCTATTCTTGGATGGTTATCTGGAGCTGGTGATTTCTAGTACTTATACCACTTTTCATCATCAACTGTGTGTTAGTTAATTCATTCCCCCCACCCTGGGGAGGGAGGTGAGTATAATTCTCCCTATTTTATGTGTGGGGAAACTGAGGCACGTAAGTGCCGTGACTTTCAGAAGGCTGCACAGAGTGCATGTCTTCATGCCCAGATCTTGCTGGGGATTTCCCCAGAAAAGCTCAGCCCACAGACAGCACCCGGCTTTTGGGCCCACATCTGTTGCCACTGATCTCAGTGGGAGAAGGCCAGGACATCGGTGACACTTCTGCTCGTCTCGTTCCCCAGTCAGACTGACTAGCAGACAAGAGAGTCAGGGACTTGTCTGAGGCTGGCACCATGAATTGGTAGCTCAGCTCATGATGAGCGTCGGGATGGTCTGAACTCAGTTTCTTATTAACCACAGAGGCCTCCGTCGTGCATATTTGCATGCACGTGGTTCTGCGGGTTAGTGTCACGGCTTTCAAAGGGGCAAGGGGAGTCTTTGAGACTGACCTGTCTGGAGGTCTCCCGGAGACAGCACCTGCAGGGAGAAGGAAGCACAGGAACGTTTAACACTCATGGAGAGACAGCTGGTGCAGAATTGCAGCTCGAGGGACGCAGTGTGTGCTAGGAGAGGTCTGAGGGGCAATTAGAACCTGAGCTCCCGAGCAAAGCATCTGCCAGCTGAGCTTAGAATCAAGCCTTCCTCCCAAACCACAGCATGCAGTTTTCCCCCACCCAGGGCAGCCCAGCCAGATCAGCGGGGCAGGGCTGAGACCCTCCGTTTGTCTCCAGGGTCCCAGGCCAGTGCGGCTGGGTGTTCTGCACGAGTAGAGCTGACATACTCACCCCTAAGGGAACAAAATAATACACTTCAGCCAACTCCCTGAACTGTGACAGACTCTCTGCTTTCTCCCCCCACACTGACTATTGTCTGTAAACAGCTTCCTTCTTTTGAATCCACCTCTTCTTCCTACCAAGTTCTCTTTGGGGTGGTACAAATCACAAAGACTTGCCATGTTTCAGTTCACTACCTAGGGGGGCCACCAACCCAGCACTGGGCTGAAACGCTGTCAGCCGGAAGACCAGGAGGCTGAATGTACAGAAGCCTGTTTTTATTTACACACAAAGATCTGGTGAACCCGCAACGCTGGGACAGGAAACAAAAAGACCCTCCAGGCCAGGTAACGGGGAATGTCCTAACACTGTCTCATTGTACAGGGGTAGATGTGAGCTTTGAAATACTATGGGAGTAAATACAAGGGTGCTAAGCAGCCTGAACTGGGCCTTTCCTGCCACATCGCCATCCCCGGATCCAATGCTGCCCTGTGCACTAAGGCCCCAATCCTGCAATGCTAGCTCAGACCCGCTGACGTCAACAGGACTCTGCACAGGCCTAGGGGTCCAAGCTGATGGATCCTGATGCGGGATCAGGGCCTCCCTTTGTCTTCTGTGCTGCTCTAAAGAGAACTGAGTTCCTCTCACCTGTTTGTACTCGGTCAGGCTGCTCATTAACTTATTCAGTTCCTCAGCAACCAGGGATTCTTTACTTTCTGACAACTTCGTAACAATCTGGGGGGGGGGAAGGAAACCTCGAATGATCCAGGTGTTCCAGGATTGTGTACAAATACCCAGACCAATATGCGCCTGTCTACACTGCAGTTGGCAGAGAGCCTCCCAGCCTAGGTAGACGGACTCACGCTAGCTCAGCTGGCGTGAGCATGCTAAAAATAGCAGTGTGGATGTTGTGGCTCTGGTGGCTGTTTGGGTTCTCCAGGCCACCGAACGCCCTGGACCTGAGACCAGGCGGCTATCCCGAGTGTCCAGCAGAGCCACAACATCCACCCTGATGTTTTTAGTGACCTAGCTAGTGCAAGTCTGTGTACCGGGCTGGCTCCCAGCTGCAGTGTAGACATACTCTGTGCGCTCACAATTGGGTCGATAATATGCTATTGAACCCAGACTTAGGATTTAGACACATCATAAACAGACCTTTGCCAAAGAGACCAGTGTGACCTCTTGAGTAAATGATGCGTGAATAAAACCAGCTGTGAAAGACTAAAAATGCACAACAAGAAAAGGTAGGGATTTCAGGAAAAGAATCCATTTGATAAACGCGTTTATGTTGTCAAGCACTGTGCCAGATATGGAAAGTTAAAGCTAAAAGTCTGTCCAATGTCAGCAGGCTTTTTGTTAAATAGCTAAAATCAGCTTTAGTGTTTATTTTCAGTCAAGGGCACAAGTTACAACATTTGGCTCCAGCTCTAAACTTCCCCAGAGCTCAGGAGCACTGGGCTCTGGGATTTTAGTTCAGGCCCCTCCTTGGGCTTGTCTATACAGCCCTGCAGTTTGGACTATGGATAGGCACATTGCAGGGCACACTCCGAAGTCCTTCAAAGAGGACTATGTTAATGCGAACTAGGTACCTTTTAGTCTGTGTCCGCAGCATCCATAGGGGGCAGTTACAGCATCGCGCTTCGATGCGCACTGTAATTTGCCTCTCCAGACTACAGGGCCATGTAGCTATAGCCTCTGTTCTGCCTTTTATTATATGTATTTTATTCTCTTTCATAATGAAAGAGCTGAAGAAGAGCTCTGTGTAGCTCAAAAGCTTTCTCTTTCACCATCAGAAGTGGGTCCAGTAAAAGATATTACTTCTCCCACCTTGTCTCTATAATGAAAGAGAGACCGGACAGAACAGTGATTTCCGCACTTGCTGGCTCTCCTCCTTATGTTTAGCTGCTAAACTCACAGATTTTGTAAGCCAGAAATGCATCACAATGGTTATCTAGTCTAAGCTCTTACGTAACACAGGTCAGAGAATTTCACCCAGTAATCAAGGCACTGAACCCCAATCACCTGTGGCTAAATTACATTACTAAGTTAAAAACAAATGAAATACTTTCCCTAATATTCATTTTCCACATAGCAATGGCTGTAGGAGTTGCCACAGAATGTTCTTTGATTGCAAATGAAAGGCGGGGTAGTCTGCACAGTGGTGAATGGGAAGATGGGGTGGCCTGGGCAGTTGTGAATGGGAAGAGGGTGTCCATGAGCCAATGGGATCTATGTTGCTAAAGCCCTGATACAAAAGTCAAGTGTAGGTAGCTAAGCAAAGGGACAAGCCTCTGTTTTTATTCTTGGTTTTCCCAGAGGGAAGGCACAAGCTGTAACCTTTATTCCCAGGGAAACTCAGTTAAGATTCAACATCTAGTTTGCAGTAAGGTTCTTCGTGTAGACTGAGGCACAAGATCACCCCGTAAGTGAATGGCCCAGGCAGGTACCAGTCTCAGTTCCGCATGGCAGGAGCCCAGCCGTCTAATTCCTAGCTCTGACTTGCTGTGGGACCTTGGGTAAGTCACTTACCGTTGCTATAGTTCCGTTTCCTCATCTGTAAAATGGGGATCATAACACCTGTCTACCTAATGCTCTTGTGAGCATCCCTGACTATACAGATACGTCTACACTCCAGTTAAAAATCCAGGGCTATCCCATGACAGCTGACTCAGGCTCAGGGGCTTAGGCTAAGGGGCTGTTTAATTGTGGTGTACACGTTTGGGCTAGAGTCCAGGCTCTAGGATCCTGCAAGGTAGGAGGGTCCCAGAGCTCAGGCTACAGCCTAAGCCTCAACTTCTACACTGCAATTCAACAGCCCCGCAGCCCAGCCCGAGTCAGCTGGCGTGGGCTAGCCCCGGGGTGTCTAACTGCAGTGTAGCCACACCTGCCGAGTCACTGAGAACAGGTGCTGTAGAGGCCCTGCGTTTATTGTTTTGCAGACGCCCCTGCAAACAAGGGAAGTGACCGCTGTAGAGCAAACTGTGGCATAACTTTGCAGCCTGACCCCCTACCCACCCAGATGAATGGAGCAGCCACTGTCTAACATGATTTACCTGCTCGAGTTTATGGAAGGAGCTGGAACTGCTGGTCGTCTCCATCTGGAAAGCAAGCACGCAGCGCACTAGGGGAAGCATGTCAGCATCCTCTAGCTCCCGTAATCCCTTGCTCATCTCCTGAAAGAGCAGAAGTGCCTCCTCCAGATTTTTATCTTTACACCTCTTCACAGAACCCCTGGCAAAATGAAACCCAGGATTGTCATGTCAATGCTGACTTGCTCCAAACACCTCCAGCTGAGAGAGGGGAAGAGTTCTGACTGCAGTTATGGTCAGTATGGTCATGGAGCGGGACAGGGAAAACTACAGTGTTTTATATGCCTGGCTTTTGCTTAGCACCCACCCCAATAGTATGTATAGCGCGCATGTTTAAATTACGTTTATTCATTTAAATGCATTGGTCTAGATTTTCATAAGTGACTAGTGCTTTATAGGTTCTTCACTTGTTTCCTCACCAAAACCATCTGATGTTCCACCATTTGCTTTAAAAGATGCTAACACGTATACAGAGGCTGGGGCCAAGGTTGGTAAAAATAAAATAATTCTGCAAAATCTCTAGATAAGAAACAGAAGAGGGGAGGTAGAATAAGATCAGACTGGCCCTGTGTAACGCAAATACAGCGCTGGGAAATGATCAGGGCCCAATGTCACTGAATAGAAGAGAATCAGTTAAATTTCATTCTGCTTTATAGCACCAGTCTTGTAAAGCAAAAAATCAACCAAAGCCCCCCATATAACCACCGATATAAATATATAAACCAAGCCACGTCTCCAGCATGAACACAGCAAGGAACCCCATCGGGGAAGAGGAGAGTGAATCTCCTCATAAAAGATCCCCTTATCCTGGGCTTGGATCCACAGACGTGTACATATAGCAAGGCTGATTTTGGCAGGAATCTGTGGACCCACTTGCAGGATGGGAGTCTACATTAGAAACAGATCAATATCTCAAGTATCAGGGAGTGGCCATGTTCGTCTGTATCCACAAAAACAACAAGGAGTCCGGTGGCACCTTAAAGACTAACAGATTTATTTGGGCAAATCTGAAGAAGTGGATTTTTTACCCACGAAAGCTTATGCCCAAATAAATCAGTTAGTCTTTAAGGTGCCACTGGACTCCTTGTTGTTTTTGCAGATCAATATCTGAACCAGAATAACGTGCAACAGTGGAAATGAGTAGTTGCAGGCTGAAAACTAGCATCGTTTTGTTTTGCATAAGGCGCTGGCTATAGCCCAAACACAGGACTTTAGCGGGGTGCTGCTGGCTTGCTCTCACCTTCCAGTCAGACTCAGGGATAACAATGCTTAGTTGGAGGTGGGAGAGAGGGAAAGTGAAAGAGGAATAAAACTGATTGAGTTACCCTCCTTCCCTACAGAACTAGTTTAGCCAAGACATCCACATGTCCCCTTTAGTTGCCTGCACACTGATTATTCTTTTACTTGCTTTCAGTCCTTGCATTTCTGTCATTTCCAACTCTCTCTCTCTCTCAGCTGTCACACAGCGGGTTAGTGCATGTAGTTTTTATACCTCTGAAGAGCTGGCCTGAGTAGAGGTCTGATTAAAACAGCAAGTGAAATGATTTTGGTTTCAGACTAACTACTGACTGACTTCACATCACACACACAGGGACAGAAAGTCTGTGCAGTGAGGAGACAAGGGGGCTGCGGGTCAAAATGAGAGGCTGTGGCACGGCAAGTCAGTACAGGGGTCTGCTGGCCGTCGTGGTGAGAAGGGGCCAGGACTGGAAACGCCGGGGGTGCTGAGGCTCAGGACTGAAACGCAGCGGCAGAGAGTCCGGAACAGCCCGTGCGTAGGTCAGAAGAGAAGTGAACTTTGTACTAACCCTTGCACAATACCCACCTGCACTGCTCAGCTCTAGCCAGGCCCTCACTTTCAGGAACGCACGTATTTAACCCACATTTACCCAGCAACTCAAACAAGGAGAAGTGTTGAACTGGCAGCTCCTTGAGGCAGGGACTGTTTTTCTGTTCTGTGTGTGTACAGCGCCTAGCAAAAGGGGGGTCCAGGGCCCTGCCTAGACTATCTAGACAGGACAGTAATACAAACAATTAATCCTGAAGAATGGTTACAGAACAAACACTTTTGATCCTTAAAGGGAAGTTACATTTGGCCCCGGAGTTAAACCTGCTAGAAACTTTCCCACCATGAAAACAATCCACAGAAATCAGTTTTTCTCAAGGAGACAGACGCCGGCTCCCTGTGCGGCCCCAACCAGGGGAGCAATGCAACCTGACAGACAGAGCGACTCTAAACCCAAGTGAGACCCATTCCACCGACCCTTCCCGGTCCCCGCGGCCATCAAAGGGGACGACGAGCTGGATGTCAAGGCGGGCTCGCCCACCTTGCTGTGCTAGCAAAGCAGGTAACACCCCAGCTTCTTACCACAGGGCTTTGGGTTTCAATGGAGTGTCTCTTTACGCGGCCATGAACCAGCCACCTGGGGCCAAACTGTCACAGGCCAGTGCCAGGCGATAGGAGAGACCCTCCCCCGCCACCCCCTTCGCTGTGCAACCTGGGCAGAAGCCCGAGCGCTGGGGGGCACGGAAGGAAGCGGGCAGGGCGCCCGGGCGCGGAGCGGAGCGGGGCGGGGCAGAGCCCTGGCGCCAGGGACCGCCGGCAAGGGGCGCACGCCCCGTCCCGGCTTCTGCCCCCGGCCCCCTGCCTGGGGCGCCAGCACGCTGCGGGGGAGATGCTCTCCAATGGACCCCCCACGGCAGAAGGGGGCTAACCACCCCCCGGAGCGGGCCCCCTGCAGCCGGGGCGGGGGGCCCGAAGCGGGCGCCCGCCACTCACCCTGCGAACTGCCCCAGCTTCTCCAGGAAGGCGAGCACGGCCCGGCTCAGGTCCTGCAGCGGCTCGCTCCGCCCGAGCCCCCGGTAGAAGGCGAGGCAGGCCTGGGCCTCCTGCGCCGCGCCCATGGCTCGCGGAGCGGCCCGGCCCGGGCGGCGGGGAAGCGAGCCGGGCTGCCCCGGGGGATCTAGCGCCGCACGTGGGGCTTGGCAGCTCCGGGCCGGGGCCGCGCTCAGGGGCGGCGGCCACCATAGAGTCGGGCGGAGACTGGGGCTGTGCCGCCCGGCTGCCGCCGTCACCGGCAGGCTCTGCCCTGCGGGCGCGCCAGCCCCATCTAGTGCTGCCGGGGGTCTAGCCGGGCTGCAGGGAGCGGCCGCGGCTCCCCCGGCCCGGCCCGGCTCGGCTCGGCTCGCCGCTGGAGACTGGCCGGGCTGGGGAACGCCGTGCTCTTCGCACGGCTGGGCTGTGGTCCCCGTCAGGCGTGCTCCTGCCTGGGCTCCCCTGACATCTGCTGTGTGGTTGGAGGGGCTGGCTAACCTCGGGCAGTGGTTGTCAACCTGGGACTATGCCAAAGGGGCCCGCACCGCCATTTGAAATGTCTTCTGGGGTCTGCAAAGGAAAAAGGGTTGACTATCACTGAGGTAGGGGAACTGAAAATCCATGTTACCTAACGGGCTTTAAAATGTGGAGGGGGCAGGCTGTGTTTGAACACCACTTACCCGGTTTGGGGTTTTAACATGTGTGAAAACACAACTTGCTCTGTCCAGATTAGGATTTTAAAGCAGGGTGGTTAACATGGATTTTTTTAAAAACACAGTTTAGCCTAGTCTAATGACAGGTTTCAGAGTAGCAGCCGTGTTAGTCTGCATTCGCAAAAAGAAAAGGAGGCCTTGTGGCACCTTAGAGACTGACCAATTTATTTGAGCATCAGCTTTCGTGAGCTACAGCTCACTTCATCGGATGCATGAAGCTGTAGCTCACGAATGCTGATGCTCAAATAAATTGGTTAGTCTCTAAGGTGCCACAAGTCCTCCTTTTCTCTTATCCTAGTCTAGACAGTCCCTGAATGGGAAAAGACAAGGCTGCTGATTGAGAGCTCGCTCCAGGGAAGTCAGTGCAGGTAAAATTTCGGTGCTTTTCAGTAGGGAGGAGCCTGTAGGCCGAGATACTTTCACAAAGGCTTTTAAGGTTGCGCAGGCACCAGAAATATTTCCCAGCGGGTTGTTTGCTGGAGTTTGTGCTTTCATGCGTGTCGACTGTGAGCCTTTTTATTAAGGACCAAGAGCGCAGCGGGGTGATGAGAGTGCAGCTGGTGTAGTTGACAGAGCATCCCATGGAGGGGCAAGAAGGGCCCAGGGAGAGGGTAACAGGATGAAGGACTTAATTCATCGTGGGTGCTACAAGTGATCAGCATCAGTGAGAGCCTTCTAGACACTGGAGGAGCTGGGGCATTGGTGTGAGGTGCTGAGTGATCACACTGCAATTGTTGCTGTCTGACCTATCGTGTTCTTGATTAACTCAAGTTAAACATTCTTAGCAGCATCTAGCAATGGAAGAATTAATTCACTATTACAGACTCTAGGGCTCTGTTTCTTCCCATTTTACCCCAGGGATTTTTTCATTATATATCAAAGGCTTTCTTTAGGTCAAAGACCAGCAGAATGTTCCAGGGCAGGGAGAACAAACCAAAGCCCATCTCCAAGTTCACTGGATACTTTGCACTAAATTCTCATTGGTAAAATGCAGATATGTTTCCCAGTGCAGCTAAGTGCAAACAGGGCTCTTGAAACATAGAAAGGCATACACACACACGTGTGTGTCAAACCAAGTGCTTTCTTGAAGTGATTCAAACTGAAAAATCTGACTTATAATGCTTGTATCGCTGTTGTGTGAGAGCATCTCGTCGTCATTAACGATAGTATCCTCAGAACACACCTGTGAGACAGGAAAGCATTCTTCTTTCACAGATGGAGAATGGAGACACAGAGAGATGAAGTGGTTTGCCCAAGATCACACAGGAAGATGGCAGCAGAGCAAGGAATTAAGCCCTAATCTCCTGAATTCCAGGTCAGTGCCTTAACCACAAGACCATCTCTCCAGTATGTTGTGTCTCTGCTCAGTGCATGATAGCTCTTTCTCAGTGTAACACTGATAGAAAGGCACTTTTCATCTACACTTACAAGGATCATCTCATTATACCCAAACTGATACTCCCTCTCAGATTTAACCTCTCATTCCAACACAGCGATGAATGGTCTGTTTGAATTCCATGTGTTAGTCACTGGATTGGAATTAAGCCCATACTGAACAAGTTGGTTTTAGTGAGGCGGATTCTGCAGTCTTCTTGCAAAACACATGCTGTTCAATCCGTTTGTGAACAACGAATAATGGCTGTTATGGTGGGTTTCATCAGTTGCTGCATAGGATGGTCATATTAAACATTTGCACAGTTGTATTCCGTTGTGCACCCTGTTATATCAGGAATTGTGTGTGAACTGGCATATTTGTAATCAAAATAAAGACATGTTGAACCACAGCTATTATCCTGGGCAAAAATACCCGATCCCTTCTGAAGTTCACTGTAGCTCATCACAACTGCTATATCAAACATACACAAAACTTAAGAGCAGACAGTTAAGGTTGCTAAGGGCAAATAATACCCATCTCAAAATGCAAGAAGTAGAGAGTAATGCCATACTGTGCCTTCTCTCTTGCCCTTTCTCTCACACACAACACGACAGCATAAGAAAATGAATAGCAATTGACAACAGTCACCAAGCTGAGGTCCAGACAATACCCCTCAACAGGGAAAAGCCTATGGAAGCTGGCACCTCAGATTTCTGCTGCTCAGTTGGGAACCAGATTGATGATGGGAAATCCATCAAAACGGGTGGTGTGGGAGCTGCCTGATCTTTTGGAGGGCTTAGTGATCAAGGTGGCCAATATTCCTGAGATCACTGATGAATTTAAATAGCTGGGTTTCCCATATGGCAGTGGAGCATCCGATGAAGTGAGCTGTAGCTCATGGAAGCTTATGCTCAAATAAATTTGTTAGTCTCTAAGGTGCCACAAGTCCTCCTGTTCTTTTTACTAAAGGAACCAGTTTTTCCATTCTGTCCTCCCTGTCAGGCACAAAAATACATTAACAGGACAGGATACTATTACATGGTGTTCTAGACCTTATGGGATCATGACAAGAAGTTGATGGACATCTGCCACGTGGCCTGGAAAAGTCTGTGATGTGAGAACTTTTAAGATCTTTAGGTTCTTCCAGAGAGGACAGAATGAAACACAATAGTGACATTGAT
Organism: Caretta caretta; assembly: GCF_965140235.1. Taxonomy (NCBI): domain Eukaryota; kingdom Metazoa; phylum Chordata; order Testudines; family Cheloniidae; genus Caretta; species Caretta caretta. The sequence goes on along the minus strand of NC_134220.1, from coordinate 14,655,709 downwards.
GGTGGGCAAGTTCTCACTGTGATCTGTAGGGTCCCAGAGTACCCACGATCCATGCTGAGATGGTTGAGCAGGCCAAGCGAAATCTCTGCTCCTGGCTGGCACATTGTGCCAAGATGGCTGAGCAGTTAGCAGGGAAGTGTCACTCACAGAGACAAGGTCAGTAACCAACGACATGGAACCAGGGAGATGTGTGTCATGCTTTTCAAAGCTCTCCCTTCCCTTCTGAGTGCGGGGCCCCTATTCCCACAGATTGCAGAGCCAACAGGAACGTTTTGTAGGAGCTGTCTCAGTCAGAAGGGAAGGCAAGGTTTCCCCATAGCAACAGGGAGGAAGAAATTCCTGCTCCTGGCCAGGAAATAGACAGGGTCTGTGTCCAGCTGTTGGAGAAGGCTGCAGAGCACCTCCCATTCCTCTCAGGGTTGTCTTACCTATCATGCCTCCATTGCTGGAAAAGGCTCTGACTGCGCCCTCCTCAGATATCCTCATGATAGGATCCTCTGTCTCCATGTTGAATCATATTAAAGAAGTTCTGTATTAAAATCACAAATGAGTTTGATTCCCCATAGTTTAAATTCCAGGGTATTACTAATTAAGAGGTCTCTTGGTTTTTGGTACTGTTTCTCTCCCTCTATGTGTGAAACTTGCAAGCTGCTAATTGTGTTAGTACATTCTAAGACAGAGTCTGTTCTCAAAGCAATTCTTTGTAACAACAACTACTCACACAGAGAGAGACTCAAAGCAATAGTCTGTAACAACAGAAACAGCACCCAGAGACTCCCCGACTTTTGTTGTATTCATCTCGCTTTGTTAACAATTGCGATTAAAATAGAGATAGAGAATGTATGTGGATGGATGCTTGGTGTGGATAATAACTGAATGATCAGGGAAGTGACAGCCTAAGAATCCCGTATCCATCGGCTGAAGAAGGTGTCAAGTGGAAATAACCAGAGGACCCCTGAAGGGCAGACTGGAATCCACCCAACAGCCTCAAGAATGGGAGAAGCAAAGAACAAGACAACATCTGGCAGCACGGAGCCGTCAGGAATGTGCCATCTGCTGATTGATTCAGCAACAGCATGATGAAGCAATTCCCATAGACTGGCATAGGAAGAAATTCCTATAAAAGTGGACTCTAGAAAGTGAGAACTTTGGGGTCTGATTCTGCAAACCAACTTCCAGGAGCATCAGATGAGCACCTGACAAGGCCCTGCTCCCTCCTCATGTCCAGGTCACCTGGCCAGTGGCTTGGCATGAGCAACTCTAAGACTGGTAACTACCTTGCAGAACCTGTGTGTGTGTGTATGAATGAATGAATATGTGAATAAATATGAAATTGAATGGAATGTTATAGCTATAACTAACTGCTTACTATGATTCTTTCTGTATTCACAATAAATGTGGCATTTTGCCTTTTCCCCTTTAATAAGATCCTGCTGGTTTTTATTTTATTGGTATAATATTTAGCCCCTTCCGCTCTTCCCACTGTGTGGCCAACCCCCACTCAGTGAAGACCCAGCTGCAGGAGGTTGTGTGATACAAATCTCCTTCTCCATGGCAAGAGCTTTCCTCCTCTCGCCTTCCAGCCTCCAGGGCTCCCATAGGAGGTGGTAGACATGCCAGGCACATGCCTCCATCCTGTCCTTGTCACAGTTCCTGGGTGAACGGCATCGCTGACCCCTCCTGGTCTCGTGGAGTGCACCACCTCCCAGGTCTCAAGCCTCTGGCCACCACCTGGCTCTGGGTGGAATCATTCAATTCTCCATCCTCAGACCGAGCCTGGGGTTGCAGTCCCATGGTACTAGCCATGATTACCTCAGCAGGTGTAACTTAGGCTCACACCCTGCGGTTCTGTTCCCTCTGAGAGCAATGCCAGTAGTTAATATAGTGACCAGACGTCCTCCTTAAAGCAAAGTATTTATTTAGAACACAAGCATTTCAGATAAAATATGCCTTAAAAACAATACAGCAGACTGGACACATTTTCCATAAGACTTACCGTTCCCTGGAAGGCCCATTTCTTTAGATGCCTCTATCAGCCTGCCTCCCTAGATAGATGCTGACAAATGATCCTCCTCTCCTCCCACTGAGAAGTGCTTTTTAACTCTGCAGTGTTCTTATGCTCGCCAAGTTCCCAGCCTGGCAAAACAAGGGTGCTTCCTGGGAAACAGGATACTTGAAGCTGATACCTTCAAGCCCTAGAAGGTCATCCAGGAGTTCCTGGACCAGTGCTCTTTGTGAGCTGCTGAAGAAACTCACTGCTTTCCCCTCGATATTCAGGTAAAGAGAATGGGCCAGATCCATCACTGATGGAAATCGGTGTCGTTCCATTGACTGTAGGTGCTGGTTGGGATAGCTCAGCTCTTAGTCTGATCAACTGGGACGATCATGTGGAAAATGGCATCTTGCTGTAACTGGTAGTGACTGTTACTTCCTGGGATGGCCACAGACTAATCCCAGTCTGCAGCTACATTTGTCATATTCGCTGTCCTGCTTTACAAATTAACATGGAAGCACAATTCCAATGACTGCAGACATCAGCTCCCTCGGATATTTGGTTTATACTCGTGAAAGTGCACTAATTTCACTGGTGTTACCCCGAGTAAACAAAGGATAAGTGAGTGGAGCCTCAGGCCCTACGTGCATGATTCTCTACTGACTTGAACCTTGTGTAGTTACTACCCCTGTGCGAAGTGGGGGCAGAGTAGGACCAAGTCAGAACTCTCTGTTCATGGGTGTGCTAGCCCTGTGTACGTCCACTTCCCACAGGTGTAAATGGCTACCCGAGGCACAAGGCAGGGCAGAATCCGGCCCAGGGTCTGGTGGTGTCCAAGCTGTGTGAATCTGGCTCAAACAGCCCTTGCTAGGTCGACAGAAGGCATGGGAGGGAAGGGGGCATTTTTCTCTCGTTTCCCCATAGGGGGGATTTTTAAAACCTATAAATTCACTTTTGACAAATGAATGGCTAAAGCTGATTAACCTTTTTGTTAATCCTCTATAATGGCTTTCGAATCTCCTTAACCAATAAGAAAGCGATAAGAGCCCGTTGCTTTTCTTTTTATCTAGATCTACATTGTTCCCCTTGTCTATTTTTTTTCTTGTTTTATTTTCCTTTTCTTTTCTCATATGAAATAGCCCTGAGATCTTATCTCTGCAGAGGCTCAGTAAACAGAACATCAATAATCCCTTCCTTTTATTCCCTGCCGGTAACAGGGTGCAAAGAAGTGTCTGCCGATTGGGATTTGATTACCAGCTGCTATCGAAAGTCTCTTTGTAAGATCTGCGTGCTAAATCCCATAATTCTTTGATAAAAGAAGTATTACCAGTCCATTTTCTGAAGTGAAAGGTATGGGGGGAATGAAAGAAAGCAATCAGCAGAGATACTAATAGGCTAAGTGCGTGTGTCTGTGTGGTGGAAAGGCAGGGACGACAAGGGGAAGCTGGGGAAAGAAGCCCTTTGTTACAGACGGGAAATAGGAATTAATCCGTTTCAGGGTGCATGATTATGACAGCTAAAACCACAAAGGGTAAGATTCTGCTCACACTTACACCAGTTTCAATACCTTTAGTCCAGATTGACACGCATGCATCTAAGAGCAGTATCTGGGCAAGATTCTCCTGATGTTTGTTCTGTGCTTCAGTGTTTTGTATAAGGGAACTTATAATAATAAACTCCTGTATAGTGGACCTAATTCTCCACTGCCTTGCATCTTGTGTAGTGTCTTACATCTGTGTAAAGTAGGTAAGAATATAAGAAAGGCCATATTGGGACAGACCAATGGTCCGTCTAGCCCAGGATCTTGTCTTTTGACCGTGGCCAGTGCCAGGTGCTTCAGAGGGAATGAACAGAACAGGGCACTTATCAAATGATCCATCCCCTGTCGTCCAATGCCAGCATCTAGAAGTCAGAGGCTTAGGGACACCCAGAGCATGGGGTTGCATCCCTGGCCATCTTGGCTAATAGCTATTGATGGACCTGAACTGAACTAATTCTTTTTTGAATCCAGTTATAGTTTTGGCCTTCACAACATCCCCTGACAATGAGTTCCAGAGTTTGACTGTGTGTTGTGTGAAGAAGTACTTCCTAATGTTTATTTTAAACCTGCTTCTGTTAATTTAATTGGGTCTTGTGTTATGTGAAGGGGTAAATAACACTTCCCTATTCACTTTCTCCACACCAGTCATGATTTTATAGAGCTCTCTCATATCTGCCCTTCGTCGTCCTTTTTCCAAGATGAACAGTCCCCTGTCTTTTTAATCTCTCCTTAGCTGGAAGCTGTTCTATACCCCTGATCATTTCTGTTGATTACAAACCCTACCAATGAAATTCTCCTCACACCCCAATCCCACTATGTTTACAGAATTATAGAACAGAGTTCTTGTAATACATGATTCCAATACAGAGTAGCAGAGGGAGAAGGATATTAAGAGGTAAAGAAAGGAAAAGGAGCAAAGATACTTATATACTTGAGCCAAAAGATCTGTGTTTTCTAGGGAGATTTGAAAAGAAAGGGAGACTCAATTGGCAGAAAGCTATAGGGAGGCTTCCTCAGATATCAGGAGTGGAAGAGGAGAAGGTTTTCACTCCGTCAGTGATCAGATAGTGAGGAGAGTCAGAGAGAAAGTAGGTATAGAGATGAGAAAGTAGATGAGAGAAAGGAGACAGATGGGTAGTAGAGAGGGAGAATGTTCATGAGGTATGTGGATGGAGTGGCTCTCAAGAAGGCTCAAACATGGAGAGATTTCCCAGGGTAATGCCAGAGGGCTTCTCTTTCCTGGAGAACCCTCTGTTCAGTACAAATTCACTCTGAGGGTATGTCTACACTGGATGAGTTACAGCGCTGGTAGTTACAGCGCGGCTCAGAGAGCGCTAAAGGGAAACCGCCGTTGTGTGTTCACACTGTCAGCTGTCTGCACAATAGTGTTCACACTTGCGGCACTTGCAGCGGCATTCGGAGCGGTGCACTCTGGGCAGGTATCCCACAGAGCCTCTCTTCCTCTTCTGCCGCTAAGAGTTGTGGGAAGGCGGAGGGGGTCGGGTCCTGTCCCAATGCCCCGTGATGCATCGCTTCGCATCCCAGCAATTCCTGTGCTTCCATCTGCATTTGGCGCCATCTTTCAATGGTTTGTGTATGCACACTCTGCTCTGCCTCTTCGGGCTGCAGAAACAGATCCCGCACTGTTGACCAATGTGCTGCTCGCTCTCACTAACGCTTTCCTGAACTTCAGGAGACTTTAAAATATTTCAAAAGGAAAAGTTGATGCCAGTAATGTAAGTGCACTGTAACAAATATGGCCCCAGAAATGTGAATTACTGTTATACAGAATTACCCAGAAACTCAGGTATTTGTAAGAGAAAATGTATTCACCCCACACAGGAGAAAAAAAGAATCTAAGAAGTGAGGGGAGGATTTCTTCAGCCCTTCACATAAATGTGTCTCTGGACAGCCAGGAGAGAGCCTATTAACCACCCTTAATACATCTGAGACGTGGCGTTCTCCTTTACGCAATTTGCTTTGAGTCAGTGAACGGAACTATCAGTATTCAATGGGAAGACGTCATATAGCATTGCCTGAAAAAATGTAAGGAACTGGCCTTTATAAAAGTTTTGTTTTGGTGGATCAAAGTTGTATGTAAAAGGAAATTGACCAAAATGTTAATCAAACCTTGTGCAAGGTGCTATTTTTCCCATGGGGAGTCCTGTTAGGAGAAGCAAGGAGGTTATGCTAATATTTACTTGAAGGAAATAGTGAGAGAGTGAAGCACTGAGCATATTTGTAATCAAGTGTACTTTTATTTATTACACGTCAGGTGAAATATACCTATACTGGAAAAGTTTCAGAGTAACAGCCGTGTTAGTCTGTATTCGCAAAAAGAAAAGGAGTACTTGTGGCACCTTAGAGACTAACCAATTTATTTGAGCATAAGCTTTCGTGAGCTACAGCTCACTTCATCGGATGCCCGATGAAGTGAGCTGTAGCTCACGAAAGCTTATGCTCAAATAAATTGGTTAGTCTCTAAGGTGCCACAAGTACTCCTTTTCTTTTTGCGTATACTGGAAAACGCAGTAATAAAGAGACACTGAAATCGAGTAATGGGTTACACAGGAACTTGGTTATAGAGCTAGTCATCAGAGAGGCCTGGTTAACTGCTTGATTAGTATAATTACATAGACACAGCTCAACAGTTCATATAAGGATCTTACTAGCGTCACTGACTAAGAAAATGGAAAGTGGAAGATCTATACAGCTCTTTCATCCTGATGGAGAAAATCGTTTTCTTAAGTGACTTTATACTGCTGCATAATGAATGAAAAGAATTTAAAGAATTTAAATTTAAAGAATTTTGCAAAGGATTGTTAAGCGGTTTGCATAGATGACCTTGAGAACTTTAAAATGGACATTTGTAAATTGTCCCTTAAAAATGCTGAGAAAAACTGCAACTTGAAGGACAAAGAGAAATATGCAACGCTGACCAAAGGACAACATCCAGAAAATGACCATGGAAAACATCTTGTGAAGGCAGGCTGTTGACCATAACCTGATATGAGAGGGTTTAAGGTCTTTGGTGTCACTCTTAAAAAATGTCTGCAGACTGCTGTGGCCAAGATGTTTTGCACTTTAGGATTATGGATTTTTCCAGGGATAAACACACTGAGCAATAGTAAGCAACTACCAAAAAATAAATAAATAAATAAAATTAAATTAAAGAAAAATAATTACAATAAAATAAAAAATCTGAAGAGGGTTCCCTGTTTTCTCACTGGATGGTGAGACGATGACTTATGGATCATGACTTATGTTCCGTTGGGTCATTTTAGATTTTTGTAAGAAGAATGAATTGTGTCCTGATTGGTCCACATCCGCTTTTTGAAAGTGACCAGCCCAGTGGACAACTTCCTAATTGGATAAAAGAGACTGATTTTGTTAACCACTTCACTTCCTGAAAGCCAAAAAATCTGTGTGGGAGAAGACTGAGATTTCAGACTGGCCACGTGAGGTGTCCTCCTGATGACATCAAGTACCTATACTGGATAAGCACCTTTTACTTTCTCTCTTTCTCCCCCAGCTTATTCATGTTTCCTATTAGCAAAACCAGAATAAGACCATTCTATCTGTCATCTGCTTCATCTGCTGTGCAGTAACAGTTCCAGCCCTGCCCTGTAACTACGTTGACCTCTGGGTTGACCTAATCTGGTACCACGATCCCAGCACCATTGACATGACACTGAGGGTCCCCAGTCCCTCTGGCTTATTCTACTTTGGTGATGAAGCTACATGCCACCAACACAGCACAGAGGGGCCTTAATCCCTCTGGGTCGACCTAATCTGACACCATTGACACAGTACTAAAGTCCCTGGATCCCCTCCCCAGTGCTGATGTGACAGAATGGAGCAGCAAATCTAATTCCAGATGTGTGAACAGAGAGTGACACCATTCGTGACCAATTGCAACAGACTCCAGGAAGTGAAAAGGCCAAATGAAGGCAGGATCCCACCTTTGGCCTTGTGTGTCAAGCTGTAGGGCCCGAAGCATCTGAAAAGAGAATACTTGCTCCGTAACAGGTGATACTGAAAAAAGTAGAGAGACTTTGGGAAAGAACTACCAGTGGCTCATTGTCTGTGGCCATATCTTGTGCCTTGATCCCGTTAGTTTTGATGAGCTAAATGGAGCAAGCTGCAATGGTACCTAGATGGGAGACCTTCAAGAAATAATTAATTCTCTCTTAGCTATTATTTACCCAATGCCTTGGCATGGTCTGGGAGGCACAGTGCAGCAGACGGTGTTGTTTTTAGATGAGACACTGTTGCCGGTTCTTGTGATTGTATTGCAAGTCTCGTGATATTTGACATTTTTCCGAAAGCGTCAGTTCCTGGAGCCAAGTTATCATGTAAGAATCCCAGCTTTCATTTAATAAAGCAACGTTTCTAGCCCTCAGGGCTGCAGAGAAAAGCTTAAAAATATGACCCTCTCCACCCAATGGCTCAAAAACAAGAAGGCAAATAGAAAGAACCCAAAATGTAATACTTGTAAAATCTCATGATATTTGGGACTGTGACGGGATTTTTGAACGCTCGTGGTTGACAATACTGGACATAAGGCTGTGACTACATCCTGGTCATTAAAGATCCCATGGCATATTTTGTAAGAACAGAATGTTAACTCTGGTGTCATGGCCCAGTTTGAGTGACTGGAGTGTCTAGCTCCCTAAATTCTCCCTGCAGTTCAGTATTCATCGTCACTTCTTCTCAGCTTGAATGTGGTATGGCTGTGCCCTGGGATAAAGCTGATATGTTCCACCTCAATGGTGGGTGAGTGAGATGAGCCCTTTTACATACCACTTGCCTACATCACAGGAGTGTTGTGAGCAATGTTCCCTCTAATTTTTGACAGGCCGTGTGCGCAAAAAATGTCTTCTGTGCAAACTGTTGGGCTTCTGTGCAAATGTTTGTGCGTGCGGGGTTTTGCCGTGTGCGCGGGGTTTAGGATCTGCATGGGCGTGCAGCGCTTAGAGGGAACAGTGGTTGTGAGCCTAATTAATTTTTTATAAAGCACTTAGAGATCCTCCTATGAAGCATACTATATAATACAAAGTATCTGTCGTATTGTTATTACTTGGACAGTGTGGAAAAATACAGTTTTCCTGTGGTCTGAGCGGAAAATAAATCAGCAGTCATGGGGAGTCCTCACCTAGCGAAGGGTGCACTGCTGCGAAAAATGATTCCCCCCCCCCCCCAAATTCAGCTCCCCTCCCTTGCTCATATTGTATGATATGACAGTTCCCTTTTGATGGGCAAGCTTTCATTTGGCCAGAGAAAGGGATAATTTGCCTCTTGTAAGGAGTTAATCCTCTGGTCCATTTCTGGGCTGGAGAACAGCTATTCTCCCCCTGCCTTGAATCAGAGGCTCCAACACAATGGAGATCATACCCACCTTCAAATCTACACTTGAGATGGAGAAATCAGATTTCCTTCTGGAGTCATTTCTGTAGGATTAGCTAAATCTTAGATCCACACTAACCCTTCACAAAGCTGCCAAGATTAGTTAGAATTTATTTTATTCGCAGGGGGGTTTACGGTTTTCTTTCCAAAGGGATTATATATATATATATATTTACTTAGGGTGGCCTCAGTTATAAAGCAGCTAGCTTAGAAGGGAATAAAAAGGCATGTATGTGTATATATAAAATAAAAATCCCAGGTGCAAGAATGACAATCGCTTTAAAGAGAAGACAAAACAATAATTCTGTCTGGCATCACTGGTCTGGTTTAAAAAGCATCCAAGTGTAAGCCGTCTTTTTGCTGGGGAGCCACAGTTTGGTCTCTCGCAGAGAGTAAGCCCCACTGTTTTCAGCTGCTGAATGTGAGCTGCCAAGTGCCACAACTACAGTTCCAGGAACAGGATGTCTTCAGAAGCCCCGTTGGACACAGAGCTCAGCAGAAGAAGCCTCAAGAAGCAATGCTCGTTCACCATCGAGAACATTCTCTCCAGCCCAACAGAGAGAAGTCCCCAGGTTCTGGTCCCGTTCTGTCTCCAGGGGATCCTGGACTGTGAGCCCAAGGGGCTGTGTGGGCCGGAGGCCATCGCTGCTGGCTCTCTGCAGGAGGAGGAGGAGGAAGAAGAACTGGAAGCGGCTGGGTGCAGCTGCTGTTGCTGTTCTCATGCAAGCACCCGTTCCCTGCAGGATTCTTCAAATTGGCTAGGTAAGTATTCTCCTGTTTTATGAGTCATTGTGTGGATCCCATAGGCGGCGCGGCGGGGCGGGTGGGAAGGGACATTGCAGCTGGCACTCATGAGGGCACCAACACTGTAAAGTAGCAAAACCTGGGAATATAGTGACATTACTGCATTTTGGCCTGCATGTCATCATGCATGGGGCAAACTTGGGAAAGGTCAGTTCTCCGATGCAGGGCTCCAAGGAACAGCGTGGTTGTTGCAGGATATAACGTAGGTGATTCAGTAGCTGGTACACTTCTTTCCAAGGCACAATTGTATCAACACCCCAGCATTGTTTTAATATGGCACTGGGCTGCTGCTCTCTAAGATAAAGAAGGAAGGTCCTAAATTCTGATAGTCATCAATGAACCTATGGCATTTGTTGCAACGGTAGAGATGTTGATCTACTGCGGGTAACTATATTCTGCCAAACTACATCCCTGCAACAGTTTCAGCTGGATATTGCTCCTTGTGCCTATGGTTTGTACAGGACGGATGTGCATTTAAGCATGTGTTTAAAGTTAAGTACACTCAAGTACTTAGCGGAATCAGGGCCTATTTGCTGTAGTTCACTCCAAGAGTGGCTGCATTTTAGGGCAGATGAAGTGGTTCATGTATGGAATTTGTATCTCAGTTTAAGTGTGTAAAGTGCTTTGGGACAAAAGGTGCTATGTACATTTAAGATGTTAGATTATTAGCAATAATTTATTTTTTATATTATTACAGCGTAACCATTGTTTTAAAATGACTAGTTATCATTTGTAAAGCACTTTGAAGATGAAGAACACGGTATAAGATCTAAACAGTATTATTGGGCTAAAAGTTGTAGCCAGTGAGTAAAGCTTAAGTAAAGTATCCAGGATTTGGTTCATTATTATCGGAGTGACTTAAGTGATAACACTTCTGTTTCATTATATGTAAAAAAAAGTTATATTTCTAAATCAGTTAGTTCTGGAACAGCTATTGCATAATTCCTGGCACAGTAAAGAAAAAAAGAACACGCAGAGATTTCTTAGTTACAGGTAGTTATGATAAAGTCTCCCAGATTTGGGTTTAAACTGATTTTTACTGGTAAGCATCCTCCAAAATGGACTTGCAGACCTGATGGCAAATACAACCTCAGACCAAAGGAAAAGGCATTTTTTCCTCATTACTCTCTATGACTGTGAGTTTCATGCCATTACTTTGAGTGTGAGCATGGGAGAACTTACTCTGATTTTCATATAACATTCTGAGTTTGGGTTTGTGCTATGGAGTAGTCTCCATGGTCCATTGCATGGAGACCACCAAAGCTGTTTCACTTGAGACCACAACATGAGTGCCCAGATATGAAAAGCTAGTGTAATCTGCATTACTTGGGACAGTCTTTTCCTACCAGGGACCCCAAAACCACCTGTGGATTCTTGCTGTAATCTAACCAGTCCTGCAATCCAACATGACCACAAAGACAAACACTGGCTGTCCAGTCTGTCTCTTTCCTTTATCCTTCTGCGAGCATGGACCCAATCCTGTGACATATCAACGGCTGGCTGAAGGGCTCTGAGCACCCTCAGCTCCCCGTGACCTCAGTGAAAGCTCAGAGTGCTCAATACCTCAAAGTAGAGGGCCCTTAGCTTTTACAAACTCCAGTGAGGCTCTCTGGGGGTAAAGACCTGAAGCCACTGCCAATGAAGGGGCTGCCCCTCATTAGCCTTAGAAGCTGGTAACATTTCACAGTGGGAAAGCAAAGCTGATAGCATCACTGTTTTCTGTGGGCCAGGTCCCTTTTCTCTTGCTGCTTTCCTTTTCATCTGCCTCGCAGGGAGGTTTCTGCAGACCTCTGAAAAACAGGTCAGGAACTGCCTCCCCTGCCTACTCTTGGCCAGCAGCCCGTGGACACTGGTGTATGCACTGAGATTGCTGTCCCGAGTCCTAATGGGAACCCATAGTTAACCCCAGCTCAGGTTGGAAGGTATTCTTTCCTGACCCTTCCTGGAATTCCCCCATCCCTTTTGATACCACTTGAGTTCTGCAGAGTTAATTGATGCAGATATCTGCTGCTTCCGAACACTCTACAATCCTCCTGGATTCTGGGGAGAGAGAGAGAGAGAGAGACTTCCGGTTAAATCTTCTTAGATTTTTTGGATATACCCTTGAGTTGCGCGGTGAGGGTAGGGTTGGATCTGCTGGAATGGAGCTTGGGACCCTACTGGAGTGCTGCTGACTCTCATGACTTCGGGTGTTTTTCTTAAAGCCCCAGGCTCCTGAAATGAGGAGGTTCAGTGAAAATCTCACCTTTTCATTTGAAAAAGAAAAGTTTGTTTCTAGCCCTCCTGATTGCAGAGAAAAGCTTGAAAATGTGGTCCAAGTGCATCCTGAAGGCTAACAAACCACAAGACAAATAAAAAGAATCCCAGATTTATTATATTAAACCATTTTGTAGCTTTGAATCCAATCTCATGGGTTTTGGGAGCCTGACCCATTTTAAAGCTTGTGGTTGGCAATCCTGCAGCTGGGCACTAAACCAGGAGAACATAGCCAGCATTCCTTCACCCTTCCCGAGTGGAATCCTTGGATCCTTTTTGTCTTTTCCTCTTTCTTCTTTTTGTCTTCTTCCTCAGAAGCATCGGGGACAGCCCCAGAGCTGGAGGGGAGACACTGGCTGGGGCTGGCCAGGGCTCTGAGGTGGCACCAAGCATTCTGTCTCTTAGGTGCTCAGCTGGCTGGTTCTTGCTCACATGCTCAGGGTCTAATTGATTGTCACATGTGGGGTCGGGAAGGAATTTTCTCCCAGGTCAGACTGGCGAGGCCATTGGGAGTTTTTCACTTTCCTCTGCAGCATATGGGTGCAGGTTGCTTGCTAGGATATCTGGGTGCATCTCATTTCCCTGCCATTGCAGAGGCCTCAGGCACTGGTGCACCTCAGTCCCTCCTGTTCTTTGCCTGTGGCACACAGACGTCTAGTATCCTGAGGGCTGGAATACCTTCTTCCAAGTTGTTGGGTTTAGTGTGCAGGTGCTGGGAGGTGTTGGTGGCCTGTGATATACAGACTAAATGATCTGGTGGTCCCTTCTGCCCTTCAACTCTATGCCTCTCCTGGAACCTAGAGGATTCTAGTCAATCACTGTCTCCTACCCAAGGCCTCACATCATGGCAGCCATGCTTTCATTTCATCCAAGGGGGCTGAATGTGGCTCTGTCCAAAGCCAGTCAATGCTGATCCATCATGAATCACCCAGAGGAGCTCAAGCAGAGTCTGAGCTGCCTCCAGCTTCAGCCAACATGGAACTGAAGGGGGGCAGGCCTTTCTTCAGAGAGTGCTTGGTTTGTTTTGGTTCTGTAATCAAACTCGTAAATTCTAACTCTCCTTTTATTAGACACCAGGTTCCCCTGGCCCATGAGGCTAATTCATCCCACTGCCAGGGCATGTAAGAATCTTCGTGGGAGCCAGAATGAGCTGCAGACCTTCCATCAGATCCAAAGGCGGACCCGCCGGCACCGGACCATCTTCACTGAAGATCAGCTACAGGCCCTGGAGGCCCTTTTCAACCAGAACCAGTACCCAGATGTCATCACCAGAGAGCACCTGGCCAACCGCATCCACTTGAAGGAGGAGAGAGTAGAGGTGAAATTCTTCCACACTACAGAGATCAAAAAAGTTTTTGTCCCTGTTTACTAAAAAAAATAAAGAGGAATCTGATTCAGGAGCCATTTTAAAGCCTCCTCAGGAGGCTCCAGTTGTAGCACCTCAAAGTGCAATTTAAAAAACACATTGTAAATTCTGTGAGCCATAGGATAAAGCCAGTACACAATGGGTGTGTGCAGAACACTCACACATTGTCTTTATGGCCCGACACACTCACAGGCACTCTTGCGCACGCTCGCGCACGCACACACTGCTTAACTCTGCGGTCACTGCCCTGCTCTCAAATATTTTCACGTTCTGCATAACGCTTTTGTTTACCATTGGGATTCCTGGCTCACCTGCCCACCTTGAAACTGAACATGAACGCCAGGGAGGGAGTCCTCAGGTGGCTCTTGTCCTGAGTAACCTGTGTGGGCAGCCTTCATAACCAGAGTAGAACATGCTGCCAAATCCTAGAACTTCCCGTCATGCTGTAAAATCCAAAGTTGTAAATGCCAATTGCTTTCAGGCCTGGGGCGTTTCATGGAGGCTGGAGATAAATGTTGCATTTCTTTTATTAAATGTCTAGGTTTGGTTTAAAAATCGACGGGCCAAGTGGAGGCATCAGAAAAGAGCTTCTACTTCGGCTCTGCTCCTTCAAGGCACCAAGAAACCCTCAGAGGAGAACTGCTAAGGGACTGACACTAAGTCTCACTGGGCTACTGTGAAAAGCATCCATTGCCCTGTTCCACTGGTTTCACAGCCAGGTGGGACAGATGGAAGAGGAGGGGGGCTGGAGAGGGAAAGCAGTGAGGGAATCTTCTGATTCGATGAGGTAAAGGGCAGATAAAGGTAGGTGCTGTATTTTCAAGTCCTTAGCTTTTTCATCCGAACAAAGTTCATCTCATGACAAATAAAACAAATGAGTCATAGGGCACGTAAGCCGAAAAGTTGCCAAATGCTGAAGGCGGGGATAGAGCTTGCTTCAATGTTAGTATTGTAGTTGCATATGTGGATGATGGAGAAGGATTTCTCTCAACTTGTCTTTGTTCCTGTACAGATCGCGTTGTGCCTGTTTTGTTGTTATATAGTAGATTCGGAGACTATTCCGGAAAATGGCCTGGGTTTATATTGTTTTTACAGTGTCATGGTGGTGTCTACAGTTGCATTTTGGGGTCAAGGTAGAAACTGACGAATTACACAGCTCATTCCTTAAACAAACTAACAGGCTTTATTTGCATTCTTCAAAATAAATTCATTCATGTATGGAGTAGGGGGCATCAAAGTACTCATAGTACTTTCAGACTAACGTCTTCAACTAACCTGTGCTAACGCATGGCTGGGGTACAGTTGGTTGTTAGTGCAGACAAAGCCATTTGTATACTTCGCAATCTTCTCTTTCCATGCCCGACCACTCTGTAGCTGCTCTGGTCACAATGTGGGTTGCCTGGAATGGGGCAACAGCAGTTGCCAACCCCAAACAAAAGGGCAAAAGAGAAATGAAAACTAAACTGTAGCACTGCAGAGGAAAAGCAGCACCCGCTGCTATGGGTATCCACTAGAGTTTGTACTGATAGAAGGCTGTATTTCACCAGAGAAGCTGGTTGTTTCCTTTTTGTGTGTGTTTCACTCAGCTGGATAATTCAGCTAGATCTGTCAGTTTCCCATTCTGGTTCTCATGCACTAGGACCTTGCTTTTGGGTCTAGAGTGGTGTGTTGGGCTTCACAACAGCACAGAGGAAAGCTTCAGCCCCAGAACTGTCTATGTGGTGCAAAATCTGCCCCACCTGCTGTGTAAACGCTAAGGATGATAACTGTGTGCAGGGTTGTAGCCATGGCAGTCCTAGGACATTAAAGAGACAAGGTGGGTGAGGTAATATCTTTTATTGGATCAACTTCTGTTGGTGAGAGCTTGTCTCCCAAGATATTACCTCACCTACCTAAGGATGATAATTGGCAACGTCCTACAAGGCTAGCCAGCTTTTGAAGAATCATTCCTGATTTCCATCTCCATTCTATGTTTTATTCCTTGCAGACAGATTCCCTTTTGTCTTCAGACTTGGATCCCTCCATGATAATTGTGGGTAATGGGGTGTGTATGTGCAGTAAATGCTGCTGGAGTTCTTTTCAAGCTGTCTGTAAAATAAAAGATTCATAAATAAATGTATTGGGGAGAAGGCTGGTACTGGGATTGGAGCCCTGGCATTGAGCTTGCCAAACATGATGCTCCTGACAAAAGAAGTAACTTTAAATTGGTTAGTCTCTAAGGTGCCACAAGTACTCCTTTTCTTTTTGCAAATACAGACTAACACGGCTGCTATTCTGAAATAAGTCCACAAAGATTCTATCACTGTAAATAACACTTTGCACTCCACAGCACCTTTGCCTTCCTTCTGTGCTGCAGGGCTCACACCAAGAGCCACACACTAGTGTAGAATTTTCAACACAAGGATATTGAGTTAAGCCTGAGTGATGCCATTTTCTGGTGGAGAACTTGCTCTACCGGGGAACTGCAGCTGAAGAGCGCAGCCCTGAAAGTTGGGAGCGCTGGCCAGGGTGTGGGGCACGGCTAGGGGATAACATATCCAGGGTTTGAATGCTGGGAATTGTCATCTTGTTTCAGGATAGGACACACATACAGGCAAAATAATACTAATCTATTTCCCCCAAGCAAACTACCTGAAAAACTTGAATTGAACATTAACGGAATATCCATCTTTTCAAAGATATATAGAGGCTTGGCAGGATTGGATTATCAGTAAATGTCTATGGCACCGAACACATACAAACCACTGAAAAAATATTTCCATTGATAATAATCAAAATTCACTGATGGGTAAAGTGAATGAAAATGCTGCTTGAGAACTTAAGTTTAATTTAAGAATATTTACTTTGTATATTTTGACATGTGATCTGGACAATTTGTGTTTTAACGGTTGTAAAGTTTTAACTTTGTATATCTCAGTGTCTACTGTCAATAAATAATGATTGTTTGACCCTCCAGACTTCCTGCAACTGCAAAAATGTAAATAGATCCAAATAAAATACACAAAATTATGGTTTTAAGCTAACTGTGAAAATTTAAATGGATAAAAATAGAGAACATATTTAAAAATAACATTGATATTCTCCATCAAAATTACAAAAAAAAAAAATACAAATTGAATTCTGCCCTGCCTGGGTATTTAGCCTCAGTGCAGTACTTACAAGCAGTAGCTCCTGCCATCTGTGACTTACAAAGATAGTACATAAGTTAACATACTGCCATGAAATTTTTACTTTCAATTGCGTGTTTCTGGCAGGAAACTCTGGTGTGCGTGTTCCATTCAGTCCTGTAGATTGCTTTTTAGTTTTCAGAAATGATAGGATTAATATTTGCAGGCCAGCTGCAGAGTATCTATAGAATCAATAAGTCAACTCTGCAAATTAGGCAAAGCATCACTGTATTCAGCCTTGTGCTTTAGTGTGACATCAGTCTGCCATTGTCTGAATCCTAAAAAGTGACTGCGAAGGCCTTTAAATAAAACCTCCCTCCCTTCCATTCGTCCGTGTGAACCAGAGCCCAGGCTCAAGTGAAACATCTCCCAAGGAGGCGCGGGCGGGCCCCTTTGGAAATCTTAGCTGCTATCAAACTGAGGGAAAGTCAGCCCCGAGCTCACGGGCGGTGCTCCATGACGCGCATGCGTTCTAGGCCGCCCCTTCCTCATCCTTGTCGGCAGGGGGCGCGCTCTCCCGTTGCGACGCTCCAGCCGCTCTCTGTGGTTTCTCTTTAGCCCGCCGCTCTAGGCTTTCCAGGCGGTGCCCCGGCCTGGAAGCGGGACGTGCGCGCGACAAGAAAACTACAAGTCCCAACAAGCGGCGCGTTGCGACGGTGGCTGGGAAGGGCCAAGCTCCCCCCCCCCCCCGATTCTGGCCGTGTCCGTTCCTGCCCCGAGAAGCTGCGGACGCCCCCTGCCCTGGCTGACAGCGATCCCCGGCCTGGCGCGATGGAGGAGCCGAGGGCTCCCGTCACCGCCGCCGCCTCGCCCCTGGCGCTGGTGCCCCTGCAGGCCGACGGGGCCGCCGTGGCTGTGCTGCGGGAAGCGGCCCAGGAGCCCCCCAAGCGCCGTAAGAGGATCCTGGACGAGGAGAGCTACATCGAGGTGATCGGGCCGGGCCGCCTGAGGGGAGGGTGGGGGCCGGAGCTGTCTGGGGGCGGCCTGGGGGCGGTGGGGGCCGGAGCTGTCTGGGGGCGGCCTGGGGAGGGAGGCCGGAGCTGTCGGGGGCGGCCTGGGGGGAGGGGCGGTGCTGTCGGGGCGGCCTGGGGCGGGGGGGCGGTGCTGTCGGGGGCGGCGGTGGCCTGGGGAGGGGGCGGCGGTGCTGTTGGAGGGAGGGGGCGGGGGATGGGGTAGGTTGGGGAGGGAGGCCAGGCCTGGCCTGGCCTGTCTTGTGCGGGGTTGGGGAGGGAGGCCAGGCCTGTCTGAGGGTGGGTAGGTAGGTGGTGGGGGAGTGGCCGGGCACGTGGGTCAGGGGTTCAGTGTGAGTTGGGTCCTGTCTCCTTTTGCTCGCGAGGCACCCCCAACTTGTGCCATTCGTGAAGGGTGGGGGGGTTGACATAGCGAGCGATATTTCCCCCCCCCCCCCGGATCGGGTCCCCCACTGCGGCTCGAACCGCCGCCTCGGGGAGTCAGGCTTTGTGCCTCTTCCCAAAAGGGGCCCGGACAACTCAGCATTGCCCAGCTCATTAGAACAAGGGGGGAAAGTGGTTTCAGACACTCCAGCCACCCCGACCCACCCGTGCCAACGTGGGTGGCTTCACAGTCCTGCTGTTCTGTGTTTAAAACTGTTACCGACCCTGCTCCTGGGTGGAGAACCCAGCCGACCAGCTGGAGAAAGCACTGACCACACAGGGAAGGGTGAAACTGACTGTGTACAAGGTGCTGCCTAATACACAGTAAACAAAGAGGAAAAATGAAGGGGAAGATGCATTTTCCCAATCTTTTTAATTATAGTGGCCATAAGAGTCGTCTTTGTTTCCTGTCCAAGATTGGTGTGTAACGTTTCTGTGCACTGCTCTGCAGTTGCTGGGTTTTGCTCCAGAGCTGGCTGCGTTTCAGCACTGTATAATATGACACCTATATGGTCTATGTTTATAAATGTTTTTCACAGAGTATTTTGGGATCCTTCAAAATTATAGGTGCTATATGTCATGACGTTTTCAAAAGGGCAGAAAAATCTGCCAGAGGGGGCTAAATGGGTCAGGTTGGATTGTTAACGGTATGTGGACCTTTTTATCTTGGGTTGTTATCCTGCTAGCCGGGGCCAGATAAGATGTAACAAAGGGTAGGTGTGAATGCAGCCTGGCGTACACCACTAGCTTTAGTTTAGCTAGTACAGCTAAAAATAGCAGTGGAGATGTGATGGCACGGACCCTGGCTCAGGCTAGCTAGGCAAGTACATACCTGAGGTTCTGGGTGGGCTTGCACAGCCAGGGCCAAACCCTGCCACTGTATCTTTACTGCTGTTTTTAGCCATGCTAGCAGATGAAAGCTGGTGTGTGTATGTCTACGCAAGTTGTGATATGCGTTCGATTGCAGCATAGACATATCCAAAGTCTCTACACTCTGACAGATCTTTAGTGGCCTATTTTAAATGAGTTGGG
This sequence comes from Caretta caretta, assembly GCF_965140235.1. Lineage (NCBI taxonomy): Eukaryota > Metazoa > Chordata > Testudines > Cheloniidae > Caretta > Caretta caretta. The sequence goes on along the minus strand of NC_134220.1, from coordinate 14,636,751 downwards.
TTCCATCCATTTCCTGATGTCTACTTCACAATGCCACCCTCACGTTTAATGCTAATTGGCGCCCTTAAGCAGTCTCAGCAAAGATGCCAGGGATTGAAGTGTAATGGTGATTAATCTCTCTCGCTCTTAGAGGTGATCCATCTAGAGATTCCCCAACTGGGGTGTATATCCCCCATGCGTGTGCGATGAGGTTATCAGGGGGGCATGAGGAACTGATGGGGCTGCACTGTAGGGCTGGAGTCAGGAGGGGTTCAGTCCGGTAGGGGAGGTGGAGAGGGGTCTGTGCAAGTGGTCTCAAATGCTAGGACCAGACTCCCTGCCTGTCTCACATGCCCACTGCTTTAGCTATCGCCTGGCAGATACCCTCCTCTGCTGAGGAGGACAGTGGGGAGCTGAAGGCTGCACTTAATAAGTATTGACTCTTGTGGGACAGAGCCACCTCCTGACTGTGGCCCCAGGACACAGTGCCCTGTCCACTTCCCCTTCTGGACAGAGCTTGCCCAGGGGAAACGGACAAGGCCATGTTGAAGGGCTGGGGTCAGGAGGGACAGTACTAAAGGAGTGCAGCCTTCTGCTCTACTCCTGACCCCGCCTCTTCAGTGCAGCCCACTTGCTTCCCCTGTGGGTGGGAGCGAGACAGGGAGGAAGCTGGGTCTTGGGAGCCGAGACCGCGCAACTGCTGCAAGGTGAGTACAGGCCCCCATGTCCCCTGGTCCCCCTTAGAAAGAGGGAAGCATGCATGGAACATGAATCTCCAAAAAGGGACTCATCAAATAAAGTTTGGGAACCACTGCTCTAGATCATAGTTGAGCCTGCTGCTGGGGCAGTGTCGGGGAAGCCAGCATTGGTATTGTTTGTTCATCTGTGGTACCTCTTGTGGATAAATAGGACTTCAGTATTCTTATGCACTGTAGTCAATCATGGCCTTTCATGGAACCCTAAATCCTTATCCCCTTCCAAGGAATCTTCCCCAAACTGATCTTGTTTTTTCTTGCTTGCCAGATATGCTCAGAATTGTTTGTTCTGTTTTTTTTTTTTCTTTTCTTTTAACTATAGAGTTTGGAGAAAATTATTCAGAGGGATTTCTTTCCTGATGTTGAGAAGTTACGTGCTCAGAAGGAATACTTGGAGGCTGAAGAAAGTGGCGACTTAGAGAAAATGAGACAAATAGCTATCAAATTTGGCTCCTCACTGGGGAAATGGTCCAGGGAGACACCTGCACCATGTAAGGGCTGGCACTTGGGTGGCTGATTTCGTGGTCAGGCTATTAGTGTGGATGTGTGTCATAAAGTAAAAGATATGAAGCACTACTGTCTTTTTGTCACTTTAATGGATTGTTTTATGCTAGCAAGGTGTAAATTGTAGTGTTGTTGAGTGACTGGGAACCCAACTTACTTAAGGCACAGAATCCAACATGGTAGCTGCCTTCTGATCTAATTATGGAAAAGTACTGATTGCACAGGAGTTACCAGCCTGGATGACACAATGATGTATTGGCAGTGACTGGTATCAGCTGCTTTAGAGGAAGGGTACAAGAAACCATGCGGAGGGGCGGTTATAAAATAACCAGCCCATTGGGGAAACTGCTTCTTAACTCCCATTTGTTAGAGGTCACCTTATGCTCTGAAACATGAGGTGCTATGTCTGTTTGGAAACTCTTGGCTGTCTCTTTAATTCTTACTGTTATAACTCTGGATAGTCTTGTTATGTCAAGCCCTCTTCTGAATCCGGCTATGAAGCTTTATTTAATACAATGGCATATCCTTTTAATTAACATACTCCAGTGGCAACAGATGCCCTGATTATCAGAGGTTCATGTCTTAGGCCTCCACTGAACTGTTAGATACCTGCTTCTATTCCAGGAATTGATTTAAAAATAAACCTAGTATAAGCTTTAAAACATTTAAAAGCATTTTAAGATAAGAACTTGTTTAGCATCACTAAGAGATCAAGGAAGCGGCATGCAATGAAGAGAGGGATGTGCAGTGAAAAAGTATGCCAGCAAACGCCAAGTCACACTGTAAGCTGCTGTGAAGATGCTTGTAGGCAAGAAATATGTGCTGGTCAGAATATATGTGCAACTTATTTATTTATTTTAGATCCATTGTACAAAATTTGTGTGTTTCCCAGTCATTTCAGTTAAGGGAGCATGCCATTTACAGGGCTTCTGGGGTGTGTGTGTGTGTGTGGTTTTTATTTTTCTCCTTTTGGGTTAATCTTCCCTCCTTCAGCCTGGTTTTAGGTGCTGTTTCCCATGTTGGCATGTAACTCTCATGCTGGGTAATTTACAGGCTTCCCCACAGTAAACTCAGCCTCTGGTTGACTTCTTGCTATGGAGTTGGGGTGTTGGCTCGCAAAGGGGCAGCTGCCGCACTGTTGGGAACTCGCGGTGAAGGACATGTACCATTGAATGGGTTCCCTGCCTGTGGTATTGGTGTTGCCATTTGCGACTGGCATTGCCCCGAGTGAGGGCTACCATGGAACACAAATCATTGCCTGCTTTTATCTGTCATTGTTTCAGATAAAATAAAGAATGCTTAGAATGCAATCTCCCCCCGCCCCCCCACTGAAATCAATGGGGAATTTTGCCATTGGTGCCCAGCAGGAGTAGGACCAGTTATCTAGTTGAGCTGAAACTTCATCAGTGGTTGGAACTGATTTACACAGATGTCGTTTTAAACCCTTCCCTAACTCTAGTTAAAGAATTCCTCCCTCTTAACCACAATCTGTAGGTCATCTGAGACTAATGAGAGCTGGCAGACAGGTCCCCCGAAGAGGTTGCAGCTTTTTGCTTATCCACTAGGGGTAACATGATGATGATCTGCTCCCCGTTTTTGTAACACATGCTGGGATTTATTTCTCTGGCACAGATGTTACTCCAGCCACGTTTGAAACACCCGAAGTGCACCCAGGCGCCTCTTCCTTGTTGAACAAGCCCAAGGTTGGGATCAAAGCTGCGGAGGAAGGTAGGGAAGGGGCTATCCTCTTTATTTGGGTTCTCCAGCAGGAGGGGAAATATTGCTGTGCATGTTATCGGGTGTTAACCTTCCACTAAAGTGGCGCCTTCTAATATCTGTGCTAAGTGAAACTCCATCACAGGTTGGGTGGGATGTGGGCCTGCCTGGATCAATAACCATCTCTGACGTGAGAACTTCATTGCTTCCCAAGAAAAGGGTTTCTGCCTGGGCAAGGTGGCAGGAACACAGCTATTCATGTACAGAACAGTATGAACACGGACGTGTCATCTGGCGGCAAAGTACTTCTGAATTGTCCTTTAATGTGAATAAATGAATGATCCTGAAGGGGATGGGTGTGGGAAAGGGTCACTGATCCTTCAATAAGTCAAGTCAATACTACTACTCTGTACGTCATATGTACTTTCATTTTGGATACAGATTCCTCACCAGTGCTCAAGTTAAGAGTGGACCAGTGGGGGAAAATACTTGCATGGGGGATTAATAACCAGGCATTGCTCATTACAGAAAGGGGAGTGTGAGCCTCTTCCTCAGACTTATTCCCTCATCTCTCTAGGAGAAGTGGAGAAAGAACAGAGTAAGGACACTCTTCCCAGCCTGGACAGCTTCTTAACAAAACACACTAGTGAGGATAATGCTTCATTTGAGCAGATCATGGAAGTGGCCAAAGAGAAGGAAAAGGCCAGGCATTCTTGGCTGTATGAAGCAGAAGAGGAGTTTGCCCAGGTGGGGAAATGGCTCCTGAATAGCTGAGCTTTTCTAACATAGTACTGTGGACAAGTGCTGTCGTCTGTTTAACCAAATGAGGGAGAAAGATGGTTTATAGTTTCTCTCTTGCCTTTGGCAGGGAGAAGAGAGAATATTAAGTTCCATTCTATTGTTGAGTCCCACTAGAACCCACTGTGATTGTTCCTTGTCTCTAGATATGTGACTGTTGAATTAATCATACTGATGCATCAAGGACAAAACACTGACTGCTTGGTTTTGAGTTGTGTGTGCATGAGGCAGTGAGATCTAGCATACAGAGCTAGGAACTCTGGAGTTTAATCCTGGCTCTGCCCCAATTTGCTGTAGCATTTGACAACTCACTAAACCTCTTTGTGCTGCTGTTGTTCCCATCTAGAGCATGGGGATAATATTGACATACCCCAGGGATGCTGAGGATTTACGTTATACAGAGCTTTGAAAATATGAAGCACTGTCTAAGTACAAGTATTAGAATTCTTGGCAACAACCTTAGCGAGCTGTTGAACAGCTCTTCGTATTCATCTGTCAATGCCTTATTCTTTGGCAGACAAATTCTTGATCTTTTTCAATTATTGGCATTCAGAATCCTCTGTGTTGCTAATATGAAGTGTGTTAAATATGACCAGAAACACTGAAAAAGTGTCTTGTCCAGTTAATAAAGTTTTATGGGACTTGGGGAAGGGGAAGCTGTTACTGGTGCGGGGAGCTCTGCTGTCAGTATTTCTAGAGGACCACTCAGCATTTAATCTCAAAGAGCTTTGTGAACTTAAGTTTACAAAGATTCTGTAACAAATAATGTGCACTTTTTTTTAGCCCCGTATACATCCTGTCCACTCAAAAGATCTGATACCAAAGTTAAAAGGCCAACACCAGAGTAGCAGTCTCAAAACACAGTGATTGAGTCAGCCTGGGGCACAGAAGAGAGAGAGCCCTGGAATGCCTTCTTGCATTTCTCTAATATTTGCACCTCTTCCTTTAAACTTGGTATCTTATTTTATAGCCGTTGTCTCTGGTCTCTTCAGATAAATCCAGTCTCTGAACTGCTCTTCTCTGAAAGACACAAGATGTAAAAGATGAAAAGCAGAGCATCAAGCAGATGAATTATCAAGCTTATTTTCAGTCTGAAATGAGAATCTGCAATTCAGGCTTTGTTTTAAATTTGATTCCAGCGACGACTTGAGAATCTGGCACTTCCCTCAGCAGAGCAGCAGGCGCTGGAGAGCGGGAAAGCTGGCGTGGAGACCTGGGAGTACAAGGCTCAGAATTCCCTGATGTATTACCCAGCAGGTAAAGCAAACTGGCCCCTTAAGAGACATCAGCAGATTTGGAAACATGCACTGGTTCAGGTGGGTGGATGTCACAAAGCACCTGCATTTCCGTTTTGCTTTCCCCAGCACTTGTTCAGGTGCCTGACTTGCTGTCACTGTGGTAAGATTGCACTTTGCAGCTTTTCCTTCTGCAAGGCAGGGATATGCTCAGTTTCATTCTTTCCCATGTCATTCCTGCGTTGTTTCGACCCTGCTGCCATTTGTCATCCTGTCGCTCATTACCCACATTGCAGTGGCTGTTTGTTTTCAGGAGTCCTAGCTCCTTCCTATTGGGTTTGTCTTGTTAATGAGCACTTTCAGTTCCCCTCTTTCCTCCTACCGTCCTACTCAGCTCTGTATATGTGGGCTTTGCTGGTCCCTTGGCTGCCGTCTAAAAGGCAATGGGATCCTTTAACAAACCCAGACTGGGCCTCGATGCCTTTTTTGGCTATGAATGCATGGTAAATAACCTTCATGTGAAATGTGGGAACTCTTATGTGTTTCCTGGTTTTCTAATGTAGCCTTGATTTTGTCCTTGTTTTTCAGGCGGTAGGTTAGACACCTAACTGCATTAATGTGAACTTTATTTTAAATGGGTGGAAATGGCAAAATATAATTGCATCTGTACATTGTGTCTTGCAGAACTGTGTACTGACCCCTGAGATTGTTTGTTTGGGGGCTTTAGGTCAGCCTGCCCCCTGTTAGTGGGCCCTCAGTCCTTTCCTTGATGTCTTGGCTTGCCGTTCCAGGTGTGCCCGATGAGGATGATGTGTTTAAGAAGCCTCGAGAAGTTGTCCATAGAAACACCCGCTTTCTGAGAGATCCATTCAGCCAAGCTGTGAGCAAATCCCAGCTCCAGCAGGCAGCAGCCCTCAATGCCCAGGTTCGTTTACAGACAGGACATGCTTGTGACCGAAATACCCCTCATTGGGAGAGGTGCATGAGTTATGAGAACTGTGCCTAATTGTCTGCTTTCTCCAAGTGCACCCGATTGATGCCAGCTTTTCTGTTCTAGTACAAACAGGGCAAAGTAGGGCCAGATGGGAAGGAGCTGATCCCTCAGGAGTCTCCAAAAGTGAATGGATATGGATTTGTGGCCACCCCTTCTCCTGCCCCTGGTAAGAAGAGACTTTTTTTTGCTCTGACGTAAAAGCGAAGTAGTTTGCAATGCTGTCCTGTTCCACTGACCTTTTGATGAACACTCCACCCTAGGAGTCAATGCTTCTTTAATCGGGCAGCTTTGACTTCGACTCTGTATGTCTGCTGAGCCAGTGGGTCTCTGGGGTAGAGAATATGCCAATTTAATGCTCTGTCAAGTCTCAGTCCAAAGATAGAAACGATGCTGGGCTCAGGAGGCTCTGAGACGTGGATGCTGCTTCGGTGGACTCGGGTCGAATGGACTAGATCATCCTAGGAAAAGCTTATGGGAACTCTGAGGGGAGCATGGCACTTGTAACTTTCTGGTGGTGATTGTCTCTCTAGTGCCTATATCCAAGGATCTCAAAGCATTTCACAAACATTTACCCCTCCCCCCAGCAGTTCTATTCTATATAGATCGTTTTATACAGTACTCATCACTGAAGTAGCTGAGTGCCTTCCAGTAGTGCATTAAGCACATCTGTCACGTGGTGTTTATTCTGCCCTCCTCTTCCCCAGAGGGAGAAGCGTGTGGGGGAGTGTCATGTTTTGGGAGCGCTTTTTGTTTTGTCTCGTTTTGTTTTCCAGTTGTTAACTGTTAAATACATTTACTGGTTGCTACGTGCTTATATTGGTGAAGGCACGTCAAAGAAATGGGCCTTGCACTTGAAGTGGAAAGTGGGGAGGTTTGTGATAGTCCTCGGCTCTGGAGGGAATTCATTCCACAGTCTTGGGCCACCCCGGGAGAAGGCTCTGGTCTTTTAGATAACCTGGACCCATGCCATGGGAAGCCAGTGTAGAGAGCGGAGGACAGGTGTGATGTGCTCGCAGCAGCCTGTGCTGCTGAGGAGATGTGCTGCGGTGTTTTGTCCTAACGGGAGTTTCGGTTTCATGCCCAGGAGTATCGTGTTGCTGTACTCCTGTCGAGCAGTGATGAAGACATGAATAACTGAGGGCGGGTCTTCATCTGCCAGGATGGTACAGAGTGTCCTAGCCAACTGGAGATGATAGAAAGCATTACTCCCAGCTGTTGCTATGTGAGAGTTCAGCATCAGTGAGGAATCCAAGTCCTCCTAGACTATGGACTGACGTGACCAATTGTGCATCAATCAAAGGAGATTGCACCATGGCTGCCAACTCCTCAAAATACCTTTCTCTGCCCACCAGCATCACCTGTGTTTTGTTCGGGTTCTGTCAGCTGTTCTTCGTCCGTGAGCTGATCTCAGCCAAGCACTGGGCCATCGTGGTGCTAGTGATGTGAAGGACAGGGAGAGCTGTGTGTCATCTGCATGTTAGTGGCACTTGAGTCCATGTCTGTTGAGCAGTTCACCTAGTGGCTGCATGTAGATATTGAGAAGGTCTGGAGAGAGAATTGATCCTTGTAGAACCCACAAGAGAGGGGTAGTAGTGGAGGTGCAGTTTCCCGTCACTACTCTTTGGGTGCATTCCTCCAGGAAGGACTGAAACCGCTTTAGCACGTTACCCTGGACTCCTGCCACCCCTCTCAGGTAAGATCATAGCATCTCATGGTCAACAGTGTTGAAAACTGCAGAGAAGCTCAGGAGGATGAGAATGGAGTCTGTCTGCCCTCTAGCCACTGGCAGCAGGAGATCATCCAGCAGTGCAACTAAAGCAGTTTCAGTTTTGTATCCTGGTGTGAATACAGATTGTGCCGGGTCTAGAACGTTGGCCTCAGTTAGATGAGCTGGTAGTTGGCCTCTTGCTAGCTTCTTTGTAAACTTGCTCAGGAATGGGAGGTTTGACATGGGCTGAAAGATAACTAGGACTGAAGTATCCAGAGTGAGTTTCTTTGGTGTTGGTAGGACTGGAAGAGCAGATTCTGGCTGTTTTAGTTGGGAGCAGCACTGTTGTGAAAGAGGGTCACAAACACGCCTGGAGCGGTGTGAGTCAGATTCACAAGTCTTGTGTCGGGACACTTTTAGGGTGTCCACAACCTCTTGGTGAGTGAGTGCCCTGAACTCTGGGAATGCAGGTGGGTTGATGGGTGCAGGTAGAGTGGATCCATGCTGGTTGAGAAGCCTTCCTGAACGTGTGGGATCTTTTCAGCAAAGTAAGATAGCTCTTCGCAGCACTTGGTGCCCTGCTGTGATGCAGGTTGTGGGTGGTCTGGATTAATGGTGTGGTTTGCCACCCTGGATAGCTTCTTGGGAGGGATTTGGCAGCTTTAGTGGAGGCTGATAGGAAGTTCTCTAGGCAGGTAATACAGCCTCAGCACAAGCTTTGAGGAATTCAGTATGTTTCATTCTGTCAGAATCCGCCTTTGTTTTTTGCCCTTGGTGCTTGATTCATAGATATTTAGGTCAGAAGGGACCATTATGATCATCTAGTCTGACCTCCTGTACAATGCAGGGTTGTAGATATTGCTTGAGTTTGGGCTCCTCTCTTTTCATGCAGCGCAGGGTGTCAGAAAACCAAGGAAATCTGTGAGACTGATGGGGAGAAAGGGACTGTTAGGAGCCAGTGGGTCAATGGTTGAGGCCAGTTCACAGTGGTAATGATTCAACAGTTCAGCGTTCCAATTTATCCAAAGGGCAGCCCCTGTACTAGGATAGATCCATTAACAGCACGCTGGGGTTTTGTGCCATTCTGATCCAAACAGATTCTCTGTGCTCCCTAGTGCATTGCAAGCTCCTGTTCATTTTACAATCCATTATCACCACTCCCAATCTCCCTCAGCCCTACGGCTTTCTCTCCCTCCCTTTGAATAGATCTGTATTGTGTAGTCTATACGATGACCTCTCTGTTACTTCATAAGAATCTAATGGGCTCTGTTTTTATTGGGGGCTAACTGATTTTATGCTGACCTTCCTGCGACCATTTATTTTTAGTCATTCGTATTGAAGACTGGGGATCCTTGTGTCCTTTCCAGCACCTGGCAAAGCCTGCAGCTGGCATGCTCAGTGCAGTTCCTTTCCATGGTATAAATATTCTCTAAGACAGAAATCAGTTAGGGGGAAGATCCCATGGTTTATCCTGATAAGCCAGCTACTAGATCAGGCTCTGGGAAATTGTCCTGCAGCTCTAGATATTGGTAAAGGGATGGTGTATCTTTCCTACAGTGAGTGTGATCGTCTCTGTAGTGATGGCTGTTCCATTGGCTGACCAGTGATTTATGCTGTTTCATAACCAGCTTCTGTTAACCGTTGTGGGGAGAAGACCGCCCCTGTGTTAGGGCAGAGCACACACATTCTGGGTGTTGCAGTCTCTACAAATGTCTTGCATCCCAGACTGACTCTTCTTAACTTGTTGCTAGGTGTGAACGACTCTCCTCTTATGACGTGGGGTGAGATAGAGAGCACCCCATTGCGAGTAGATGGGTCAGAAACGCCGTATGTGGACAGGACACCTGGACCGGCCTTTAAGGTATTCCATGTCAGATTTCAGCACTCAGATCTTTTGGGGGATGGACTGGGGTGGTGGGGCAGGGGAGCAGTCACTAATAGACTAACATTTATTATTGTAGGGGTTATGACTTGGCTGTGGTACTGGCTATCTAGGTCCTATGGGTAGAGTTTAGCTGGATAAAATGCTCTGGCCATGAGGGCTCCTGGTCCATCCCAGGCATCCTGAGGTTGAATATTCTGGGGTTCTCCAAGAGTCTGGAGAAGAGGAGGGTGTCTCATTTTTGGGATTTGATATATAAGTAGATTAGGGAGTCTTAAATCAAACTTTTCCTGCTGGGTGGCTTCCTTCCAGCTTCGCCCTGCTGGCCCATCACCACCAGCTGAGACATCTGAGTCCAGTGAGGTTTGGGGAGGTGGCTTGGCTCTACTAACTGCATCTCACCTCAGATGCAGGACGTCTCCCATTCCCTACCTGGAGAACAGTGAGCACCTTTTGGGTGTGAATCCTGAGGATAGCAGCAGTGGAATTCTTCTCTCTCCGTTTTGTCAGACCTGGGCAGTGCAGTTGGTTGGTTTTTCCCAGAGCTTAGCAATGATTGGGGCTTGGATGAGAGCTGAGTGGCTGAAGGCTGACCCAGGTAAAACAGAGGTGATACATTTTGTTCAGGGAAGACAACTGGAGGAAATGCCAGAGTTCAGCTCAGCCAAGGAGGCAGTTACTGTTTTACCATTTTTGTTACACAGATCTTCAGCTTGGAGATTCTGCTGTATCTTCAACTGCCTCTGGCTGTCCAGATAGCAGCAAAGCTAAGAGTGGGTTCTCTTCCCCTCCCATCCTTAATGTAGATCCTTACGGGTTGGACTCCAGCTATGAATGGGCTTGGTTAGCAGCCTGGAGACTTACCTGGTTTGGTGTATTTACAGATCCTGGAGCCTGGGCGCAGAGAGCGGTTAGGACTCAAGATGGCCAATGAGGCGGCCGCTAAAAACCGAGCGAAGAAACAGGAAGCGTTAAGAAGAGTCACGGAAAACTTGGCCAAGTGAGACATCTCCATATTAAACTGTCCCTGGCAGTGGGGGAGAATAGCAAGTGCTGTCTAGTAAGAGTTAAATCAGCATGCATAGAGGAAAGGCATTTGGGTGAGGAGAAGGAGTACAAGGATCAGGAGAAGGAGGGGCTTTGAGAAGCAAGAATGGATACACTCAAACTGGGAGGAGACTTTAGATGTGAACAAGCCCAGTTTCTAGGAGAAGGCTGTTGGCAGTACGGTAGAGAGGCATGTACTTTGGGAACTCTCCTCCCAGGCCAAACTGCCCTTGCTCCAGGAGGGTAAGTGCCCCAAATGATCACAAAAGGCAGAGATGTTCCAGGACTTGGTTGTTTGGGGTAGGGACGGAGAGGATTCAATGGACCTAAAGAGAAGGCAAGGGAGCATTGCTCGCATTCGGGGGGCTCCTGCCATTAATCAGAGAGAGACAGCGGGGCTGAGGTTTAACCACACAAGTGGGAGGAGAGTTCAGGCATTGCTGCCAGAAGAGCAGAATGGCCAGGCTCTGTCCTGAGCTGTGCTCTGAATGATTCAAGTAATGCAGGAGTGGAAGGAGAAGGGAGCGTGCGAGTCAGAGTTTGCAGGGCCTGGGAGGTGCTGCGTCTGTTCAGTGATCTGTGTGCTCTCTGATACAGCTTTTGCATTTTAAAACTATTCTGCTTCTATTGCAGCCTCACTCCAAAAGGACTGAGTCCAGCTATGTCACCAGCATTGCAACGACTAGTAAACAGGACGGCGAGCAAATACACTGACAAAGCCCTGCGAGCCAGTTATACCCCTTCTCCAGCACACCCAGGAACCCCTGGATATAAGACCCCAGCAGGAGGGTCTCGCACCCCCACTAGCACCCCACCTCCTAGGACTGTCTCTGAGATGCCAGTAACACAAGATCCCGCTTCAATCACAGACAACCTGCTGCAGCTCCCTAAAAGACGAAAGGCATCTGATTTCTTCTGAATACAACCTTCACTAGCAGGGCTGTGTGCAAGCTGAGAGCAGTATGCGCTGCCAGGAGCAAGGGGCATTTGCTTAAAGCTGCTAGAATGTCATCTAGCAGTTGCTGGATTGGGGACCATTTCTGCCCTCGAGTAGTGCATAGTTCCCGCACTTGACATGCCATTACTAGAACAAGAGTGGAGCAGCCTGCAACATGCGTTTTGGAAGCAGACTATTTACCAGTGTGGTATAAGTTCTCTTCATACCACGTGGACATGTTACACAGAATCGGTAGGGGACAAGGTCGTTTCCAGAAATAGCAAAAAAGGGCTTGGACTTTTGGAAAATAGCCAGAAATGTTTGGGATATTTTTTTGTAATTCTCCTTTTTTTTTTAAAAAGCGTGACCTTGCTGACTGCATTTGAGTGCCTCTCTGTCTGTACAGATGTCTATTTATAAAATAGCAAGCCTTTGTATTAAGGCCTGAACCAAGGTGTGAAACTTCCTTGCTTTTGGCTGTGTGTTCCACTGAAAAATGCTGTTCCGCTGAGTAAAGAAGAGATGTAGGCAAGTCTCCGTATTCTTTCCTCTTCCAATCCCAATTCTGCATAGAAAGAGCCAAAATACCAGAAAGCCTCTCTCTAACTTTCCATCCATTTAAACTGCACTCTTTAGTGTCCAACAGGCCCATTGGTGAGCATTAGTCCTTTGAGGACACAGAGGAGCAGCCTTCAGTGCACACATTTTCTATTCATCTGCCCTCCTGGGTAGAGTCCAGAAATGTGGCAAGTATTTTTGCCCTGCAGTGAAGTACAGCAGGAGCTATTTATGGGAGTGCACATCTGAAATACCCAGCAAGTTGTAGATGTCATAAAGAACTTTGGAAATCTTAGAATCTGAGCAGAAAAAACAAGTCGTCCGTGTTTGATCTGAAGCACACCTGCATTTTACAGTGCTCTGACATTGAATGCAGTCATTTGGGGGAGAGGTCAGCCTGGGACAGTGAAATTTACTGTTGCTGTGGCATCACCTTTCAAGTGAGGCTTTATTCTTTTTTTTTTTTTTTTTTTAAAAAGGGGGGGGGTCAAAGTGGAAGGTCAGCAGCCTTTGTGTAGTTTCTTGTGCACTAGGAAAGTGCTCCTCACTGCCTCTGGTTACAAGGAATGCATCACTGGCTTTTTGTGTGTGTCAAATATAATCATTGCAAATAGAGCTGTCACCTTGACCATCTGATGTGGTTTAGAGAGCCACAACACAGCTCCATATGGTCCTGATCCAGTTTCCACTGACTTCAATGGCCAGCTTCTCATTTACTTCAGTGGCCATTGGCTCAGGCTGTATTTGAATTGGTGAGATCAGTTGGTTTTTCCAAGGTATAAAATTCTATTATTATTATTATTTTTTTTAATGGCCAATCTCTCTCTGTCTCGCTCTTTAAAAGTAGAACTTTCTGTACAAGCTTGAAAGTCTCTGATCCCCCGTCATTCACTTCAGCAAGCTGCATTTTCTGCCTCGCTCTGCTTGGCAGCAAAAGAGTCAGGCTGACAGAGGATAACCACGATGGCAACAAGTGCTGAGCGAATGCATTCACACGGCTCACTTGTGGAGAGCGTGGAAGTAGGGGTGGGAGATATTTCTAAAACCTACAGAACATTATTTTTATTAATGTTACAATTCAAGGTTAGAAAAATCTGCTTTAATGAATGGAAGCATTTTCTGGTGAGGGGGTGGGGCATAAACCGTTGGTTTTGGCAGACATGAGCTTTCACTTACTAAATATTTCTGTTGAGCTGTTGTGAAGAGAGCTTGGCAAATGTAAACAATGCATCGCCTTCCTCCCTCTGCAGATGGTGCCAGTGCTGCCCCTCGCTCTACCCTGCAGCAGCAGAGTGAAATTCAGACTGGGGTCAGTTTCACAACTGCTGCTGTTCAGAACACCCTGGTGGCGGTGGTTTGGGAAGGCTGTGAGTAGGAGCTGGAGTGATTGGTGGGAAAGTTAGACCTAGAAAGTTCCCTAGCTGCCCCTCTTCTCATCCCTCCCTTTTCCCTGGCTCCTTCAGCAGCCTGGAGGAGGGATATGGAGTAGTGGAGACACACCTCCCCCGGTGGCTCGCAGCAACCAGGAGGCTGCAGCAAAGGGAAAAGAGGAAACTCCTCCCTTCCAGCAGCTAAAGGTGATTCAACACCTAGCAGCCGATGGTGGAGACAATCGATAGAGCCTATAACCGCTGCCCATGGAATGCGGCTCACAGTAATTGCCAGGACTCTCCCCCTTCTCACCAGGCAGGGTCTGTGCTGTGGGAGAGGAGCTGGCCTTCTCAGCAAAGGGGTCAGGGGGAGTGAGTCCTGGACCTCACTGCTATGCCCCTCTCCCAATCACTTTTGTAGCTGCTGAGGGCGAGCAGGGATCTGGTACTTCCCTCAACCCTGCTTCTAAATTGTAGTAAAGATTTAGCTCACTCAGGTATTGTAACCAATTGCTGTGCTTTTCTCAAAGATGCTGAATGTTTGTAATCGCATCCCCCAGGCAGGGATTGGTGTATAACTGTAGGGAATTATTTACAGAATGTACAAAAAGTACTGTTTAAAAACCAAACTACTGCTTGAGTTATTGGTGTGGTTTTAAAGCTATTCCAGTGGGAGTGGGTGGTATGGCCCTTTTCTAGTAGGGCAGTGACCACCATGTCAAGCGTGACTTTTGTAAAACTAACTGGGGCTACTTGCAATCCCTCCTTCAGGGGAAAGGGGACTCGGCAGTTGACCCAACAGGGGTGGTGCTAACCAGAACCTGATTTTCCCCATGCAATGCCCAGGAAAAAGCTAACACTGTTCCGGATCTCCCTCCCTGCTCAGGTTGACAAGAACGTCACCGCTGGTTATTCCTAAATTGTTAATGTGACACTGGAAAGTTGTTTATAAAATGGGACAGTTCAGTGGGACATGGTCACTTGAAGGTTGGGCAGCTTGAAAAAAAGAATCCAAAGTAGTTTCAAACTCTACAGCTGCCCCTGAGTCCCTCCAGCCACTTTATGGCTTTACAACCACATTTCAAAATGCTCCATTTCTTCCGTGAATTAATCCAGTACCTGCCTCAGAGTCTCTCACAAACAACAGGAGACATATATTAGCTAGACACAGTGCTGTCAAATTTACAAAGTAAAAGTGAAGTGAGGCAAATCTTGAGTTCCAGTAATCTCAGGTGTTACTTCTAACAGAAGGCACGTTTCCAGGCCCAGCTACGGTTTGTAAGGGAGGGCGTCCCCTTCGCTGCATTAAACAATAATAGTTCCCTGTTATTAGAATATGAAAAATCTAGGGGTCTTAGTAGTGCAGTTTGCCTTTTCCCTACAGGTAAGCAGATCAGCACTTGTAATCAATTGCATATCAGCGCTCCATTTACACTATGACATGGTTTAGCAAAATCCATTTCTCTGCATCAGAAAATGAAGAGGGGGAAAAAAAAAAGAGCCAAGCCTGCTGTTGTGATGCTGCTGCATTGAATCGCTAGTAAATCTTAGTGAGGTGAGAAATTGGCCCACCCAGTAACTCCAGCAACACTGCGGCACTGGACTATGAAAGGAAACCGTGACCCTTTTTCCCTATGCATGTAACAGAACAGGCTGGGAGAGGGCTAGCTGCCACTGTGTTAATGCCCAAATGTGAAAGGGGCATGAGACTGTGATGAAACATTGCGCAAAAGAAACCTTAACTCACCGCAGCATTTCAGCATTCAACCGTGAGGCAGCTATGGAAAAAGTACTCCATAGGCCTGATGTGAATTGGGCATACAAATCTATTAGATGGCTTGGAAAATCTACCTCCTTATTTAACCCTTCAATTCAGCAACATGGTTACTAAGAAGAAAATTTAATAGAATTGCTATAAAATAATTGCTTGTTATGAATGGACTTTACTTTCTCCTGTTCCGGGCTCTTGTTTTTCAAAACTAACTTCATCGTCTTATTCATTAGTTGTGCTGATGCCATGCAAACGACTCTTGCAGGTGGCTATTCTTTAGTCATCACCATTTTTGATCCCTGTTCTTTGCATTTCATCTGTAAGGTCATTAACTTCCTCTTGCTCTTCTTCGGGAACGGCATCCTCTGCTTCCGGTACTGCCTCCAATCTGGGTACTGCTTTAAACTCCGTTTTGTAATCTGGTCTATCTGGCTGAGATTCCTCCGGGGGTTCTATTTCCTGTTTGTGCTCTGACTTT
The DNA here is from genome assembly GCF_965140235.1 of Caretta caretta. Lineage (NCBI taxonomy): Eukaryota > Metazoa > Chordata > Testudines > Cheloniidae > Caretta > Caretta caretta. Next base: position 14,621,019 of record NC_134220.1, on the reverse strand, counting down.
AACTTGCCAAGATTCCGAGAACACTCTCCCTCTTTTACAAATGAAGTTGCTGAAGGAACTCTGGATTTTGGAGTATGCATCCAAATATGATTTAAAATCTCATCTATGTGCAACCTCCGAGCCACATCTGGCTGCAGCATGCGGTAAATAAGATCTTTGCATTCAACTGTCAAGTTTTTAGACCTGGGAAAGTGCACTCTGTGTTCTTTCTGAATCTTTAGCATTTTTCTAATGTTTGAGTCGTCATATGGCATTGATCCACAGACCATTATATACAAAATGACACCCAGACTCCATATGTCATAAATCTTAGGCTGATAGGGAATGCCTTGTAACACTTCAGGGGCTGCATACGCAGCAGAACCACAGAAGGTTTTACTGAGAATAACTTTGCCATTTTCATCTCGAGTCAGTCGTCTGGAAAAGCCAAAGTCTGACAGTTTGATATTAAAGTCTTTGTCTAGAAGGAGGTTCTCACATTTCAAATCCCTGTGGACAATATCCAAATCGTGGCAGTACTTGATGGCAGAAGACAGCTGGCGAAACATCTTGCGAGCTACATCTTCAGTCAAAGCCCCTTTGCTCTTGATGAACTCCAGTAAGTCTCCTTTTGTACCCAGCTCCATCACAATGTAGACTTTGCCATCAGAGGTCTCAAAAATCTCATAGGTTTTGACCACGGAGCAGTGATTCACTTTTGCTAAAATCTCTATTTCTCTGGGGAGAAATCTTTCCAGGAAGTCATGAGGAGCTTTTTTCCGGTCTATGATCTTTACTGCTACATCAAATTTCAGTCGATCGGAGTAGGCAGATTTCACTTTAGCATAAGACCCTTCTCCCAAATTTCCCCCCATGATGTAGCCTCTCTTTTTAAGGACTGCAACATCATCCATGGTGCCAGAGGCAACAAGTGATTCATAAGTTGAAGTTGACTGTGCATCACGTATGCCAGAAGCCTGTTGTTATATATTCCATGGTGGCCATCTGAGATGCCCTGCTTCTCTTGAGTTAGATGTTGTAGAATCTTCAGCATTGTTTAATGTATGATGTGGGGCTATGATGTCACAAATCAGAGCTGCTGTTACTAGGGGTTAGTGAATTTAAATGCCTTTGTCAGACCTACTGAAAAGCAACTGGAAGCCAAAAACCAAAGCAACATTCCAGCACATCATCCACAAGCACTGTCACCTTGGTTTTGTACTGTAACATCCTGGTAAAATGATTATTCCATTCACTCTCACAAGAGGAGAAGAGAAATAATTGAAGTGTTTTTTCCATTCTTTGGCTATGGAAAGTATATGATTCCTGTGCTTTGATACTTATGTATGCTTCTTAGCCTGCTACTCCATTTTGTATTTTGATCATAGCTTGGCTAAGAGAACTGATTGGTTTCAGTTATAGGATACTTCTTTTTGTGTGTGTCTTATGAAAGTAAAATGAACACAAAGGGAGTCTACAGAACAGCAAACACACACAACTCTAGGGAACAGCTTTCTCTTTTAAATCTGTTTTTGTCCAGTTTTAGAAATGTTGTTCCATGAGATAAAATGAACAAGGATATGGTTATAATGTTGCTTCTAAAATACATTCTATTTGCTGTAGCATAAAAACTAAGGAAAATCACCGGTTCAGAAAATACTCTAAAACCTCTTCTGAAATAAGTAGAGCACAGTCAGGAGAAATTGTAATTATTCAAAGGCTTGAAGCTTTGGGCTTTTCAAATTTAATACATCAAACCAATCTTTACTTTGCTTCCTACCACTGCTTTTAAATGTTCAGTTTTAATAATCTACTCTAATTTAACAATGGCCATGTTTGTTTGTTTGTTTGTTTGGTTTTTTTTGCATTTTACTCCCGTAGGACAATCCGAACTAGATGCATTAGTGGCACTGTCTGGCATATATGTCAGAGCTCAATCGGATTGTGTCCTGAGTGTCCAGCACCGCAGCAGAATGTTTAAATTCCAAAAGAAAACTTTCCCCTAGAAGCTAAATTGTGTGTACATGCTTCCACACCCTTTTATCTGGGGCTTCTGGTTTTTTTGGGGGGGGGAGGGGGGTATTAATTTCACTTTGGGGAGGTTATTTTTAGCAATTTGAGTTTTGTCCAAAAATTGGGGCTTTCTCTTTGTATATATTGTAATGAATAATGTAGATTTTATTCCTTATTTATTCAGTAATATACTAATGACTGTAGTACTGTTTCAAACTGCACTAAGTTAAAGTGCACTAGGGAACCCCTAGTGCATACAAGTAGGGTCTACATGGACCAAGTAAGATGCAGCATGTTAGCATGTTTTAGAGATCACACCCTAGAAGTCCCTTCTACTGCTCCATGTAGACAAGCCCTTGGGTACAAGTAACAATTTCTGGTGTTCTTTGGGATAAACACTGCTTTTTGTTTTATATTGGGGGTGTTTTTCAGTTAAAACTAAAAATCAGAAGCCCTATATATGTCTCATACAACATACACACTTATATGTGTTTACATGGAGCCACAGGTTGTGGTTCCATACTGAAAGTTGAGTTTTGCCCTTAAAGCAGGGATTCAGCCAGTTTATGTAAGAAGAATATAGCCTCAAAATTACAGCACTTATGCTTTGTGGACAGAATAAGTTTTCCGAGAATTTACAAGTAAATCCTTTAAATTGTTTGAATGAAAATGAATTTTAAAATGGGTTGTTTAAGAACTGTAGTACTTTTATCATTCTTTGTCCTGGACAATCTTAACAGAGTAACATACTCTTAAAATGTCCATCTCATTAAAAAGTATTGAAACCTCATAAATAGGCTATATTTGAAGAACTTAAGTTGTAAGTGAGCTAAGTTATTAATAAGTGTTATGTCTAATTTGTCATTATATAGATGGGGCAGCTCATGATGCTCTTTACTGGAACCACTATGATATAAAAGACAATTCAACTAACCACAAACTTTTCTGTACAGCTAATGTGCATGATATAGTTCTATTGTTTGAAGGCGTCTGTGATCTAGAGAGTCAAATTCCAGTTTCATATCTTGGAAATATACATGCAATGTATAATATATGAATGAAATGTGGAAAAAAATATTCTGGATAGCTCAAACAAAGTACAAGCCATACTCCCCACTACACTCCAACTGCTTGGGGCTCCAGAGGAGCTTTGGGCTCCTCTGGAGATGCAGAGCAACTGTAAACCCAGTTTAACTTGCCCAGTACACACTGGTTACTTTGTATTGCTCCAGAGTGGCAGAAAGCAGCCAGAGGATATTGGTGAATCTGACATTAAAGGTGAAGATTATAAATATTATTTACGGTTAATATTACATATCTTCAGATCACTAGAAAGGTCTCCATGATGAGTACCTGTTGGTGTCATGTTCATGAATTAACTGTTTAACAATTCAGAGATTCACCGATTTTTAAGGCCAGCCGGAACCATAAAATCAGAGGCCATTGCATCTCACCCAGTTCAACTCTATATTGAACCTAACAACTTTTGTATGGCTAAAGCATATCTTCCAGAAGGCATCCAGTCTTCATTTGAAGACCTCAAGAAATTAAGGCTCTACCTCTCCCTTTGGTAGTTCATACCAGTGCTTAATCCCCCTCACGGTTAAACATTTGTGCTTTATTTCTAATTTGAATTTGTCTGGCTTCAGCTTCTGGCCATTGGTTTTTGTTATGCCTTTCTCTGCTAGATCGCAGAACCTTTTAGTATCTGGTGTGTTCTTCATGTGAACATACTTATTATCTGAAATCAAATCACCTCTTAATCTTCTTTTTACTGAGCTAAACAGAATGAGCTCTTAAGTATCTCACTGTATGGCATTTTTTCCAGCCCTCAGCTAATTTTTGTGGCTCTTTTCTGCACCCTCCCCAATTTTTCCAAATCCTTTAAAAAATATGGACACGAGCACTAAGTGCAGTATTCCAGTATCAGTCTTACCAATGCCATATACAGAGGAAAAATCACCTTCCTACTCACTACTCCCGTTTATATGTCCAACGATTGCACTAGCCCTTTTTGCCACAGTATTCTCCTGGGAGTTCATGCTGAGTTGCTTGTCCACTGTGTCCTTTAAATCTTCTTCAGAGTCACTGCTTTCCAAGATACAGTCCTCTGTTCTGTGGGTATGGCCTTCATTCCTTGTTCCTGGATGCGTAACTTTGCATTTGGCTGTATTAAAATGCAGTTTGTTGGAAGGTTCCCAGCTCTCTCTGTATGATTGTCCTATCCTCATCTTTATTTGCCACTGCACCAATCTTTGTGTCAGCTGAAAATCTGATCAGCAGTGATTTTGTATCTACTTCCAGATCATTAATGAAAATGTTGAATAACGTTGGACCTCTGCTGGATCCCACTCAGAACTCCCTCCATCCGTTGATGATTCCCCATTAAAGCCCTGTCAGGTGTTTTTTAGTCCCCTTAATGTGTGCTCATTGTTTAGTGCTATTTTTTAAATCAGAATGCTGTGGTACTAAGTCAAATGCCTTATTAAAGCCCAAGTCTATTACATTTACACCATTGCCTGTATCAACCAAACTTATAATCTTCTGAAAAAATGAACTCAGGTTTGTTTGACAAGACCTATTTTCCATAAAACCATGTGGACTGGAATTCAATATATTCCTGTCATTTAGTTCTTTACCAGTTGAATCCTATAGCAGCTTCCCACTCTTGCCAGGGATTCATGTCAGTCTAACTAGGTTATCTGCTTGCCCTTGTTGCATATTGGCACATTAGCAGTCTTCCTGTCTGCTAGAATTTCCCCAACTATTCCAAGATTTATTAAAAATTGTCAGTGGGACAGAGATCTCTTCAGCCAACTCTTATAGGACTCTTAAGTGTAAATTATCCAAGCTGGCTGATTTCAAAGTGTTTATCCATAGTAGATGATGTTTAACATCCTCGGTTACTAATAGACTGGAAAGCACCTCATCATCCTTACGTGGTACAAGCCCATTATCCTGCTTCTTTCCAAATACAGAACAGAAATATTTAGTGAACATTTCTGCATCATTACTAATAATTTTACCATTTCCACCTAGTAACGGGCCTATACCTTTTCTAGGATTTATTTATTTCCTAATAACTTAAAGAACGCCTTACTGTCTCTAGCCCCACCAGCCATAGATTTTTCTCTGATATCTTTAGCTTCCCATACCAATTTTCTACACTTCATAACTTCTAATTTATAGGGATGGCTATTTCTCCTTTTTTCCATTTGTTATAGGTTGCTTTTTTATTTCTAATTGCTGCTTTCACTTTGCCACTGAACCAAGATGTGCTTTTAGCTAAAGTTGTCCTATTTCTTGATTGTGGCTTTTTGGCCACCTAATAAACCCTACTTAAAGAACTCCCCATTAAGCTGTCATAGAGGGAAGGTCCTCTCATGGATCAGTAACTGGTTAAAAGATAGGAAACAAAGTAGGAATAAAGGGTCAGTTTTCAGACTAGAGAAAGGTAAATAGTGGTGTCCCCCAGGGCTCTGTACTGTGACCAGTTCTATTAAACATCTTCATAAATGATCTGGAAAAAGGGGTAAACAATGAGGTGGCAAAATTTGCAGAGGACACAAAACTACGCAAGATAGTTAAGTTCAAAGCAGACTGCGAAGAGCTACAAGGGGATCTCACAAAACTGGTGACTGGGCAACAACATGGCAGATTAAATTCAATGTTGATAAATGCAAAGTAATACACATTAGAAAACATCATCCCAACTATACATATCAAATGATGGGGTCTAACTTAACGGTTATCACTAGAGAGAGATCTTGGAGTCATTGTGGATAGTTCTCTGAAAACACCTATGCAATGTGCAGCAGCTGTCAAAAAAGCTGACCGTGTTGGGAATCATTAGGAAAGGGATAAATAAGACAGAAAATATCATATTGCCTCCGTATAGAACCATGGTATGCCCGCATCTTGAATACTGAGTGCAGAGGTGGTTGCCCCATTTCAAAAAATGTATTGGAATTGGAAAAGGTTCAGAAAAAGGCAACAAAAATTATTAGGGGTATAGAATGGCTGCCATATGAAGAGATATTAATAAGACTGGGACTTTTCAGCTTGGAAAAGAGACGACTAAGGGGGAGATATGATTGAGATCTATGAACTCATGACTGGTGTAGAGAAAGTAAATAAGGAAGTGTTTACTCCTCATAACACAAGAACTAGGGGTCACCAAATGAAATTAATAGGCAGCAGGTTTAAAACAAATAAAAGGAAGTATTTTTTCACACAATGCACAGTGGAACTCCTTGCAAGAGGATGTTGTGAAGGCCAAGACACTAACAGGGTTCAAAAAAGAACTAGATAAGTTCATGGAGGATAGGTCCATCAATGGCTATTAGCCAGGATGGACAAGGATGGTGTCCCTAGCCTATGTTTGCCAGAAGGTGGGAATGGGTGGCCGGGTATGGCTCACTTGATGATTACCTGTTCTGTTCATTTCCTTTGGGGGACCTGGTATTAGCCACTGTCAGAAGACAGGATACTGTGCTTAGATGAACCTTTGGTCTGACCCCGTATGACTGTTCTTATGTTCATTTTCATTCATGTTTTTCAGTCCAATTTTTTTCTCCCAATCAGTTCTGCTCATAATTTTGCTCATATCTGGGAATTGTTCATTTTGAAGCACCAAGTATATTTATTACTGGTTGGGACTGTCCTGTGTGTGCCTGTATTGAATGGAATCAGGTTAGGATCACTCATTCCTAGGCAACCAACAACTTCTTTTAGTGATTAATTCATCTTGCTCAGTCATAAAGAGGTCCAAAACGGTTACCTCATGTTGGGCACAGTACCTTTTGTGTTTTAAAATTATATATGATGTTTTACTTCTGCCTTAAGTAGCCCTCCAGCCTGTGTCTCCCAAATTGACAACCCCCATAACACAATTTTTCTCTCCACACAGTGCAGACAGGTACTTAAGGAGTCTCACATCCTATTCTCTAGTTTGATTCAATGATCTATGATGGACTCCCACTAGTACTATCTCCTGGGCTTTGTTAGCATTCAAGATCCTGTAATTCTGAGTCATCAACAGCTCTAATCAGGTGATGAAGTCTCTAATGTAGAGTGTACATCTCTCTTACCCCCTACTCTTCCTAGGCAGCTTTTAACCACTAATTTTAATATTCCAATCATGTGAATTATCCAACCAGGTTTCAAGAAAGTCAAAATAGATCCATTTTCTCTTCATCCCTGAGAATTCCAATTCCTCTTGCTTGGCCCCCAGACCTCCTAGCATTGCTATATAAGCAATAGAAAATTTTCTTCTTTTCTGCATTCTGTGCCACATAAGTTCAATTTTTTTGTGACAAGCTGCATTTGAGTTTGTACTATGTTTGCCTTCTTAGCTCCCTCCCTGTGTGTTGCTAGTTTAATGTCCTCCTGGCTGCTCCAGCTGGCCTCCAACCAAGATTATCCCCCACTAAGTGTGAGATGCAGGTTGTCCTGTTCATACAGACCCCTCTTCCACTTGAATAGGGTCCAATGTTCCACAAAACCAGACCCTTCAGCTTCACACCAGTCATGCAGCCAACAGTTCAACAAACTGTCATGATTGGCAGGTACTTCCCTGGCCTGGATGGCCCTATTAGCTTTCACCTAGGCACTACAGAAATAATCCATGTTCTCATCAGTGTAGGAACCCCTGCCCTACTAAGGGTCCAGAAAAGTTTCAAGATTCCCAGTTCTGTCAATGTCACTTGCTTTCAGGGAGCATTCTCCAATCCTAGTCCGTCACGCTCCGTCAGAAGAAGACGAGTGGCCTGCAGCTCAGGAAGAATATCAAGAGTTGGAGCCAGAACTTGATGCTGAATCTTCCCCCAGTTGCAAATGTTGGGGTTGCTTTGGCTTCCTCTCCTTCTGAGGATGTTTTTCTGTCCATAAGTTCTAGAACTGTAGGGTGATGACACTGATCACTCTGCAAGAAACCTTCCATTCTGGTTCTTCCATCAAGAATAAGATTACCCTTCCGTGGACTACTGCATCCTGTGAAAGCAGTGTGGTCTACTCTTCCATCATGTCAGGCTACATCAAAAAATACTGACACATGATATCATTTATCCTACAAAGGGTTTTCATTCATTCACATGCACCTTACCTTAGCTCTCTGGTTGTGGCAGTAGCTGTCCAAAGATCCAGAGGAGGACAATCACCCTCCAGACTTTCTGATAGGGAGAGAAAGAAGATGGATTCAATCAGTAGAACGGTGTTTTCATTGGTAGCGCTTGGAATTACAGTGGCAAATTGCCAGGGGCCTGAGTAACCTCTGTGCCTTCATGGCTGAGCTTCCATTCACCATCTTTCACAAGGATAAGATGGTGATGTACCCTAACCCTAGATTCCTCCCCAAAGTGGTATGTGATTTTCACATTAACCAAGCGATAAAGCTGCCAGTATTTCCCCTTAGATTTCATGCTCACACAGGTGAGTCAAAGCTGTGTTCTTTGGCTGTTAAGAGAGCGTTTTTATTCTCCAGCAAATAGAATGTATTTTAGAAGCAACATTATAAGCATGTCCTTGTTCATTTTATCTCATGGAATAACATTTCTAAAACTGGACAAACAGATTTAAACAGAAGTCAAGGATTTTGTAAGTTTTCTAGTCTCTTTATTTCACATGCAGACATAAAGGTCATGCTGTTGCTTCACAGATGTTGTCTAGTGTCAGTTAGTGCACAGAGGAAAGTGTAAACTAGCATCTACTCCACCCTGCATAGGCGTTAGGTCACACTCTATCAGAGCAATGGCTACCTTCACCATAGCATGGTTTAGATGTATTGCTATTGCGGAAATCTGTAGGGTTGTTGCTTGGAGCTCTGTACATACATTTACAAAGCACTACTCCCTACAGCTAGAATCTACATCAGCTGCTCAGTTTGGTAGAGCACTACCTCAATTCCTAGTCAGTAGAACTCTGAATCTCACTTTCCATTTATGGGGTACCTTTTGCCAAACTACCCCAGGAGTGGGAATATGCAGCAGATACTTGAAGAAATGAAGGTTACTTAGGCTTCTCTTTGTGCACAGTGCCACTGTAGCGCTTTAGTGTAGATGCTCCTATGCCAACAGGAGAGCTTCTCCTACCCCCATAACTAATCCTCCTCCCCAAGAGGCGGTAGCTATGTTGGAGACATAGCACTGTCGGGGGGGTGGGTACAACTACGTCATTCAGCAGTGTGGACTTTTCTCACCCCTGAGTGACACAGTTCTACCAATATGGAGCTGTAGCGTAGACCTGGCCTTACCTGTATCTGGACTTCTTGGAGCTAGACTCTGCATAGTCACACTTCCAGCCCATCTTCATCTCTTCCTTTAAGTCCTCATAGAACTTGACTTGGAGGAGGTGGTGGAAGGAATTGATGCATCAGAGGACTCCACCCCTATCCCGCCTTTATAGCTTCACCCTCCGAACGTTCAGGAATGTAGAGGGGAGGGTCATGTGAGCATTCCAATGGCCACTGCTATGAAAAGGTTCCACTGTCTGAAGTGGACCCGCCAGCGCCTCCCAGGTGTGTGAATGCACAAAGACCATCTCAAAGAACTCCAGTTACAGGTAATGAACCTTCATTTCTTTACTGCCTGATCAATATGGCCTCCCAGGTGCCTCCAATATTACACAGTTTAGATCTCTTAGGAGACGACAGTGACCAGCGGTGCTGGGAAGGGATGATCAGCAATGGTTCTGTTTTCTCTGTGTTCATCTCAAAGTAATCATTCATCTTCTAAACCTTAGTCTCTGCAGAGGAACTGAAATAGGGGCTGGGAGTCATTGACTAAGCTAGGGCCATTAGCAACTCCCTGAATAATGACTGCCAAGGGGCTGTGTGTAGATGTAAAACATGTTCCAGCGAAGATGAGCAAAGAGCCAGTGGATACAGAGGCCTGAAGCAGCTCACTGCAGGATAGACCAGATAAGATCTACATTAATACAAAGGTGTGGTTGTCAATATCACACATGACAAGGGAGTCAGAGAGGAACAGAATGCTGTTCCCCAACTGTGCCAACATTTCTACAAAGCCAGGTTCGGTAACCAGAGAGAAATCTGTTCAATAGACTAGTTCTGTGGTGGGCTGCCCTTAGAGCTAAAGGCATTTTGAGCTAGTGTCTTGTATTTGGGATTAGGAGCCAGGCAAACCTGATTTCTAATCTCACCTCTGCCAGTGACTTGCTGTGTGACCCAGGGTGATTACCTTCAGGTATCCATGCCTCAGCTGACCCACCTGCAAAGTGGGGGTGATTTTGTTTGGCTGCTGCACAGGGATGTTGTGCAAATGAATTAACATCTGTACAAGCTCTCAGAAGATGTAAAGTGCCATGTAAGTGCTACGTTAATATGTAGGTTGCAATCAGGTCGATCTCTGGGGAAGTCAAAGGAATGCTGGAGAGGATCTGATACTTAGCATAATTGTTTTTGGCACAGCATAAGCTGCTTTTGTGAGAGGGAGAAGTTGCCAGCATGAGGGATGACAGTACTTAAGAACCAAAAGTCCAAGCTGAGTGCAGGTCCTGGCTAACCCTGGCATAGTCCTCAGTAGTTTGTCAAGAATAGAAAAAACGTCTAAGATCCATAGAGGATAGAGAGAGACAGAGCAGTAATGGGCGTATGTGCTGGAGTCTGAACGCACATCACTGCCATCTCTAACGTGCCTTTCTGGACATTGGAATGGCATCAGTGGCTCTAATTTGCCTTCCATCTCCTCCTCACCACTCTCTCTTTTTAATGGCTTGGGGGAGTTCTTCATTCTTATGAAAGAGAGGCAGCGATCTAGTGCAGTATGTTATCCTGGTTTCACCTGCGTTGCTTTTCTCAGAGACATCCCTCTGGGCCTCCGTCAGCCTTTTTTAATACGTGCTTGGAACTCTAGTTCCAATGTCTACAAAACCACATCCACAGCATGCAGTACTTCCAGCTGAAATGTTTAAAGGGGAACTAGTACTAGAAGACCTTGTATGAATGCTTTGGTGGGGTGGATAGTAAAACCTACAGTAAATCCATCCGACTTCTTTACACTTGCCTTAATCAGGCTGGGCATCTGGGTCCCCAGAGATGAGACTAGAGCATTAACCCACTTTACCAGGAAACCCCTCAGGTGGCATTACATTAAAATAATTAGGCTAGTGTGAGATCCTGTCTGAAGCAAGACTTGCTGCATCCTTACATGCAAGCTAAATGGGACAACCTTACATGGGAACATCTTTGCACAGAACTAGGAAACATGGCAGAATAATTCCAACTAGGAGGCCGCCGTTCAGGACCAAATGAACATGGGAATGATGCAAAAATCAATCAATAAAAATCTCTTGGCTGGTTCTATAGACCTGGTGCAACAATCAGGGCTGTCAGTATAGGCAGAGTTGGGGTAGGGAGGCTGCAGCTACTTGTGCTGTTGTCCATCTTGACCAAAGGCAACCTTTGATTCTTCAGCCCAAAGGGAAACTCCCATGCAATTGTTTTGTAAATTGCAGAATTCAATCTTGGTTTTTTCCCCCTACATTTCACCATGGTGCAAACTGCAGGAGGGGAGCCCACAGTACAGAAAGAGGTGGGAGAAAAGAGGTGCCCTCGAGGTGCCATTCCAGAGCTTGGGAGGGAGTGGCTATTCAGATGGAAGTTTGTCTTTGCAAAGCCAAGCCTCCATCAGAGCACGCAGGGGGTGTTTTACCTCCAACCCCCTGTGAACGAAACAACAGAGCTGATTTGATGGACCCCATCAAAAATGAAACCCCACAGCGTTCATGTAGCTATAGTAGAGATATGCAAGTGTGTGTCAAAATGTACCTTTAAGCTCCTGCCTGCATAGAAGCCACATAAACACAGTTGCAGCCCCATAGCGTTTTGGTGGACCTAGGTCTTGTCAAGCCTGAATTCACCCGTATGGGCAGAACTGGCCATGATGACCTGCTTAGAAGCATGAGGTTTTTCCAAGTCCAGCTATGCATTTTCAGATGACTTAAGGAATTGGCACTGAGAACCAGCTCAAAGATACGATTAATGGAAGGAGACAATAGCTTTTAATTCCACTCTTTTAGGAAACAGGCTGTCAGAGGCTGGCTACAACTCAGTGAGTTCCCAAACATCAAAATGATGACAGATCTCATAACAGCTTCACAGTGACAGGAGACATGTAGCAAAAGAAGCCAGGCATTGTGGCAGTGTCTACACCATTCTGCAGCCAGATCTGACTAGGAGAAAAAAATACTCCTTTGGTTACATTTACACTTTTATTATGAATGTAAGTGATTTATTGATGGATTGTTCAGCTATGTTGCTACCAATATAGAGATCTAAAAGAATTCATAAAATTGTTTTTTACATCTTTCTGCTTTGGTCCCTTTTCATACTCCTCACTTCATAGTCTTGTCAATTAGTCTTTTGGGGGCTAGATAAAATACTTGGCTATCCTTTAATCATCACCATTTTTGATACCTATTTTTTGCATGTGATCTGTAACATCATTAACTTCTGCTTGCTCTTCCTCGGGAATGGCATCCTCTGCTTCCGCTACTGCTTCCAATCTGGGCACTGCTTTAAACTCAGTTTTGTAATCTGGTCGATCTGCCTTAGATTCCCCCACGCGCTCTATTTCCTGTCTGTGCTCTGACTTCAACTCTCTGAGCTTCTGAGAACACTCTCCCTCTTTTACAAATGAAGTTGCCAAAGGAACTCTGGGTTTTGGAGTCTGCAGCCACTTGTGATTAAAAACTTCCTCTATGTGCAACCTCCGAGCCACGTCTGGCTGCAGCATGCGGTAAATAAGATCTTTGCACTCAACTGTCAAGCTTTTGGAGTTGGAAAAGTGCACTCTGTGTTCTTTCTGAATCTTTAGCATTTTTCCAATGTTTGAGTCGTCGTAAGGCATTGATCCGCAGACCATTATAAACAGAATGACACCCAGACTCCATATGTCATAAATCTTAGGCTCATAGGGAATGCCCTGTAACACTTCAGGGGCTGCATACGCAGCAGAACCACAGAAGGTTTTACTGAGAATAACTTTGCCTTTTTCATCTCGAGTCAGTCGTCTGGAAAAGCCAAAGTCTGACAGTTTGATATTAAAGTCTTTGTCTAGAAGGAGGTTCTCACATTTCAAATCCCTGTGGACTACATCCAAATCGTGGCAGTACTTGATGGCAGAAGACAGCTGGCGAAACATCTTGCGAGCTACATCCTCAGAGATGGCCCCTCTGCTCTTGATGAACTCCAATAAGTCTCCTTGTACGCCAAGCTCCATCACGATGTAGACTTTGCCATCAGATGTCTCAAAAATCTCAAAGGTCTTGACAATTGCACGGTGATTCACTTTGGCCAGAATCTCTATTTCCCTGGGGAGAAATCTTTCCAGGAAGTCATGAGGAGCTTTTTTCTTGTTGATTATCTTCACAGCCACGTTGAATTTCAGTCTATCAGAGTAGGCAGATTTCACTTTAGCGTATGACCCTTCTCCCAGATTGATTCCCAAGACATAGCCTCTCTTTTTAAGGATTGCAGCATCATCCATGGTGCCAGAGGCAACAAGTGATTTCTAAACTGAAATTGACTGTGCATCACACACGCTAACAGCTTGTTCTTGTACATTCCATGGTGGTCATCTGAGATACCCTAGTTCTCTTTAGTTGGATGATGTAGAACCCTTAGCATTGTTTTATATGTGATGTGGGCATATGAGGTCATAAAGCAGAGCTGCTATTGGTGGTGACTGAATGTATAAAATATGACTTATTTCCCACAAAACTAGCTGGATAGGGAAGGGAGATAAGGAGGCCTGGAAGAGATTTTTAGCTGTATGGAGACACAGAAAAAGGTTGAATCCTTGATATTTTATGGAGGAAGAAGAGGCAAGATTTGGATACAGTATAGATATATAGGGCAAAGGAGAGGGAAAAATCAAAGAGGGTCCTTATGTTATGAGCCTGAGTGGACAAGAGGAGAAGGGGGTGGTGTTATCCATGACAGAGAATGAAGGGAAAGCTGTGTATTTGGAAGGAAAAATAAGGCATTCAGATTTGGCCATGTCCGCGTTTTGATAGTGACAGGAGATCCAGGATGAGATGTGGGACTGGATAAAGCTTCTTTGCATGGAATGTGATCAATATTGTCAGTAAAAATGGGATGTCCAAGATAATTATTTCTAATGTTTACGGCTGCTCTGTGTAAACATCCAGACCAGGTGATGCAGTCCCGACTTGAGCAACGGTCATGGATGGAACATGGAATCTTACCGGTATTTGAATCCAGGTCTTGTAAAAAGAGTGTTGTAGCCTCATGTGTCAGGCCCCGGTTTATAATTCTTGTGGTGGAAGTGCAGGAGTGAGAGGCATTGCTCTAACTCTAGACTTTTTTTGTGACTGAGCAAATTCATTAATCTCTCCCTGCCTCATTTTCCTCCTCTGTAAAATCTATGTAGAAATCCATCTACTATGGCCCCAATCACCTGGGACCATCATAACTGGGTGCCTCCCAATCTTTTCATGTATTTTCCCCACTCACAAACACCCTTGTGAGGAAGGGAAGTGCTGTTATCCCTATTTTATAGATAGCCTCTGTGTGACTTGCACAAGCCTTTTCCTTAGTGACTTGCACAAAGTCACACAAGAAGTTCGTCAGCCCAGGTTCCTGTGTCCAAAGCTAGCGCTTTAGCCACTGGACCATCCTTCCTTGTTGGAGATGACAGTACTTTCCTATATGAGGAGGTTGTTGAGGCCAAACTACTATGATGTTTGTCATGAGGGTTGAGATCCTCTGATATTAGGGACTATGCTATAAAAGTGCAAAGCACCATTATAGAGTCGCTTGAGAAAGGTTTCATAATTTAGATTGTAAACAGGATTTAGGTTGAAACATGGCTCCATTAAAAGCTTGATTTTTCACTCCTCTGATTACTTAGCTCAGAAAGAAAGATGTGGTTTGAAATATTTTGTAATTAATTCCACAGGATGGCTGAATTTTTCTGTGAAAGTTTGCAAAGGAAATTGATCAGTTGATTTTTGAGAGCGGGTCATTTTTAAACACTTCTTTCTTGGTATTTTAAAGACCTTTCCGGGGTCTGTTACCTTTTCATTTCAAACTCTGATCCACAGTCATTGGACTTTGGACATGCTCTGGTCTGACTGCAGCCAGATTTGCTAACATTAGTTTCTAGGAAAGGACCCCTTGACTGAGACTCCAAGCTGGAATTAGATCTAGATGCCCAATTCTGGTCTCCTCCTCTATAGGCTGAAGGATCATTTACTTCCCCCCGGAATAGATGGCAGCAATAACTCCCCAAACCCTCGCCAACTCTGATTTAGCTTAAATACAGTATGTTAGTTCAACAGGAAGAATGGAGAGGGAGTAAATAAATGTAAATTGCAAAGCCATGTCCGTGTCGAAGGTTACACTCAACCTTGCTGGAGAGGCAAATTGTACAGGTTATGTAGAGATCAATGAATCTTATAGCATGAGATCAGCCATGTCCCTGTTTGGCCTTCTGAGCTGAACTTTCCTGTTCTCACTCCACATCTGGCTCCTATGTGTCCCCTAGTTTGAGCTCTGCTTCTCTCGCTCTCTTCCCCTGCTTCCCCCCACACCTCTTTTCTAGTCAAGAGATTCATTTTTGTTCATGTCCACTGGTTGACTCTCCCTGATCAGTTTAGGGGATGGTTTAGTATTCTCCCTAGCCTTCCTTGGATCTTGCCTTCAAGACCAGTGGATCTCAACTAGGGGTCTGGGTCCCACTGGGGGCCCCCGAGCAGGTTTCAGGGGGTCTGCCAAGCAAGGCTGGTATTAGACTTGCTGTGGCCCAGGGGCAGAAAGCTGAAGCCCCACTGCACGGGGCTGAAGCCTGGGGTTCCAAGCCCCGCCACCCAGGGTTGAAGCCGGAGCCTGAGCAACTTAGCTTCATAGGGCCCCCTGTGGCCTGCCGCTCCTGCCAGGCAGCGTGGCGACGGGGTTGGCTCCGGCTTGGCGGCGGGGCTGCGAGCTCTTGCTGCTGTAAGCAACATGGTAAGGGAGCGGGGTACGGTTGGATAGGTGTGGGAGTCCCAGGGGGCCTGTCAGGGGTGGGGTGTGGATAGGGGTCAGGGGACAGGGAGAAGGGGGGGATTGGATCGGGGGTGAGGTCCCGGGGGGTGGTTAGGGGCAGGGAATTCCGGGGGGGGGCGGTCAGGGGACAAGGAGCGGAGGGGGGAGGGGGGTTGGATGGGTCAGGGGTTCTGAGGGGGACAGTTAGGGGGCAGGAAGTGGGAGGGGGCGGATAGGGGGTGGGGGGCAGGCTGTTTGGGGAGGCACAGCCTTCCCTACCTGGCCCTTCATACAGTTTTGCAACCCCAATGTGGCCCTTGGGCCAAAAAGTTTGCTTGTCTAGGCCTACACAGGAAAAGGTGTATGCTAAAAAAATTAATTATCTATCTAAAGTATCTTACACATGCACACCCGCATGCAATACTTTACCACAGAGACGTGTCACATTTGCTTTGATATCATGAGTCAAGCACACACGAATACTTTACAGTCATTTACATCATAGTTCAAGGAAGACTTTGATCATTCACTTACGAACCTTTCATACATTACACAGCAAGACCAGCCTAAAATGTATAAACGGTGAAAACAACGCACAATTGGGCAAGAACTACAAAACAGTAACAGCTGAAAAGGGAGGCCAAGAACTTGTAAAACTTAGAGTGGCCAAGATTTAAATTAAATGCTTGCACTGACTGACAGTTTTTCTGGGCATTATTAGCTAGCTACAGAGTGTGTATACAATGTCTGCACAACATTTGCTGCTTGTTTCATAAGCTTAATGCATGTATTTTATCTTAATTCTGACATTGCTAAAATATGTATTTGGATTCTGATATAAAATAATTGGAAAGATGATCATTTTCTGGCACGCTGGAATAATGAAATCTTTACCCTAGTGACAGTACACCCAGTTTTATGAATGGGTAAAAGCCCCGTCTGCAATACGTGGCTTGGTTGTGGATGCAGAATCTGGTATTATATTAAACCGGCCAACTAACGTAGCTTATAACAAATGTTTGAAACTATCTTGGCACTCCAGCCCCCTAAGATTACATCAGACACTAAATGGGGCCAGCAATGAGTGACTTGATCTTAAACTACAGTGACTTGGGGGGAATGCAGAGTCCACTGAATGCACGGTGCACACAAAGTCTATGGCGTGTATTTATTAGACAGCACAAACCCTTGTGCACTAAGGTAAAATGTCAAAGCCAGGGCTTTTGAGACCATTGTCATTAACGAAGATAAATATTTTAGCAGCAGCACACTGCAGGGAGGCTCATGTTAAAAAAATCCATCACTAGATTACAGGGAAGTGGGGATGATTTTCTTGCCTCAGGTGGACTTTGCTAAATCATCCCTGCCAGAGGTGACATATCACTGGGCCTTGTAAAAATATTTCAGCAGAATCAGTTTGTCTTTGCAATGGACCAGATTGCGCCAAGTGTGAAGTATTGACAAAGAATGCCTTAGGAAGGATATAGCCAGACTAGACTCCTCCCGCCTCTACTGTTGACACAAGCTGCACACTGATACATGACCAATATACTCAAGATATCTTCCAGGAACGCATTCCCAGCAAAATGCTGTTTACTAATATTTGGTGGTTCAGTCGTGTTGCTTCACTAGGTTCAGAAAAGAACATTTTTTAAAATCTGAAAGTAAATCAATGGCTTCTTCAGGCCTTTATCCTGTCCCTCTGCAAGCGTCTGCCCTACTCTGTCTTCTGTCCAGCTGCACAGGAGCTCTTTGCCATCATGGCTCTTTGCCAAAATATCAGGAGGAAAAAAATGCATATTGTCAACAGAGAGTTATGATTGCTTTTCTTTCACGCTGTTTATTACAAGTGAGCAAGTTACAAAGAAATTGACACATTCCTCCCTCCTCCCCAGAGCAGCCGCCTCTTTCCCTGCTTTTCTAGCAGTGGCTGCCTTTTGGGTCTTCTTCTCCACTTTGTTCTCCATGGGTATCACCCTCTTAGTTGACTCCCCTCTGATGTTGTGGCTCCAGTTCTGGCGGCAGTCTAAGTGCCCCCTTAAGGAATACCTCACTGCATTGTAAATGTGGGTCTGTGGAGCCTGGGCTTGTGGACTCAGTGTTTCCAGGCTTAAGTGTCCACACTTCACTATAAGCCTGGGCTTACAATTGCTGGACCTGGGTCTTGCTGCGCTACACAGACTTTCTGACTAGGGGGTGGGCTTTGGGCCACTGTGTTCATACTGCAAAATGACAGGGTTTAGACCTGAGTCACAGTGGGCCTCGGACTCTGACCCAACCCCCCTAGCAGGGTCCTAGGACCCAGGTCCTGAGTGCTTGCTGGACTGAGTCAGACTGATCTGTGTATAGATGGAAGCGGGACTTGGGCTCAAACCTGAATCAGACTTCGTGTGCAGTGTAGACATACCCTTAATGTACTGAGTTCCCAAGGCACAGCATTTACATCACTGATTAATAGTCACTTAGGGCCAAATCTTGCTGGCTTTACCTACACCCAGAGTCCCATTGCTCAGGATTTAGCCCTTTCTCTTTCCTTGGTTTACTGTAATGCATGCTGTATAGCTTGGTAGCGAGATGCTGGTTTTATTTATATATGATTAATACAAACCTCTTGTTCCGTAAAAGAGAAGTCACTTTTTTTATTCCTTATTCCCTTTTGTGGCCTTTTTCATGCCTGGATCCCTCTGTGGGTTACAAAGGAGGGCAACTGGTCTTGAAATTCTCCCAAGGCCACACAATTAATTGGTGGCAGTGATGGGAATAGAACCTAGGTCTCCTGAGTCCCTGCCCAACAGCCAGGGGACCTTTCTGCCTCCCAATACACCATGATATTCAAAGGTTGCAACCTATCAGCCGGAGGCAGAGTCCTGAGCAAACCATGCCTCATGAGGAAGGGAATGAGACTGATGGAAAGCTATATAACTCCGGTCTGTACATCTCTTCCCCATGATTTTGTAACAGGTGAGTGGTACAACCCCCTTGACCAGTTACAACTTGTGTGGTGCATATTGTGTCAAATGGTAGCTTTCCTGCCATCACAGCTGAGTTTGTGTGTCTTTCCTCACCTTCCGTGCTGCCTAGTAGTATTTTTAATAGTGCACTCTAGGAAAATCGGGACTGCTATCCCATAGTGCCTCAGCAGGGGAGAGAACGCCTGTAGGACACAAACCCAACGGAATCAGCACCATGTGCAGCAATACACTGTGGGATGTCCCATTTCATACAGCTGGGAATGAAGGAACACTGACCAAATTTACAACACAAACCTGATTGGGGGATTCTGTCCATACTGCAACAAAACTAAACATCCTGTACTGAACTGGTTCCAAGAAGACACTGATGTCAGCTTCGGCACCGGCAGGGGCAAAATACTCCTAGCTGGCATAGCTACTAACAGCTTTCACCATACTGGGCGTGACACAAAACCTGTGTAGAGCCAGCTGTGACAGATATGGCAAGTTCCTGCAAAATCCTTAAAAAACCTTATTGAATTAAGTTTTACATATCTTTGGATCTATTTCAGTAAATGAATGGTGTATGTATTATTGTGGCACAATGTGACTTTTGGACAAACAGTGACAAGTGGTTTTTTCTAGGGAGTATCTAGGGGGAGGTGAATGCAAATTTCCACCTCCAGTTATGACAAAATTGAGCCTTTTGAAGCTACGCTCTGAGGAGAGGACCATTGTCTACTGATTAGCAGTTCCCGGAGTCTCAAGATCAAAGGCCCAAGCTGTCTAAAGGAAAAACTGAGCTTCGGGGCGGGTGGAAAGCTGCTATGAACTTGTAACTACAGAAAAATCTCTTGGTGTGAGTGATTTGAAGGACTGACTCCTACCAGAGCCCCTGCTGGAGTGTGGGGGGGTGACCTCTGGTAAGCTTATTAGCATGCGTGTAGGTTCTTTTATTGTTTTAGTATGTTTTCTCTGTAATGAATAAATGTGCTTGCTTAGAAAGAGCTGTATGGTAACTTATAACTGTGGGCAATTACGCTGTGTATAGGCTCTGAAGAGAGAGAGCAAAGAGCAGATGCTGGCCTGTTTAGGCACTCTGGCTTGCTGGGAGTATCGCAGTGTAGGAAGTGAACTCTGAAGCCTGGATGAACTCTGGTCATGTGGGAGAGAGACATGGGTCTCTGCCCAGAGAGGTGATGGCTGAGAAGAAGGACCATGGAGGGGAAAACCAGGTGCAGTAGCTCTGAACTGTGACATCAACCGTGGCACTAAGTGATCACAAACTTAGTTCAAAGTTGGAGTGAGAACAGGGACTTAGAAGCCAGCAGCTCCCATGACTTCTGGTCAGGCTGACTACAAATTACCTTCTTCATTAGTAGATACCAGCAACAAAGGAATAAATTCCCCCCGCCCTGGGTTCAGATCCTGAGCCCCTCTCTGATTGGCAGAGGGTTCTGTTTGAGGATGATTAGGAGGAGAAGCAGGAAGAAACACTATTTGGAGGCTGAGAAAGGCAAAGAGCTACTCTGAGGAGCTTCCCGGCCTTTCTACCATGTGCCCCTGGAATCACTAACCAAGCCCGCTCTCCTGCTGACACGTGCTGTCCCGCAATAGTCCTGGGGGGGGGTCACCATGGGAGGCTCCTTCCTACTTTCCTGGTGTGCCCACATCTCTCATCATACTGTGTCAACCTTAACTTGTAAGCAGCTCTTTGGGGCAGCACAGAGCCTCTGCCAGTAAAGCACCAATGCATGTTTATGACACCCTGAATAAATCAGATAACAGTGGGATGGGCAGAGGCTAAAATTGCTGTCTGGCTCACTGGAGGGAGAACAGGTAACCCCAGCTACTGCTAAAAATCTGTGTGCCTTGAGAAGTTGTCATTCATGTTGACCTCAGCAGCAAGGCAAATAAAGGAAATAACAGCTTCCACACAGCAGCTGGCTGCAACTGAATTTGTTTCCAAATATGAAAGTGGATAGAAATCTCACCAGGAGAATGACCGGGCACATTGAGCAAAGGAAACCATGGATCACAGCAGCAGTTACAGCACTCTGCGGTGTGACAGCCTCTCGAAACAGATATGCCTTCCCCTTTGTTTGTGCTTCGTGGTTTATTGATTGATTATTCAAGCATGGTGTGTGGCTTCTGGCGCTTCCCCTGCACCCAAGCATGGTTCAAAACATCTTCGATTCGTAGCCGGTGAGACACATCGGGCTGCAGCATACGGAAAATAAGATCTTTGCATTCATGTGTCAAAGACTCAGGGAAGATCACTCGGTGTTCCTTCTGAAAGCGGAGCATTCTCTTCACATTGGAGTCATCGTATGGCATGTATCCACTGACCATCACATACAGAATGACGCCCAGACTCCATATGTCATAAACTTTGGGCTGATAAGGAATGCCTTCTATCACTTCAGGAGCAGCATAAGCAGCAGAACCACAGAAGGTCTGACTGAGGATCACTTTCCCATTCTCATCCTGGAAGCACCGTTTGGAAAAGCCGAAGTCAGACAGTTTGATGTTCATGTCTTTATCCAGGAGGATGTTGTCACATTTCAGGTCCCTGTGGACCACGTCCAAATCGTGGCAGTACTTGACGGCGCAAGACAGCTGGCGAAACATCTTGCGAGCTACTTCTTCAGGCAGACCTCTGTTTCTCTTGATGAACTCCAGTAAGTCTCCTCGAACACCGAGCTCCATGACTATGTAGACTTTGCCAGACGTCTCAAAGATCTCATAGATCTTGATGATAGAACAGTGGCTCACTGTTGCCAATATCTCCAATTCCCTGGGGAGAAATTTTTCCAAGAACTCAGGAGGAACATTTTTCCTGTCCGTAATCTTCACTGCCACGTGGAATTTCAGGCGCTCAGAGTAGGCGCATTTCACTTTGGCAAAAGAGCTCTCTCCTAAATTGCTCCCCATGATGTAACCTTTCCTCTTAAGGACTGCAGCATCATCCATGGTGCCAGAAGCAACAAGTGCCTCGGAAGGTGAAACCTACAACTCATCTGTACATAAGCTAGCAGTGTATTCCTTTGCACTGCATGATGGTTGACTCTGGTGCCTGAGTCCTTTGGAGGTTACTGATCTGAAACCGCTTGGCATTGTTTAATAGATGATGTCAGCAGGTGAGGTCATAAAGCAAAGCTGTCATGAGTGGTGACTGACTGTATAATTCAGTGGCATTATAAAGCGAAAGCCAATCACAGGGATGATAAAATTTCATACATCAAGGAAAAAGACATCACCTCGTGTTCTGGAACCCCTTTTATAGAGGATTGTTCTATCTTACAAGGGGAAAGAGGTTGGTTTAAAAAGATCTCCTGTTTGGTTTTGAAACTAAAATCGCTTCATTCCACTTATTTGCTCAGCCTAGTACTTAGGTATTATTTATCCCTGCTTCTGAGCCTGCTACTCTGTGCCTCTATTGCAGCCTCAACACACTTGAATTTTCTAGCCTAACGCTCTCCCCATCCTTTCATTTGGTCTAAAGTACTATCCTTGGGGTGGATAGCTGTACTGATGCCAGGTTTGTACATAAGAAGGAGAGGTTATGTAAGGGGAAAGATAAGGCAATGCTCATTCCTTGCTGTTCATGATCCAATCACATAAGCAATAAAACTTCAGTATGTATATTGGGAACTCCATCACAGGTATTTGTTACAGACAACAGTTATGTGTGGCTGGGGGTGCCCAGCACTGGAAAAAGTTGGCCAAACCCAGAACACTGGGGGGAAACTTCAGGGAGTTTAGGTGGTTGTGAGACCAGTACGTGTTGCGGGCAGAAACCATGAAACCAGCCCTTTACAAAGGCAGGTGGTATTGTCCCATTTGTCTGATTGAGAAACTGAGGTCCAAAGTCAAGAAGCAGAGAGCAGAAAAGAACCCAGATCTTTTGACTTCCAGTCTGGTGCCGTAAACCCTGAACTCCATACCTTCAGGTCATGGCTAAAAATCCAGACCCACTGCCGCATTCCTAAAGAGGTTAGCTATTCCTCAGAGCTGGCCTACAGAATTTGCAACAAAATGTGTTTCAAGATGTGCTTTGGATACAAGTCTTGTAAACATGTCCATATGGAGCCCTAAAAATCCCAGCAGCAGACCCAAAAGCCAGCTATCAAAAGGAAGCGGTGTCTTACTTTTAGAGGAGAACTATAATTCATCATCATCACCATCATGTTCCTATTACGCCTCTGGCGTTTAGGGCAGCGTTGAAGCTCCTCCACTCCTGTCTGTTTCTGGCAAGTCTTTCAATGGTTCCCCAGCTGTGCCCCAGGTTTTTCAGCTCAGCTTCCACAGCTCTTCACCATGCTGTTTTCGGGTGGTCTCATTTTCGCTTGTCTTCAGGTGTCCATCTTATTGCTACTCTGGTGATGGAATCAGTTTCCATCCGAAGCACATGACCGATCCATCTCCAACGCCTCCTGGCAATGACAGTGCTCAGATTCTCTTGGTTGCACCGTGTCAATAGATCTTGGTTTGAGATTGTTCTGGGTCAAAAGATACAGAGGATTTTTCTGAGGCAGGTTGTATGGAATGAAGACAGTTTGGACATGTCATACTTTCTCATTCCCCAGCATTCTGAACTATAAAGTAGTGTTGGAAGTTCGCAGCTCTGATAAATCTTGATTTTGGTTTTGGTGTTGTATTTTGATGATTTCCAGACTGTATTTAAGTTCCTGAAGCTGTTCCTGGCTTTATTGATTTTGTTCTGGATGTCCTGGCTTCTTCCACCGTCTTGGCTGATGGTGCTGCCCAAGTATGTGAATATTTCTATATTGGTGAGAACATAATCCTCTATCCGTGGTGATGGTGAGGCAATATTAAAGATCATGATATCGGTCTTATTGTGGTTGATTTTCAGTCCAGTTTGGTGGCTGGATGTGTTGAGTTGAGTTGTTTTTCTTGTATATGGTGTTGGATATGTGATAGGAGAGCGACATCATCTGCGAAGTCCAGGTCTTCAAGGGATGAGAAGAGAGTCCATTTAATGCCTCTTGGCATGTCTTCTCTTGTACACCACATTACCCAGTCAATGGCAATGTTGAAGAGGATTGCAGACATGACATACCCCGATGTATTCCTGTTTTAACTTCAAAACTGAGCTCCCTGTGATCAACACTGCATGTAAAGCTGAAATAGAAGCTTTTGATGACGTTGATTATACGGAAAGGAATTCCATATGCCCGCAGAAAGCGCCATAGGCCGGTCCTGTAAATACTATCAAAAGCTTTCTCAAAGTCTATGAAATTTATGTAGAATTACCATTGCCATTCTAAGCATTGTTCTATTACCTTTCGT
The DNA here is from genome assembly GCF_965140235.1 of Caretta caretta. NCBI lineage: Eukaryota > Metazoa > Chordata > Testudines > Cheloniidae > Caretta > Caretta caretta. The sequence continues at coordinate 14,596,758 of NC_134220.1, read as the reverse complement.
AGGGTGAAGAACTGGTCTGTGCATCCATGCCCTTTCCGAAAACCTGCTTGCTCTTTTCTGAGAACGCTATCAACTGCCTCTGATATACACTGGACTATGATCTTACACAATACTTTGCTTGGCACAGAAAAAAGCGTGAACTATAATTAGCCTGCCATCAAATTAACCCTGTTTAATGTTCCGTGCTCAGGGTTGTCGCCATAATCCCTCTCTGAAGTTAAAGTGATGGCCTCAAAGATGGTCACATTAAAATGCTTCACTCCTCCCATGATCACTGTTCCTTAGGACTTAAAAGCAGCACAGACAAAGTGAGAGCCTAGGCCTTTTTCTTATGTCTGATATAACCACACTACAGATATATAATACAAGAAAACGAATGTTTTATAAAAGCAAGGGCAGAACTATTCGCACTTTGTAACTAGAGCTGGTGGGAAATTTCTGGACACAAGCGTTTTTCTGTCGGAAAATGTTGATTTGTCAAACTTCAAAACAGCCTGAGGGAAGGTGGCAATTTCAACAACATTTAGTTTTGGAAAAAAAAATGGAAATGAAGCATTTTGATAAGGTCGAAATGTTCCATAATGAGAACATTTTGCTTTGAAATGACTTTTTGTTTTGAAATGTATATTACAAATTACAATATAAAATAAAAAGGAGTACTTGTGGCACCTTAGAGACTCACAAATTTATTAGAGCATAAGCTTTCGTGAGCTACAGCTCAGTTCATCGGATGCATAGAATGGAAAATAAACAAGGTCAAAACAGAGACAACGCTTTCAACTTTACCAAAGAAAAACTTTTCAATTGATCCAAAACAGAATTTTGTCCAAAAATTTGTTTCATGGGAAATTTCAAAATGTTGTCTTTTTATTCCGGTTCTGAATGAATTTTGTTTTAAACATCAATTTCCCGCAGAGTGGAAATTCTGGTTTCTGACCAGCTCTAATTATGACAGACGGGAGAATACCTTGTATTAATCTTTCACAGAGATTTAGATCAGGCTGGAGACTTCCTTTGCATTTCTTTTCATTACACACCTCAGCTAGAGCTGTCTCAGGTAGGAGAGGTTGAGCTCAAGATTAACTAACCAGTTTTTTCTTATTAATTCCTCTGACGTCCCAGAAAGCAAGCAGATCCTTTGTGTGACTTCAAGCTCCCAGCTTCACAGAGTGGATCAGAACAACTTAACGCTCTGGCTTCCAGCTCCCTCCAAATTGAATTTGGAAGCAGTTAAGTCTCCTGATAATTGATTAACGCAACATGCATCTGTGTGCAGCCATGAAGACACCTTGCAAATTTCTCTTTGGGCTGTACAGCACCCATTTGTAACATTCCTACATGGCAGTTAGGAATGTATCTATATCTTTATGCTAACGTGTGCTCTATAGATAGCATTATATGCTTCCAAGATAAAGATATACATTAACGTCACTGATTTGCTCTCTTGCTGCTTGGGAAAGCAGAAGGGGAAGCCTGTCCAACTGCCGGGGAAGGGTTAACCATACTTTGCTCAGTAGTGATACCTAATGGGGGTGATCTCTAAGGGTAGCTCTTTCTCCTAAAGGGCTGCCAAGCACTGGAAAAGGCTGGCCAAACCTGGAGTTTTAGAAGTTTCTGAGAATGGCAGTTGGGGGCAAAACAGTCTCTTGGGTTAGGCTATGGCCTGCTCCTGCCAGCAGAAACCAGCCTTTTACCAACGGAGTGATTTGCACTTGTTTATGTTACTACTGACTTCTACTTACTTAGGTGACAGAAGCTACTCTGGGAAGAGGAGTAACCTCCCTGATCACTTTATATCTACCTGCCAAATTGTAGCATGTTATTAAGAGCAGTTCACTATTTGAGATCAGTCTCTCCCATATTGCTTATAAACTAGGCTTAATGAGTCAGAGGGTGAATAAAAAGATACTGTTCTGTTCCAATAGATGTATACAAATATATTGGAACAGTATACACATAAGATGAAATTCTGGCCCCATCAAAATCAATGGCAAAACTTCTGTTGACTTCAGTGGGGCCAGGATTTCACCTGCTCTTATGAACCAAAGAGACAATCCTGTATTCACTGGCCCTTAACTCTAAACAAATTATTAACAGACTAATCCCCAACAGGTCACACAAGCCCTCAGGCATTTAAACTGTTAAGAAACAGAGCTCAGGAATGACCTTAGTGTGGGTTCTGGAAGGTGCTGTATAAAAAGCATAGTTATTTTTCTTTTTTTAGACAGGACCCGTAGCGTGAGGCATCTTGCAAAACAAAGGCAAACACTGGGTTCCTGCCTCAAGGAGCATGCAGTATGATTACAGATGTGATGCAAGCAGTGACAGTAACAAACCAAAGAAGTAGGATGGAGTGAAGAAAGAGAACAAACACAGAAAGCTTCATTAGAAAGGAGTTAAGGCTGAAAGTGGGTTTGCATGGACGGACTGTGCTATTCTGCAAACCGCTATTACTTTCCTTACAAATATGCCATATCTTTAAAACCCCCAAGCATCAGGCTGCCAGGTAGTGAACTTTGAAGTCAATTTTTAGATATTATAATTTTAAAATGCCTTTTCTGATCTCCACCCCCCCCCCCAACATCTTAGAGAAACCCAAAGCAGGGCTGAGACATGGCATGCAAAGTTTCAAGACAATGGTTTATTTTGGCAGAGTGGGGGGTCAGTTTGAATAATTAGGCTTAAAAGGGAAACTAGCTTCTGCTTAAATATTAGGTGGTTACTGCTTCTCTATATCAGGATCACATGGTTACTCATTTATAATGTGCACACATCTTAATGGAAAGAATTAATTCATAATAACCTGCTGAAACTAAAACTCACTCTCCTCTCCCAGCTTTATAGGTTTGCAATTTGTGATACTGCAGGAAGTATGGCTGCAACCAGGCATTCCAGCCTCCTTCCTTACCAGCTTTACTAATTTCCAAGATGCTCTGAATTGCATAATTAGTTTCCTGTATATTTTCCTCTTTTCTCCCTCCTGGATGGGCTTTGACACCTGGGATGAACTGTCACCGCAGGTATGACAAAACAAACTGATTTATATGATTTTGCTCTAAAATGTAATGCTTTTTGTAATGATTGAGTCTACACATGCTGTGAAACTAATGCATTACGTGGCAGTGTTGGATACTTGATTGCAGTAATAATTATTAGCATGATTTCTGCGATGCTGAAAAATTATCTTGGGGAGTTGGCAGTATAAGCAGAGGCATGTGAGAACATGGAGTCATTCACTCCCATATTGTAGCTCAGACAGCATGGTGATGGTCTCCCTAGGAATACCTTAGAGAGGTTAGACAGTAATAATATTGTTGCCAATTGGCCAAGTGATAGTCAATTTCAGGGCATAGCAGCAAGTCAGTTTCCACTGAGAGAGAAATTTGGATTGTGGAGTCAGGTATCTTTCCTGTGATTGATTTATTTTCAGCATATTCATAAGTGATCATAAAGACTGGACAGGAAACTCCTCAAACCTCAGGTCAGTCACCACTAGCCAGGAACAGCTGCTTCCATCTCTGTTGATTCACCTCGGAAAACTGTGTTCTGCTCTAACCGTCCTGGAACACTTCATTGCCCTACCATGACCAGACCCCTGCTTGCGCTATCTGGGTGCACCTTAGTCCAATGCCTTAGCACCAACCTTTTCCATAACAATATTTAGCATGTACATTGTGTCATGAAACCAGCCCTTTACAAAAGTGGGAATTCTTGTTTCCATTTTGCTGACTGAGAAACTGAGGCCCAGAGGGGTAATGCTTACTTGCCCAAAGTCACATGGTAAGTCATTGGTAGAGTGGAGAATAAAAACCAGATCTCTTGACTCCTAGCCTGGTGCCCTATTCCTCGGCCTCTCTACTTCCAAGTCTGGCTTGAGATTATTGGCGAGGAAGGTTGAACTGCTGCTGCTGCCTGTACTTTTCTATTCTTTAGAAAGAACTTAAATCTCGATGATTGTCAGGTTTGTACCTTTCATCATCACTATCATGGGGACAGACTGTGATTCCCTTACTCAAAGTGATTCACTGTTTATTTCATAAGGACTACAGATGGCTTGTAGTGTATGGTAGTGTTCACTGTGAGTGATGGCTGGCCCCTATATCACAAGCTGGCCCCTATCTGGACTTAACATTTCATTGAATTCAATTATTTTTTAAAAATACTATCTTTTGCATGAAAAAAGCCATACAAGGTGGGACCTTGCTTTCAGATGTGTATTCTTCCAGCACTGGGGGCTTCTGAACAGCTGACTGTGCTCTGTGTCTTCAGTGCAATTTGTGATTGTCAGTGTTTACATACAAAGGTAATTCAGGGGATATTTGATCAGTAAACTGCAGCACGCTGTATTGCAGCAACTTTAACTCTTTGGTGGATACTGGAACCACTGTGCAGGGGAGACCTTGCAGAGAGTGTAAATGCCTTCCGTAGATAGTACCTCAGCAGGAATTGCCTGTATGCTGCTGCACAGGTGGAAATTGGGGTTGGCTGCGTGAGGGGCAAGACTGGAGCGCTAGTCTGGAGGATCTGCTGCTACCAGTACCACAACAGATCTTTCTAGGCATTCATGACTTGTACTATGACATAGTAACAAAGCTAGGCACTCAGATACCATGGTGATGAGCATGACATAAATGCCTAGATAGAGAGATGAGCTAGACTGTAAGCTCTTAGTGTTGTGTTTGGATAGTGCCTAGCACAAAGGGGACCTGATTGGGACTACTAGGTGATACCACAATACAAATAATAATAATAATGAGTCCTTCTCCATGGCTGATGGAGAAGACTACGTCCCTCTTTTGGGCCCAGGGAGTTCCCCAGCACTCCGATGTACTTGGGCTGGATTTGGACCTACAGAAGGGTTACTGAGGGACTAACTATGAAATGATTGTTTACCACCTCAAAGCTTACTTCACTAAGTCACTGATCTAATAGAACCTATATTAAAAATCATAGTGAAAAAGAAACTACATACTCCCCAGCTGATTTTAAATCAGATAGCTACTAGCTACAAGTCTTATTAGCAGATTTTTAGTTTTAGAGCGACTTTCATTGTCCTGAGAGAGATGAGGTGCTATCTCACTAATATCCTGGGCCTGACACAGCTGCATTTCATTGTCCTTTTAATTTTTAAACACTGTTGTGTACAAAGCATCCCATTTGAAATGTTTGGGGGGCGGGGTCTGCGCACCACTTCAAAGACCATTCATTTAAAATATAAGGGGGAGGACAAGGTTGGCTCTAGTACGGGTGATAGCCAATCAAAGATTTGCACTCAGTGTAGATTGAGGGCATGGTTACACTTGTAGATGTAGAGCGCTTTGAGTTAAACCAGCCTTCAGAGAGCACAATAGGGAAAGCACTGCAGTCTGTCCACACTGACAGCTTCAAGCGCACTGGCGTGGCCACATTTGCGGCACTTGCAGCGGCATTGGAAGCGGTGCATTGTGGGCAGCTATCCCAGCATGCAAGTGACTGCAACGTGCTTTACAAATGGGGTGGGGTGGGGTGGGGTGGAGTGTGACAGGGAGTGTGTTGTGTGTATGTGGGGGGAGAGAGAGTGGGTTTTTTTGGGGGGGGGGCTGAGAGCATGTCAGCATGCTGTCTCATAAGTTTATACAGCAGCAGACCCCCTCCCCCTCTCTCTCACACACAGGATTCCCCAGTAATGGTTGCTTTGTCTCGGAGCAGATAAGCAGCCGGCTGTCAGAAACGGAGCTTTCAAAGGGCATATCCGTATTCCTGCAGCGATTCCAAAACAATGAGAAGAGTGGCCACTTGACTTAAGGGGATTATGGGACGTTTCTGGAGGCTGACCAGAGCGCAGTAATGCAACACCTCGTCCACACTGACGCCCGGGCGTTTCAGCCAAGGCGCAACGAGCGTTAATCTTCTCGCCGAGGTGGAGTACCAGCAGCGCTGTAGCCGCGGAGTCAGAGCGCTCTTGGTGCCTTGCCAGGGTGGTCGGGGAGTGAGCTCGTGCGCCCGGAGCTCCTTTATCGCACTGTAACTCGCAAGGGTAGCCAAGCCCTCAATCTTGGATTCTTAATGTGAGGAAGGGAGCCAGGATGTAGGTAATAATATACAGGCACTCGATGGACGCAAGTCTCAATCATGCATCTGGACTGATACTGCAAATGGTGCTGTCCCCTCTATTCCCCAGTCCTCTCCCTGTTTGCAGTATTCATTGACAGAGCCCCCCCCGGCTGAACACTAGCGTCAGCTCCTGGTCAGTTTCCTAGGTTGTGTCCACAGCAGACTTCTTTCCCCTAAGCTTCCCCCTGTTGCAATGCCACCAGGGGTAGTAATGGCTGGAGCTCTGGTGAAGACAGAGAGTCCTACAGCCCCCCCCCCCCACCCGCCCCCGCTTTTAACCCCTGGGTCCCCCTCACGCTGGTCAACGCCGCCACCCACGCGCCCAGAGCCGCTCGCCTCACCTTACTCAGGCGGCGCATCGGCCGATTCCCCACGCGGAAGCCCCGCCCCCCGGCGCTGATTGGCTGTCGGTCTTTGTTGTGGGGGGGGGGGGAGGAGTGTGCCGCCGCCGCCGCCATCTTGAGCGGAGCTAGAGCCAGGCGAGCGGCCCTCGGCGCACGGAGCCTGTTCCTGACCTTCCGGCCGCCCCCGCCAGCCAGTCTCCTGTCTCCTCCCGGCCGGGGCGCCAGGCCGAGCCGCCGGCTTCCAGCGGGGGCGGGCTCGGTGCGGACGGGGGCCCGAGCGGCCCGGCGGCGGCTCCTCCTCCTCCTCCTCCCGCCTCCTTCCCCCGGGTTTATGGTGCTGCGCTGGGGGAGGATGAACGGAGGATAAATGGTGCCCAAAGCGGACAGCGGCACCTTCCTCCTCCTCTTCCTCCTGGTGCTGAGCATCACCGAGCCGCTGCGGCCAGGTACGGGGGCCGCGAGGGGCCCGGCGGGGGGCGGGGCCCGCGGGGGGACCCAGGCGCGGGGCGACCCAGGCGCGGGGCGAGGGGAAAGGTGCGCGTGAGCGGCCCGTAATTGGAGCAGGGAGCAAGGCGCCGGGAGGATCATGGTGATGCAATAGGGCCACCAGTGGAAGAAGAGGGCCAGGGAGGGGCTCAGGCGGTTGGAGGGCAGGGGGGCGGGCTGTGCAGTGGGGTGGGCTGGCCCTGCCTCCAGAGCGGGTTGGGGGGGGGCACGCTTCTCCTTCTCAGTGGATGCATGGGGGGGGGTCCTTGTAATGGTCTGCTTGGGGGGAGGCGGGGAGGAGTAGCATTGCACAAGGGGATGGTTCATGTGTCGTCTTCTAGGTGAGGACTCTGCTGCTCAACGTTTGTTTGCAGGTTGCGCTCGTAAATTGTGTTTCTACTACCGTTTCCAGGAAGGGGGACTGTGTAGCTGGCCTGCTTCTGCCCCCTCACTGCATTCAGGAGCGGTTTGCTCCCCTCGTTCCCTTATCCCATACACAACTTCATGTTGTAGTGGACCTTCATTAGCAGCTGGGAGTTGGATTGTGTTATTTTACAAAGTGATTAGTTGTTGTAGCAAATATTTCGGAGACTATTTAAGTGATTTTTCAAGTTGATAGTGTTCTCGGTTGTCTGAACATTTCGTACGTACTGTAGTTACAGGTACAGATGACTAAAAAGCCCCAGTTGGGTAGTAACAGATCAGTTTGTATATTGCATTTGTTTTGTCACAGGAATTTGGGCTTTGCATGTAGATGTAGGAAGACGTATTGGGAAGTTTTGTTTTAATGAGCAAGAATTTTGTTCTAGCTGAAAATCATCTACTGTCTAATAAGACGAAGCATGCTTTTATAGAAAACTGAACATTGTTGAGGTTGTTTTAGAGGAATACATCTGGGTCAAAATTAGTTTTTATTGTATGTGGGTTGCTAATGTGGCCAAGAATTGAGAAAAGTTCATTTTACCTCCATCTTGGGGCCTTGAAGCTGACCTGAAATTCAAGTTCTTGATGGAAGAACCCTTGTTGTGTTAAATTGTGCATGTGGATTATACAGCAGTCTTCACTGCTAACTTTTTAGTGAATGATGTTGGCTGTGATTGAACAAGGGGAAACTTCAGTCACTCAGTTCATGTTGGTGGGTCTTCTTGATGAGATTGGCATTATATGGATTGGGAGTTAATAATTTATAACCTTGGAAAACTTCAGTAGCAAATATGTAACTGTTAGTGTTGAAAGATCTCCATGCGCTACTGCAGTGTGATTCAAAGTTTCCATGCTTTCTTTTCCTACTAGAGTCCCTAAATTCCATTTGATCACTTAAAGGATTCTCTCTTCCTTGACCCCTCAATCCCCATTCCCTGGTTTCCCAGTTCTGTTTGGGTAGTGGTTGTATTAAAAATGAGGTCAGTGGCTTTTTTAAATGGAATTTGGTCAGCTGGGGAAGCTAATGATCCAACCAGTGGACCAAATTCAGTGACAAGTCCTGGTCATGTGCCACCTGAGGCACGTTACGCATACACTAAGAAGTGACTCATTAAAATGTTAGCCAAGATATAGACATTTGAAAGGTCATTACTGTTCACTTCTTGTAGCTGCTGTTTATCTAAAAGTACATTCCATTTGTATTCTTATTCATGGGTGTCATGGCAGAGCTCTCTCCTCTCTCAGCAAATATTGACACTAGAGAGGAGCTGTAGCAAGGCATAGGTTGAGCCAGGTCCCTACTGTTTAGCATTAAGTTCATTCTTGAATGTGGTTGGCCATTTTTGAACTGAGATAAAAAGGGTAAAGTTGTAGTCCTAACTTTGAATCTTCTTGGTTTTGCTTGTTTGGATCATAACTTCAACTTTCAGACAAATTGTTTTATGAAACAATAACGTTGGGAGACCACCTTATGAGACAGTATTTCCCAAACACAGTTAAAACATGGCTGGATCAAATCGTGTGGTCAATCCCACCAACACAGTTCAGTGCCATGTTGTAACTGGGTTCTCCTGTTGAGATTGGTTTTATAGTGTAGTAGGAGCTTATGCTTTAAATAGTAAAAACAACAGAAATCTTGTATTAACATTTCTGTAGTCATAAGTTTTCTGCATAGGAGAATTGCTGTTTTAAAACTAACTAACAAATTAGTTGGCAGATGATTTGATTTATATCCAGTCTTTTTACTAAGTGTAAAGTGTAGTCAATAGAATTTCTAATTACAAATGCTCTATAGAGATTCAGACTTTCTACATACTCTTGCAGGTTGTGAAATTTGACCCTAAACACTGATGGAGTGAGCGTCTGATCATTGTAGTCTTTTAGAAATTCGTGAAACGGAGTGATCCATATTGGATAAGACCATTGGTCCATCTAGTATGACCTCTCACCTCTGTCAGTGGCCAATCCCTCATGTTTCTTAGGAAGTTATGACGTTCACTGCGGTATGTTGCACTGTTGCAAGCCACTTCTTACATTGATGCAGTATGTCTACTTCAGGGAGTTTGTGCTGGTGTAGCTACACTAGTGAAAACATCCCCCATGTAGACAAACCTTAACTCCCCTTGTCTCCTCTTCAGGTCAAATAACCCTACCTTTTGAAGGTGATAACACAAAGGTTCTCCTATACCAGAGGTGGGCAAACTACGGTCCACAGGACCCTCTTGCCCGGCCCCTGAGCTCCTGACCCGGGAGGCTAGCCCCCGCCCCCCTGTTCCCCCCCTCTCCCGCAGCCTCAGCGTGCCATGCTTCTTGTGTCGTGTATTAAACTGCTCCGCGTGAGAATGGTAGCAGTTAAGGAGAGCAATTTACTGCACTACACTGGCGCAATGCTCTGGGCGGCACGGCTGTAGCGCTGCCAGCCACTGGTGCTCTGTGCTGCATGGTAAGAGGGCAGGGAGCAGGGGGGGTTGGATAGAGGGCAGGGAAGTTTGGGGTGGTGGGCAGGAGTGTGGATGGGGTCAGGGCGGTCAGAGGGTGGGGAATGGAGGGGCAGTTTGAATGGGGCGGTGGGGGGCAGTCGGGCAGGGGTTCTGGGGGGCGATCGGGGACAGGGAGTTGGGGTGTGTGTGGATGGGGCAGAGGTTCTGGGGGGGCCGTCAGGGAACGGGGTGAGGGTGTGGGTTGGATTGGGCAGGAGTTCCAGGGGGGTGTCGGGGCAAGAAGCACGGGGGGGGGCGGATGGAGGGGGCACAGCCTCCCCTAACCGGCCCTCCATACAATTTCTGAAACCCGATTTGGCCCTCAGGCCAAAAAGTTTGCCCGCCCCTGTCCTATACCTATAACCATATACATTTCCCCCTCTCTAGACTCTGATCTGTTGTTTTGAAGTAATCAAAATCAGATACAGTATTCCAGACAGAATGTGCCATTTGTTGTTTGTGGAATTTCTTAATCCGATTGTGAATATACCCAAGCATCCTATTTACTTTGAATGCTAATGCTGTGTAGGCAGAAATCTTCATTGAGCTGTCCATGGTGACTCCCACGTCTTTTTCTCAGAAAAGCCCACAATTTCAAAGCCTATCAGTATGTACAAGAACTCTAGACTTTTTGCCAGTGTTGTTTTCTTTACACTTAATGTCTTCAAATTACCAGCCACAAATAAAGCTAAAACTGTAGTTGTGTAAATGAAATAATCTTGCTGTATCCCACTTGTATTGGATCTGATAAGTCCAGAGATGCAGACTGGAAAAGACTTGCTCACTGAAGTGAAAAGTGTGTACAAAGTTCACTTCATATTGCCTTACAATCAAAGGTGTTGGAGGCACAGTGCTTTTATTGGAAGTCAATAACAGGCTAGGAGATGCATGTTCTGGGCTAGACCCACCTATATTGGGGTGGGGTGGCAGTCCTGGAAAGGTTTTGGAACACTGAGGACTATTGATTTAGGAAGGATGGCTGCAGCTAATGTAAGGCTGTTCTCAAATAACCAAAAGGGCGGTTACAGACAATCTGAGACTTCCTGCCTTGGGCTGAAAGTGCTGCTTGCATAACTCAGTCCATTCTAATCAAGCAGCTCCGTATGCTATCATGTTAATTCTAGACTTGCCTTGTGCCCCTGTTGTTGTTATACTATATTTTAAAAATAAAGACTAAAACTTTCCTTATTTTCTCCAAGCCCTCACAAGTGCATAATCTTTTTAGAGCAACCTCACAGAAAATAGTTTGAATGGATCTACAACTTGTAACTGGTGTGTTTGTTTTTAGCAAATTAGTACTGAGAGCAAAGCCAATTAGCATGGTTGATTTTTTTTTCTTCTTCTTTCTTCCTAGGGTTGTTATAAATGTATTAGTTTTTTAGGCTATTGTGGTCACCCATGCCTTCATCAGGCACTCCTAAAGCACTAGACATTTGGCCTATCCTTAGACACTTGGGAGGTTTTCGAAGGCAAAACGCAGTTGGGTGCCTAACTACCATAAAATTCCATGGGAGTTGGGCACCTAACTGGTCTTTGAGATGCTCAGTTATTTTGTTGTACATTTAAAAAGTGAGATTCTATTTTTTGATCATGAGAATACATTTTAAAAATTCTAAAATATTAGGTGTAAGACACTGATTAAGTATTCAAGGGGCATCGCTTTTTTGCTCTGGACAGTTCTTGCATTATTGGCTGTATATTTTTAAAAGCTGAGGATGTGGACTTTGAAGTATGAAATATCAGAATAGTCCATTTATTAGGGCGGTCAAATGATTAAAAAAATAGTCGCAATTAATCGCAGTTTTAATCACTCTGTTAGACAGTAATAGAATACAAATTTAAATTTATTATGAATATTTTTGGACGTTTTTCTGCATTTTCAAATATATTGATTTGAATGTCAACATAATACAAAGTGTACGGTGCTCACTATATTCTTTTTGATTACAAATATTTGCACTATAAAAAGATAAGAAATAATATTTTTGAATTCACCTGATTCAAGTACTGTAGTGCAATTTCTTTATCATGGAAGTACAAGTTATGAATGTAGAATTTATTTTTTACATGACTGCACTCAAAAATAGAACAATGTAAAACTTTAGAGCCTACAAGTTGAAGCATGAAGGGGCATACGAATGTTTAGCATATCTTGTATGTAAATACCTTGCAGCGCCAGCTACAACAGTACCATGCGGATGCCTATTCTCACTTTCAGGTGATGTAAATAAGAGCGGGCAGCATTATCTCCCATAAATGTAAACGAACATGTTTGTCTTAGCGATTGCCTGAACAAGAAGTAAGAGTGAGTGGACTTTCTAGAGGAAATAATTTAATAATGTTAAAATCTTGTGTGCCTGAGCTAATTAGCATTAGTTACAAGACTTTCCAGTGCAGGTAATTTAATTTAAACTTGATTTCAATCTTATGGTTAGCTGTGAGATTAAAATTTTGATGTGCTTTGATGCAAGCTTACTGCAGGTGGGTGAATGTTCTGCTGTGGTTTGCCCTATGCATATGCTGACACATGACATGCATTTAAATCACCAAACGTTTAATTGTCTTCCTCTCCCATGTCACAGTACAGTTTTATAGGTCTTAACATCACTTTTATAATTTGACATTTTTGTATTTAATGTACTAACGCTAAAATGTCATAGACATAAAATACAGAATTGATCACTTTCTTAGATGAAGAAAGCTAATCGCAAGGCATGTTAAAATTGTTTATGAATGATCACTCACTTTTGTTTATTGAATCTGTGTAGAAAAATGCCCTTTTTTGGCTGAATGGTTTTTACCCTTTCTTTTCCAGTAGAATTAAATATGTTCTTCAGATACTAGCCAATCACAAAATCTGCCCGGAGAAGGATTCTTCCTTCGTTTTACTGTTTGTTTTAGGGAGGCCTCGTTGCCAAAAGCAGCATTTCTCAAACTGGGGGTCCCGTCCCCAAAGGGGGTTGCAAGGCTATTTTAGGAGGGTCATGAGATCACAAAAAATATTGCTGGAGGGAGGGAGGTACAGCACAGAGATGATGCGTGGGGGGCTATGCAGGGTCAAGTGCCTCCCCCCGAGATTGGCCTGCTTGTGGGGGAGGGAGAAGTGCTCTGTCCTCCTCCCCCTGCACTTGTCCCCGGCACACTCAGCCCCTGTCTCTGGCCATGGAGGGAAGGAGGGGGCGGGATCAGTTGCTTCTTACGCTGGCCGCTCTGGGTCGCTGCTCTGTGCAGTGAAGCAGCTGCCTGAGAGAGCCCAGTTGGGGCGGTGGTCCACCCTGCCTCCAGCCAGCTGCTGTGGACAGGGGCTCTGCAACCCAGAGGCCCCCCTCTCCACCAGCACATTTCCGGCCTGCTTGGCCCCTGTCTCTGGCAGATGGGGAGGGGAGGAGGGAGCGGGATGCCACTGGGCTCTCCAAGGCAACTGCTGCGCTGCACAGAGCAGCAACCGGTGATGTAAATAACGTGTAAAAACAGTAACCATGTAACCAATTAAAGTTCTATTGGTTACACAATTAAACATTTACCAGGGAACTAAGGGTGGGGGGTGCTGCAGCATGGGGATCCCCGCCCCGCATCCTGGCAGGCTCAGGGTCCCAGGACGGGGCGCAGGCCTGGGGGCCTGGCTGCCGGCACCCCAGGTGTGGATCCCGACAACTGGCACGGATGCCAGCAGCCTGGAGGGATCCCGGGATGCCAGGTGGCAGCAGAGCCCTGGCACGGGGCAGTAGCTGGGATTTTGGGTGCGCAGGGATGCCAGGCAGCAGCAGAGCCCCAGGGGCACGGGGCCGACAGCTGGGAGGGACCCTGGATGGAGTTTAACAGTTAACAGAAACTGATAAGCATCAAGCTTATTGGTTAACAGGTTAAACTCTTACATCCTTAGCAGTGACTGGAAGCTGCTGGCTTGAGCCACCTGAGAAGTCATGTGTCTTTCCTGGTTGTGCCCTCATTTGAGGAGGCATGAGTTGTCTATGGTACAGCAGCTGCTGCTCTCCGGCCACCCAGCTCTGAAGGCAGTGCCGCCACCAGCATCAGGGCAGAAGTAAGGGCTGGACTTTGCTAGGGGGAGATCAATTCTACTGCAATCAATGCAGGAGGCATCGATTTAGCAGGTCTAGTGAAGACCTGCTAAATCAATGGCAGAGTGTTCTTTGGTCAGCCCTGGTATGCCAGCTCTCCAAGAAGAATAAGGGAAGTCGACTGGAGAGCGTCTCCTGTCAACCCAGCTCAGTGAAGACACCAGGTTAAGTCAACCTACTCTACGTTGACTCCAGCTATGTTGTTCATTTAGCTGGAGTAGCATAATTTAGGTCAACTTACCCCTGTAGTGCAGTCAAGCCCTAAGGGTGGCAATATCATGAGTGTGCTCCTGTGAGTGTGTACAGTAATTTGCTATGGGAGTGGCGGTGTTGTCACAGCCTAAAATATTTTCAAAGGGGAATCAGCAAAAAAAAGAAGTTTGAGAACCCAGGCCTAAAGGTTGAATAGGAGACAAGGTGTCAAGACATGGGTACTCATTCCTCATTTTGCTACTGATTCACTATGACCTTGGGAAAGTTGCTTACCCTCCCTGTGACTCAGTTTATAGATGAGGAAGCTAAGAGTAATAATACTCATTCTGCCCTGTCGAGTGATTTTGAGCTCTTTGGAGAAAGGCATTAACTAAATGCATAGTATGCCACTGATGGGAAAGCAGAGCTTGAAAAATCCCCAAATATCTGTTAGTTAGAAGGTGGTATTTAATGACCAAATGAGGACATGCAAAATTGGGGTAGAGGTTGGGGGATCATTCCTGACGGAAAATCAATGCAAATGAGGCTGCAAAAAAAGCCAGCTCTGCCGCTGCACACTGAGGGGTGGCCTGTCTTTTGTATCAGCCTTGGCTATTTAGTTTTTAACTTTGGAGCTGTTCAGGCTCTGCGTGGGAGAGTTTCTTTGTTCCCTCTTCTCTATCTCCTTGTTAGCTTTTCATGCTGATGGAGGTGGGCCTGCTCCATATTTCCCTAGTCTCCCTCATCTTTTTCTTCTGCTTCTCCCTCTTCCAGTCTGTTTTGTACTTGCCTTTCGAGTCACTTTTTGGCACCAGCTTTTCCTTTGGTTTTCTCCTATAACTCTTCCTTGTTTTTTTTTTTTTTTGGATCTGCCGCTTCTCCTTTTGGTGTGATGTGTATAAGGGGTAAGAAATCAGTCAGATCATGTACTGCTGCTTGTGTAGCTGGCAAGTGAAACTGATCCAGCTGCAAATTTTAGCTTGCTGCTCCTGCCAGTGTAGCAAAGGGACAAAATGGAAAAGAAAAATACAAGAATTGTTAATCAGTTTCAGTGTAAAAGTAGCTATGAAACTGACATACTACTTATAACTTTCATTCCTCTGCTCTGGTGTCTCAGCAAGAGCAGCAAAGTAAAATTTGCAAGCACTGATCAGTTTCACTTGGCTGCTGATGGCAAGCAGAACAAGAAAGGAAGATCACAAAAAGAGAATAGTCTCTCATCAATCCTTTCAAAAATGGGAGAGGAACCCAAAGAGAACATCATTGGTTAACAACATGGACATACAAAACAGACTGAGGGAAGCAGAGTAAAAGTAAATGGAGAAGGTAGGAGGTAAGAAGGTGACAGTCTGAAAGAGGGTTATGAAAATTCTTTTCTTTCCCAGTAGTCGGGGTGCAAGGGTAAACCCCAATTCAAGGAATCTTACTAGCTAAGTTTGATATGAAAGATGGAGAAACCCATAGCTAGGTCCCCACTCAGTGTATGGAAAAATATATAGCGTTAAGACTTGAATTAGCAAATCGATTCTCTGGAATTAACCTTGTCCTTTTCTTGGTTTTGATCTTTATTTGTAATGCAAGAGTTGTAACTAGCTCTAGAATCTGTTTTCATGAGTAATGACTCTTAACTTCTGAGCTCTCTTTCTAATATTAATTAGACAGTTTGTTGTAACTTAATCAAAGAAGTTTGTCGTTATCCTGAGAGATGATTATAGCTGACATTTTCTACCAAGTTTATTAATTGTAGTAAAACTTCTGTTTATATTGTATATGGTTATGCTTATCCAATAGAAAATTGTCTACTTCATTTATCATCTTCTCATTATGGTATACAGAATATAGAAATAGCTCAGTGCCAGGTATAGTGTGGACTAAATAAGTGACTGAAAATTAGTGTTTATAAAGTGAATTGAGTGTTCATGAAAGGTGCAAGATTGATCGCCCCAGAGAAGGAAATATCCTATCCTCTGAAGAAGCAGAGTGTGTGGAGTGGCAGACATAACACAACACAACTGCTTTGCCAGTGTGCTTCTCTCCTAATCTAGAAAGATCACCTCTGCTGGTGAGGTTTGTTGAGATTCAGTGCTAACCATGCTTTGTCCTCTGAGATGGTCTACAAGAGAACCAACTGTGGTAGTAGATTTTTTAACATGGACACTTATTCACTGGGAAGTGGACTAAGCCCCCGACTAATTTGTCTGTTGGAATAACTACTGGATTATAACTGTGTTGCTAAAAACCTGGGCTGAAGTTTAACCTGCAGCCTAGAAATGGTACGCTCTGTTATCTTCCAAGCCAGCGATTTCCGGAGACTTTCCGGGTAATGTTTTAACCTATTGTCTCTTAACTAAAAAATCAGTCTGCTAACCCTCTATCAGGTAACAGCATTTTAATGATATTTGTGAATCATATGGAACTTTTGAGAAAATGAGCTAGATATTGTAGAACAGGACATCATACAGGACTTGATGCCTATTAGCACAGGGTTTTTTACTCTGGTCACTGTGACGCCCTCCGTTCCATTCAAGTCACAGTTGTCGTGTTTATTGTTTATGGTACTTAAATGAAACATTAATCCATTGCCTAATTAATAGTTTTTTTGAAATTGACTAACTGCTAGGCTTGGTCATACAGAAGAACAAAATCAATGAATATGTTCAGTTAATTTTACTGGCATTCATCCCTTCGTAGTTGACCATTTGTAGAGATGGTTGACCATTGCAAAGTGTGTCTAATCAAATATTCAGTCAATACTGATGGAATTAGTCAAAATTTATTCATCAAATGCTATTTGGCTGTACTTACTACATCTCTCACTTCTGTGTCTTGGCTTCCTGATTTCAGTCCACTGCTTTTTTTCTTTTCTATAATGGATCACTGTCTCTCTTCTCCTGAGTTGTCGTCTACTCTCATGTGCGCTACCTGCTTGCCATGGTCAACCAGGCCTTTCTATCCATGAGATAGGACTACTCTATGCATTCTACATTGCGCTACACCTTAAGAGAATTTGGGAAGTGAAGCTACTGAAAAATGTATCTACGTTAAGTGATGTTTCTCTTGGAATGCACATTGATTCCATGTTCTGTACTGGCTGACACTGTGGTTTTTGGATGGAGTTTAAGGTGTTCTTTTTTAATTCTGAAGCCCTGAACGTTTTGGGTTTCACCCACCTTAGGGTATGTCCATAAAGTGATTGCGGCTTGTATGGAACATGCCGGACTACTGGTATCTAAGAAGCCATGGTAGCTTGAGTAATTACCAAGCCTTCTGGGCAGGCTTGTACAGCCTTCATTGAAGTCAGGGCGACTGCAGCTTCACTGCTACTAAGTACCAGAGCTAATCATCTTAAAATGCTAGCTTGGGTACGTCTAGGTGATCTGTAGTCACATCCTCTGATTGCAGTGTAGACATACCAGTAAAGACTACCTTGCACCTTGAGTGACACCACAGTTGCAGTCATATGAGGTGCATGAGTTAG
Organism: Caretta caretta; assembly: GCF_965140235.1. Taxonomy (NCBI): domain Eukaryota; kingdom Metazoa; phylum Chordata; order Testudines; family Cheloniidae; genus Caretta; species Caretta caretta. The sequence continues at coordinate 14,579,183 of NC_134220.1, read as the reverse complement.
AGTTTGGTTTAAATTGGAAGGAGCTATATAGGTGGGTGTTCATAGTAAGGGATACTTGACCCTGGAACTCAGCTCTTCTCCTTGTTCTACCAGAACCTGGATGTGATGACTTCCAGGGCTTAGTGCGAGACACTGCTGTTCTTGCGGACTTTTTAAGGGACTGGAGGGTTTTGAGAATGGTGTTAGGCAGATGGCTAGGATGAGCCTCTGTTGGCATTGAGTCGGTATAGTTCTTTAATCATTTGTGTTTAGCATCTATACACATGTATAAGATTGACAGTGCATTCTAGAAGAAAAAGATTTTAGGTTTGGATTTCTTCTCATCTAAAATGAATATGCCCTGTCTAGACTAGAGTAAAATGTGTGTTTGATAACATGTTCTAGCTAAGATGGTCTAATAGTCTAATGTAGATAAATTGCACTGTTGCTAACATCTGTTTAGCTGGTTGAGTGTAAGGACTTTTAGAACGTGTTGGTTGCAATATTACCTAACAGTACATCATTTTTTTCCTAGCCTAGGATAGGTATTAGCACAACTAAGTTACAGGCAGTTATTTTTGTACTGTGAACAACTTACCTAAGGAGATCTTATGAGTTTTTCTTGCCACTGTCATTTAGAATTGTAAACTGCGTTTGCTCTGTGATCTTTAGGTTATGAGTTTATCTGATTAGTTGGGCAGGTCTTGGAGAATTATTTGGGCTATATTTCAAAGATGCTGCTTCGTCACTAAATACAGTAGCAGAACAAAAATGTACTCTGTAATATAGGAGGTTGGAAAATCTTGCTGGAAATGTATAGACGACAAAGGTAGGGGTGCTGCTGCAGCAATACTTAAAGACAAGCCAACTTAGGACCCTGAGATTGTACTCAAGCAGTTACTCCATGCTGCTGTGGTTTCACTGCTATTGTTGTTGAAGCTAACTAGATCAAATCTAGCTCGAATATGTCTACAGCTGCTGCATTCGCACCTGGGATTGCAGTGTAGGCATACCCCGTGACTCAGTCAGAAGCATTGCCCCCGCCTCTGCTAGTATCTGGAAAAGAGTAGGATACTAGGATTTCTGTGCTGCCACTTTGATCTGGCTGAGGGGGCTTACACGCTTGTCAGTCTCTGGATAATAGGTGTTTTAATTTGCATCTGCCTAAAGGAGGCAGCTCTTTTTTTCCATATTCAGAACCTTCTGGTTGCTTTAAGAGCAATTATGTCTCCATAATTCCGTCCTTTCCCATAGTGTCTCTTAAGTCTTCCTTCCCTATGAATGGTTTCAGAGTAGTAGCCGGATAATTGGATACAATTAATTTAGGCTTGAATAGAGACTGGGAGTGGCTGAGTCATTATAAAAAGTAACCTATTTCCCCTTGTTTATTCCTTTCCTTTCCCCCTCCTCCCCCCACTGTTCCTCAGACGTCCTTGTTATACCCTGGATTTGTGCTGGAAATGGCCCACCTTGATTATCATACACATTGTAAGGAGAGTGATCACTTTAGATAAGCTATTACCAGCAGGAGAGTGGGGTGAGGGGAGAGAGAACCTTTTGTAGTGATAAACACCCATTTTTTCATGGTCTGTGTGTATAAAAAATATCCTCACTGTGTTTTCAACTTTGTGCATCTGATGAAGTGAGCTGTGACTCACGAAAGCTTATGCTCAAATAAATTGGTTAGTCTCTAAGGTGCCACAAGTACTCCTTTTCTTATTACCAGCAGGAGAGCTGTGCGGGAGGGGGATGGGGGGGACCTTTCGTAGTGATAATCAAGGTGGGCTATTTCCAGCAGTTTACCAGAACAGTAGGAGGGGAAATAAACATGGGGAAATAGTTTTACTTTGTGTAATGACACATCCACTCCCAGTCTTTATTCTAGCCTAAGTTAATTGTATCCAGTTTGCAAATTAATTCCAATTCAGCAGTCTCTCATTGGAGTCTGTTTTTGAAGTTTTTTTTGTTGAATTGCCAGTTTTTTGGTCTGTAATCGCGTGACCAAAGAGATTGAAGTGTTCTCCGACTGGTTTTTGAATGATATAATTCTTGACATCTAATTTGTGTCCCTTTATTCTTTTACATAGAGACTGTCCAGTTTGGCCAACGTACAAACTTTTTTTTTTTTTTCATGGACTACTTGAAAATTGCTGAGGGTCTTGGCGGACCACTTAACGATCTTTCCAAATGTTGTTTGTACCATTAGCTAACTATTGTAAAGCGCTTTGGATAAAAGCACTATATAAAAAAATCCTTAATTAACTTTTTTTGTTCTACAAATAAAAGCACACAACTCATATTTTAATATCGGTAATCTTACCTTTCTAATGCGATGGATGTGCACTCCCCTGCTGTAGCAGCCCATAAGCTGGGGCTGGGAAGGAAGGGAGTCCCTCCCCTCCACAGAGCTGAGGTTGGGAAGGAGGATCTCTCCCTGGCAGCCAGAGCCTGCTTGGCTCCACTAATTAGGTGGATGGCCCTTCATTCTCTTGTGTGTGGCCGTCCAGGCATGCATCTTAGAGGGAACTATCTGCAGGCCACCTGAATGGAGCTTTTCTGCGGACCACAGTTTGAGAACCTCTGCTTTAAAGAAATTGATAGCTTAAATCCCTGAGCAAGCCAGGGAAAAGTTTCTGTATGCTACTGACAGTTGAATGGAGGTGCGGACCCCTTTGGAAATCTTAGACACAGTCAGTGGAACCCCAGGGATCTGCAGACCACAGGTTGAAAACCACTGTTTTAGATGTAGGTTTAATACTGTTCGGGATTTTGTATGAGGTATTCTTACAATTTACACCTGTTCAGTATTAGAATGTCCTTTTGGCTTTGGAAGTTGGGAATAGTTTTAGTGGTTTAAACTACTGATGATTCCATAGAGTAGGTTTGAAATCCGTGATTTCACTTGTCATTAGACTTCTGGGCTAGCTCATGCCCTGATTTAGGGCCTAACCTTAAACTCTTGAGTAGTCCTGTTGAATTTATTTGGGCTTCTCACATGCTTTAAGTCTAGACATGTGCTCCAATACTTGCTAAAGGCTTTTTAATTTTCTCCTGTCTTTTTTTTTTTTTTTTCCCCCTGCTGAATAGAAACATCTCTTCCCTTGAGGAAGCAAATGGGTTTGCTCACCAATGTTCCTAATAAACTCTGAAAGTGTTTAATATTGTATGATTACTAAGAGTTAGCTTGGGCTGCTTTGGTAGTTCACTTGATGGAATTTTGTAAATCATGTCTCATTTGAATGTACTCCGTATTTCCTTAATCTCTGATTTTTACACACATGCTATTCACCTAATATTTTGGAATTAAATTTTCCATTTCTTCAGAGACAAATTTGCAAAGATCTGTACCGGGGTGGGAAAACTTTTTGGCCTGAGGGCCACATCGGGTTTCCAAAATTGTATGGAGGGCTGGTTAGGGGAGGCTGTGTCTCCCCAAGCAGCCAGGCATGGCCAGGCCCCCACCCCATCCACTGCTCCCTGCTGCCCCATCGAACCCCTCCTCTCATTCCTGACTTGCCCCCTGGGACCCCTGCACCATCCAACCACCCCTTCTCCCTGTCCCCTGACCGCCCCCGGAACCCCTGCCCCATCCAACCCCCCTCTCCTTCCTGATGTGGCCCGTGGTTATTGCTTTTTTCTGACTAGTTATTGTATTCTGCTGTGGAGTCCCTATGCTTCTGTTGGAGTTATTCTTTACCTAGCAAAAATGACTAAGTACCATCAGTTATAGCTGGTTATAGGAACAAGTTTGGCTGCATCTGAAGTGCACTGGATTGACCCTTAGAATAGAATTGAGTGGTTAGGGGAAAAAATGGCTATCCTACAGTGCATATATCTTCTACATATGTCAATTCTGAACATACTGCAATCAGTCAGTAAAATAGGATGTTTGGTGCCCTCTGAGTAATCTGTAGCTCTCCACTTTCTCTGGCTGTCTTTCAGAGGTGTTTGCAACAAACCGCTTTTGTGGAAAACACTGTCAGAAATTGGGGAAAAATTAATGTCCCTGTGCCCAAATGATCCCTGTTTGTCATGCTCGGGGCTGATGGTACCAACATAGGGTCCAGAGTAACCTTGAGGGGACCAGGTTAGTGGAGAGCTAGTGTTTAATTTGTCCCAAAGGTGCAAATAGTTCCTCCAAATTTAAGAGGCAGAGCTGAGAGTCTGGCCCCAAAAGTTTCTTCATTCTCTGCCTGTCTGTTGTGAATGACCCCTTCCTACTGGAAACAATTAAAAAAAGATCTAAAAGTGTGTGTGTATGTTGATCTAAGACTTTATAGCACTCGGGTATATGGTGTATCATTCTTTAAAGGGAAATTACCAGAGGGCTGCAAGACAATTCTGTCTATTGATTACTAGTGCATTTTTGAAATGGAGTATACTTAGGTATTTTCATAATGAAAGTTGATTCTCATGGTTGGTAATCATTAAAATAATTGCCTCCCTCCCCCAAAAAAGCCTTCACACTAAATTTGGTACCTCTTGCTAACCAAGAGGATATACTATATATACACACTTATTTAAGCAATTATAGAGCTTGTTTTTCTAATGTTAGAAGATGGTGAATGACACATTTCTTTGCTAGATTAATTTTTTTACTCATGATTTGTGTCAACCACCTGCACTCGAATAGAAATTGGAATTCAGTAAAAAATGCACACAAACATATCAGAATTGTTTTTTAAAATCTACCTTAAATGTGCTAGCTACATTTTAAAAAAAAGTAGGTTTATCAAAATGTTTTGTATTTAAAAGTGATTTTTTTTTAAGCAGAGGAAGTATAATCCGTAGTTAATGAATTGAACAGATTTTTTTGATCACCATGTCCAAGATTTTTAGAACTAGTAGAGCTCGTAGTCTCATATCTCTTGTGCCAGAGATAGTGTTTATAATTAGTAAAATAATGTAATATTAGAAAGTATACACTCCCTTGACTGGCTGGCAAACAAGTCCTATGAGCCATGGGTGTGATTACCTACCTTTTCCCCAAATAAAGCTATCTCCAAGCAAACATTCTTTTCTAGCAGTTCCCCACAGCACCTGTACAATGGAAGGGGGAAGATGATCTGGAGTTAAGTACTTATTCACTAAAGAGCAGATAATGCTCCTGCCATTCAAACAACTTAAAATACATATGAACTAAACTGGAAAATACAAGTAACTGATTGAGCTAACCAGAATGTGTGTTCTTGAGAATTGTGATCAAGGACGTGACCTTTTAATGTTCAGGCTTCCGTCTAGTAAGAATAATGTGGGGAAAATGTCCTACAAAGTGCAGAAGGCTCAGATCAGATGATACAAAAGGCCTCTTGCGGCCCAAAATACTGTATTTGTAACTGAGGAAAGGTATTAATTTACTGTATGAAATTTGTGAAACTGTACCACGTTTTGGATTAAACAAAATGATCTTTTTATTGTCCATGAATTCCAAGAACTTGCTAATGTGGAACTGTGACCCAGTTCCTGCTACAAGTTCTTTCCTCTCACATAAAGACCTAGAGTTTGAGAAATGAGATGCTGGTGATTGGATTACATAAACTGGATCCTAAATTTTCTACTGTGCGTCGTTGACTTGAAAAGTAGTACTTGGTTGAGGGAGATAAAAATTTCCTACCATCTTGTGTAAATTATATTGTTTAAACTAACTGACAGTGTTATCCTTTTATTTCTGGTGTGTGTTCAATTACGTTTCCAACTGTTTTGTAAGTTTTCTTTTAAATTTCAAATTACAGGTTCACGACTAACTCTGGCAAGACTTCTTTCAGGTGAGTGTCTCATTTGGACAGATTATATTACTTAATACATTGACTCAACAGGCTGTCTCTTCTTGGACTCATTAGGCTTTTGAAGTTTAATATTGGGTTCCATGTTTTCCTTTTATAACTGACTTGAAAACTAAATCAATATTCCAAATTCATTTTTTTCCACTTCCTGTCTACCTCACCCCTCATGCTTACCCCATTGGTCATCTCACAGCTATTGATAAACTGTTGCCATTCCAGAAAATGTACTACCACACCTGAGGAACATTGATATTGTCTAAAGGACAGAGTTTGTTCTATTTAGAAGTATGCTGATGAATTGAAAAGCCATAGTGGTGATTGATAAGGAGGAAATGTGGCTTTGTAGTGAGTATGCAACTGGTAGCCAGGACTCATTGGTTCTGTTTCCAGCTGTTGCTGACTTGAACTCTGACCTTGATGTAACCAGATTTGTCCATTATCTTGGAGTATGCTCATTTATTAGGGGCAAAGAGTCCTGTGGCACCTTATAGACTGACAGACGTATTGGAGAATAGGCTTTTATGGGTGAATATATCCAATGAAGTGGGTATTCACCCACAAAAGCTTATGCTTCAATACGTCTGTTAGTCTATAAGGTGCCACAGGACTCTGCCGCTTTTACAGATCCAGACGAACACGGCTCCCCCTCTGATCATTTATTGCGTTGGAGGTTGTTTCTGTAATTCTGTCGGAGTACTGCTTGTGTCACTTGTGTTCTCATACCGAGCTCTACTTCTCCCTTCTGCAAGTTCCCTCCCAGTGGAGCTATCCTGCAGGACCTAGGTTCCCCAGGGCTGGGTTCTGCCAGCCCCGGAATCAGACGAACACACACACATTAACCGAGCGCGTCTGAGAGGACTGGGTTAATCGCACTCCCAAGCTGACCCCTCCTATGCAGGCTGGGTCGAGCAGCACTTTCAGTCTGCCCCCCTTCTATGCCCCTGGACTCAGGAGGCTGGGTCGAGCAGCACTTCCACGCTGCCGCCCTCGTGCCCCAGGTTCAGCACGTCCCTATCCCCACTTTCGCGTTACAATTGTTCTGGTAGTAACCCACTTGATGAGCAAACCCCATAGGATTTTTGGGCTCTGCAGAGATCTTTAACTTAGGTACGAGGAGCGTTGCTGCAGAGTGAATGGGGAAGCCAAAAAACACCTTCGGGGGGGGCGGGGGGGAGGAGGGGAAGAGAGAAGCAACCAGCTTAACCATGAAAGTTATTTATTGCCCGGTAATAACCATACAAGGGGAGCCAAACAAACACAACAGTTATAATCAAATTTAAGTTAGATTTAATATTATAAAAGTCAGGTTTAGAAAACTCAGTTGTAACCAATCTCACAGGTCTGGGTCAGAAGGCTATACCTAGAGAAAGAGAGAGAGAGCTGGGTTCTCACCACTCCGTGAAGCTTGAATCGATCAGGGGTCCCAGATGGTAGTGGTAGCTGAGGGTCCGGAGTGCTGGAGACAGGCAGCGCCCCCAGCATGATCAGTCAGGAGAAGATGAAGTCGTACTATGGAACTGCAGATTTTGGATCCAGGCATCAGAGCACTTACTTAAGCGTGGGTAGGGACTTTTGTAGGGAAAGAAAAATGGTTCAAGGGAGAACACTAGATTTGTTTGCGGGTAAACTGATGTCTCAAGGGAGTATACCAAAGTTGTTGTTTTTTGTTTTTTTTCAAGCTAGACAATAGGAACTGCTCATTCCTGGCTGTGGGCAGTGTTCCTTTGAGGGAGCTCACAACGCAATTAGGCAGCTTCAGTATTTTGGATACCAATAAAGGATTTATTACTAGAATGGGTCTGATAACTACTGAGCTGGGTGTGTGCAGGCGTGAGTTCATTAACATCTGGAGCAGAGATTCCCCATCATGCACTGCTTTTCTGGTCCCATAGTCCAGTGCAGTTCTTGCCTTGGAATCTCTGTTCTCCATTCTGTATTCTAATGGACATGCCCTCCCTGTCCCATCTTCGATTGCAAATGAGGCTAAGGGAGTTTCCTTAATCCTGTCACCCTTGTCCAGAAGGGTTTAGGTGTGTCTCCCACTACCTTTTCATTGCTTTTTGTAAGTCTGTCTTCTGATCTGCTTTTGACTCAAGCAGAGGCGGGGGGGAAGGTCTTTTGTGAGTCAGAAAGGCTAGGTACTGCGCCCTGGTTCCCCCAAGACCACAGAGTTGATAAGTAACATTGGGCAACATAGCCTTTCTTTTCTTTAGTTTACCCATTTGTAAAAAAGATACACTACTTAATAGGGTTGTTGAGGCTTGATGTTTTAAAAAATACTGTCTTTATACAGTCCCTTCATTCAGTGTTCTGAAGGTATTTTATGTAGGTGTGATTTTGTGCTTCATGTGTTTTCAAGTCTATTTCCACATCCTCAAAATTAAGGGAAAACCAAACACTCATGAACCTTCTGTCCTATTAGTAAATTCAAACTAAAGATGTCTGTTAAAACTGTTTTCATGGGCTATTTCTAGCACTGTTTTTGTCTTTTTGAGGACAAATGTCATCAGAAATCCATCCAAAACAATTTAAACTACTTACTAAATTTCACATTATAGTACAGTGATTGTGTTTGATGACTCTTTTATAAGAAAAAGGATCTTGCAAGAATAATAATTGTGCTTCTGAGGTCACACAACAATTGGCACATGCCAAATTTTATGTGAAAACGATTGAAACTTAGCCCAAAGATGTCTGTTAGGTTAAGTTTTTTTACAACTAAAACTTTCCAAAGCAAACTAAAACAGCAAGCCCTACATACAAAAATCCATCCCATATTCATCCTGACCCTGTTTTTATCTCCTTCCAAAAATCTGTAAGCTCTCTTCCTGGGTTTAATGGCCTAGCAGCACTGCTAAAGTAGTGCGTAGCCCCAAAAGGAGAGAAAACGGTAAACTCCTTCAGCTAGAAGTCCCATCTAGTCCACTTTGGCTGGAGGTTTGTGGAAGATGAGGTTTTTAAATGTGTAAAAATATTGGGCTAGAGTTGGTATATAGAGATGCCAATTGTGGATCTCCCCCTTCTGCACACAAGACAGACTACCTGGGTATTTCTATGCTGTCTATACTGGATGAATGAATTCTCCCTACTTCTTAGTTAACAATGGAACTTGCTTCTTGAGATAAAAGCACTTTTCTCACATATAGACTTTGTTTTTATATCCTCTCCAACAAGATATTAAATGCAAAATAATTTTTTTTCTACTTGAATAGTGGAAAGTATTACTTCTAAAAACTAGCGAACTTCTTTAATCAGTTTTATGTTTTACTGAGCACTCTATCTTGATCTGTAAAGGAGGGAGATTTGAGAGGAATAGGGGGCAGTAGTAGAAGAATTTTTTCTAATTACCATAATTATGCACATTATTGATACTGTATCTTGGATAGTTGGTATTTCTAGTGTTTCAGTCTTGCTATATTTGATTTCTCCAGGGTGAGCACAGTTTTGTTTTTTTTCGTTTGTTTTTTGAAGACAAGTAAAATATCTAGTGTCCCTTCTCCCACCATTCTTAGTAATCATTATTGGATTGCATGCACATACATAAGGGATGAGAGGAATCACTTGTTTGAGAAATCACATAAAAATAACTGGTTTTAAAAGTGTGCAATGATTAAATAGGTACACCTGGAGCAATTCACATGTTGTAACAGCTGCTACCATGTCTTCAGAAGGACCTCCTGTATGATGTAGGATATGTATGCATAGTCTCCTACTATGACCTAATGTAGCTGAATCAATGTGTTCCATACATGCGATGCATAATTACCTTTTACAAAAGCTCTGGGTGGTCAAAAGATGTTGTACTTCTCTTTGCTAATCTTAATTATTCTTCAGAAGTGCAAGGGACATTTATTATATTACATTTCTTGTGAATTATTGCTCTGGCCTTTGCAGCAAGGGACTAAGATTCCCTGAAGCATTATTTAGTTTTGTGCTGTTATGGCCTAGAAATAGGCTGTCAGTCAGATGGGATTCTTGATTTGAATCTAGTGATTAGAACTTACACCTTGCATGTATGCCTTGCTTTTAAATTCTAACCTTGGAGCAAGTGTTCAGTTTCCCATTGGCTTAGTACCTTCTTAGAAAGGAAACATTTCAGTCTGGGCAACCAATGCATTCTAAGTCTTGGTTTGGTGTTCTTGAACACAGTATCTAGCACTGTAAATTGGAAAGGGTGCGTGTAAAAATGAAGAGAGTTTTAAGTCAACCTAAGTGCAGAAACATAAGTTGCAATGCAAACAAATTCTCTTGTAATTTTGGGAGGTATTTTCTTTAATTCTATATCAGTTTTTTACCAATAAGATGTGTAATTGGAAAAACTGTCTCATAAAACTGTAGACAGAGTATATATTGATGTCTGGAGCTGAGATTGTCCAAATGTTTTGATTCTAGAGGATTGTAGATGTTTGTAACTCTTTCCTCCCTTTTTGGGTTCAGAAGTGCCACATTTGATTTCAGCCCAGAAACAAATTTTCTTTAGAAAAATAGAATTAAGATACCCTAGCATGTTTGAGAATGCCTAGTGGAAGGAAGTGCCCTTTTTCCCATTTAAAAAACTATATATACAGTATTTAGTACCTTTATTTTGAACACTTGCTCTGGCATTTCAATGGTATTTACCAGAAACTTGGAATTTGGCATGGCTTTAACTGCTAGGTCACAGATGTATCTCTTAATGGTTTAGTGGAAATTTGGTTGTGGTTTGTCAATATTGTAAGGGTTTAAAAAAAATCCACTTCTTTGACCATTCACTGATTGTATTTTTATCAGTGTTATGTCCACCCTGCACAGAAGTATGAATGTAAAGAAGCTTCTTATGGAATCTTGCCACCTTCTATACGGTGATTGAAGGCACATAGGTAAAGGAGTTAAGACCCCCTCTGGAGGATGGAGTTCCATCAGTGCAGGAATGGATTATGTGCAGTAATGTGCTAAGCATGGGCACACATCAAAAAGGGAAGATACAAATATTTCAAAGCTTTCATTTGGACAGTATCGTCCCAACTGCATAGTGAATCGGGCAGTTCTGTGGGGAAAAAAATGTGATCTTATCATTAAACTTCTGAAATGTCGGAAAACAAGGGTTCAGAGCTAAGACTGCACAGGAACCTTGTTTTGGGCATTTCTTGAGTACTGAATGCTTCACTTTGTAGTCTGTGTTCCTTTAATATAATTTCTTTGTATGGAATCAAATCATACTACCGTTCCTGCTTTTTCAGTTGGAAGCATTTTGTTATGTGGCATTGGTAGTGTGCTTGGCATTTGGAGAAAATATTCATTGATACGTTCAGCTGATTATTTTAAACTTACTTTAAAAAAAATTCTCTACTTAGGGCTTGGCTACACATGCGAGTTAGAGCGCATTAAAGCAGCCCCGGGCGCCCTAGCTCACTCCCCGACCACCCTGACAAGGCATCTAGAGTGCTCTGACTCCAGGGCTACAGCGCTGCTGGTACTCCACCTCGGCGAGAAGATTAACGCTTGTTGCGCCTTGGCTGAAACGCTCGGGCGTCAGTGTGGACGAGGTGTTGCATTACTGTGCTCTGATCAGCCTCCGGAAACGTCCCATAATCCCCTTAAGTCAAGTGGCCACTCTTCTCATTGTTTTGGAATCACTGCAGGAATGTGGATATGCCCTTTGAAAGCTCCGCTGCTTATTTGCTCCGAGACAAAGCAACCATTACTGTGGAATCCTGTGTGTGAGAGAGAGAGGGGCGGAGGGGAGGGGAGGGGGTCTGCTGCTGTGTGAACTTATGAGACAGCATGCTGACATGCTCTCAGCCCCCCCCCAAAACCCACTCTCCCCCCCATACACACAACACACTCCCTGTCACACTCCACCCCCCCCCATTTGAAAAGCACATTGCAGTCACTTGCATGCTGGGATAGCTGCCCACAATGCACCGCTTCCAATGCCGCTGCAAATGTGGCCACGCCTGTGTGCTTGAGGCTGTCAGTGTGGACAGATTGCAGCGCTTTCCCTACTGTGCTCTCTGAAGGCTGGTTTAACTCAAAGCGCTCTACATCTGCAAGTGTAGCCATGCCCTTAGACTTCTAAAATGTAGACACATTTGTGATAAAAATCGTCTAATGAGGGAGGTACTGACACTGGGAAGATAGGTATGGCATGTAATTAGCAATCATTTTACCTTTCTTGCTTGAATGTGTAGAATATAGAGCAAATGAATAATCAAGGCAACATTATATAAATCTAATTATTTAGTGTATTTATGATCCATTTAAGGCTGTAATTCATTGAGTGTTTCTGTTGACCTCATAAACTACTTGAGCATTGCTTAAGTAGTTTAATGCCACTAATGACAATATCCTTTTATCTTGGCCTCTTGAGTATAGAATTATTTGTGCATAAAATAGTAATGTTTTGGGTATTTGCTGTTAGTATTGCCCTTTTGCTCCTTCTACTCCTTCATTGCATCCGTTTTCGCCTCTACAACCGGTCCCATGCAGTGTCCTATAATCCTCATTCTGTTGATTCTGCAAGTCAGATAGAGATTTCTCTTGTTACAATGCTGTAGAATATCTTAATTTACATCCTGTATGTGTGGTTTGCATTTAAACAAACAAAATTTACTCAAGAACTATTTATTTTATAAATAAAAAAACTGATGTGATAAAGTGCAAATTAAATTCTGCCACAACTGCAGATTAAGAGTGATAGAAACTTGTGGATGGCTAGAATGTAAAGGGTTTATTTTTTAAAATTTAATTTCTGCAGCATTTCCATCCACAAAATTACCATAGTCTCCAATGCAATGCCACGTTTGCAGTGGCAACAAGATATTTCTGACATCAGCACTATAATGATAAAATGTTAGTAACTTAGTGAAGTGTGGACATAATACCATAAATGTATTAATAGGAATAGTTGGAAGTTTCAGCCCTACTGCTTATATGAACTGGATTTTTCAAATGTGGCCATTGTGATTTTTAATCTCAAAAACCTTCTGGTTATCTAAACTTCACCTTTCCTCCCAGCTCCTCCTTTTTCCTCTCTCTTTTTTCGAGACAAATTGGTACTTGCTATAGTTATATTCTGAAAAACTTAGTTTTCATTCTCACTTTTCTCAGTATTTGCATTATTTCTTATGGTGTTGGAAGTGGTTCATGCATTGTTTTTGGATTGTTGGAGATGTTCACACTGAATAAAATTCTGTAAATGGGTCAGAAGTGTCTTGCCTAGTTGTACCATATGTTGTTGTCAGTTGTAGTCTAGCAGGTCTGTCTGAGTTCTTAGCTATTTTGTGACCTGAGTGTGCGTTCTGCGTAGGTGGTTAAGAAGAGGATATGCCTATTTTTATTTTCGAGCTCTAATGTCAACCTTCCTGTGCTCTGTAAGGTAAAGTGATGCTTATAAAGAAGCCATTAAACTTTGATATGTTGTAAGAATTTATGCTCAAGGTATCTAAAGTAAGTCTACCTTGATTTGTGTTTAGTTTGGCAGTATACATTTCAGTAAGAAAACAACAAAAATAATATTAAACCTTATTTAATTTAAAAACAAACTTTATTAAGATGGAGCTCAGGTTGAGAATACATGTTAATTGAAGGTTAAAAAAATGAGGATTTTGTATCTTAAATTAAAGTCACATAAAAAGCCCTTGTAAATCCACATCTTTCAGAGTTAAGATAGGGTTTTTTACTCTGTTTGGTTTTTGGGGTTTTTTGTGCCTAAAATTGTGAAAGTATGGAAATGCAGCTGTTCTCCAACCTAGATAAACGGAGAGAACTCTAGTTCACTAATGGGAAAACAGAAAGGTTAAGTTGTTTATAACACAGGAGATTCAGGGGCGTATAGTCACCTTCCTTAAGAGATTTGAATTGCAGTGACAGATGGACTTCTGGTGATATGAAGGTGCGTTCACTGAGGTTAATGACATCTTGCAGTCAGGTGAACAGCTCTAAACTCAGCTTTTAGACAGAGTCATTTGTATTGATCTCTTTGCAAAATATTTCAAGGAAAATGGAAAGAGCAGCAGAATTCTTATGCTGTGATAGTTGATAGAAGGGAATGGTTAGAGCTTTGGAAGTCTTAATTTCTATAATTTTTTTTTAAGGGCAGCAAAACCATGATATGAAATAGTGTAAATATGCCCATATAGTTAGTTTCATTTAAAGGCTGTACTTGTGTAGAAATTCCACATAGTGTATCTTAATAAATTTTGAAGATAAGACAATCATGGATATGAAAGCTAGTTCGCAATGAGTCCATGTGTTCAAAAGAACTGCAAATTAGATAGGCAATTGTAAATGAATAGGTCCTGTTGTACATATGGTTTGGTAATAGTAATTTGGAATTTGTAGTATCTCTGTAGGTATAACTAGCTTTTTTAAAAAATAACCATAATAAGCTCTTTATTAATCATCACTGGTTCTAAAAACCAAATAAGTATTCCTAAAAGTGGTAATGCAAAAACTGAACAAACCTTAGGATAATATTCATTCATAGGTAGCGACTAGAAAGGCCCTCTTAATCTGTACTTGGTATTGGAAGCATTCCGATAGACTGGGATCTGTGGGTTTTAATTTTTTTAACTGTTTTTCAAAGCACCAACTATTTGGGAATACCTGTAAGGAATGGAAATAAGGATGTACTCTATGATCTCACTTGGGTGGGTGGGGGGAATAATCTCTCAATTTCAGGTGATGCTTTTGTTTTGATGGGATCAGCATATTTTCATAAATCAACGTACAGAAAGTTGGGGAATTGCTTTAATCAGTTTGCATGTCCTTCCTAGAATGAAGAAAAGTACTGATCTCTGAGAATACTGAAATTAAAAATATAGGGTTAGAACTTCAGTTCGTTTAAATTAAAGAGCTAAGTTGATTTCATTGGTGCTATCTGTGCCTGCATGGGCCAGCTGAGGATCTGGCCTGTAAATTTTACATGTGGCTTTAAAATGTTGACAGCTTCACTATAAGGCTCTTGCTATAAAGCTATCTGATAAAGTGCTTCCTCAAGTGGTAGTCTGGGCAAAGAAAGTCCTATTAATCTTTCCCTTTAAAACAGGGAGACAGTATGAATTAGAGATCTTATTGAAGGGCCAGGTTGCTAAAATAATGTCTGTAGTGTGCATAGTGGTGGGCAATTAGTTTTCCATGTAGCCTTATTCAGGATGGAATATTTCTCTTTAGGGGAAAAAACCTTTGTTTGTGTTTCCGTAGAGCTCCGCTGTACCCCAGGGCAGTTTGCATGTCGCAGTGGTACCATCCAGTGCATCCCTTTGAACTGGCAGTGTGATGGATGGCCCACCTGTGAGGACGAGAGTGATGAAGTTGACTGTCCAGGTAAGTAGTACCAAAAAGAATGCTGTTCTCTGAACTATTACTTCGTGTGGTAGTGTTATGCTTCAGGTTTGTTTTTTATAAAATGACAGTTCGCAATTCCAGGTTCAAACGGATGTCCCTATGGGAGGACACTAATACATTTGGTAGAAGATGTTCCTTTATAATAAATCTTGACTCAGCTTTGCTTTTCAGCTTATAGAGTAACATCACAAGCAATTTTTCCTTGATTAGGTTACACCTCCGTTCTTGCAGTCATGTGTATGTGTTCTAAATGTGAAATGAGTTGCTAGACTGTTTTAATGCTTAAGGGACAGGAAAAACTACCTTTACAATGGAATCAAACTGACACCCTTATCTGCAGTTGAATTCTAAACTTGTCTCGTGTCCTTAGAAAGGTACCACACAGAAGCTGGATGGAGGTACACTGTTGAACAGTGTAGGGGAGGTTGCCCTGTTGCTGCCTATGCTGTGCTGTTCACTTTCATAAACAGAACACGTCAGTCCAGGAAGCAGTCAAATCGGCATTTTTGCCCTCAAACTTGCATAGGGTCATTTTTCAAGAGCTGATCACCAATCAGCTCCATTATTCTAAGTGGGAGCAGCTGTGCATTGGTCTCTAAATATTTGGCCTCAGTTGTGATAAAAACACTCTTGGAAATCTGGCCAATACAATTTAAGATAATTTAAAAACGGGAGGAAATGCCCAAGACTTTCTTTTGGGATAGTGAAATAGAAGTCTGGAAATGACAACTAGAATTAAATTGCAGTATGGGTTAGATTTTAAGTCGGGGTCTTTAGAGAGACCCAAATGACACTGAAGTATTGCAGTTTTTGAGTTCATTCTCTGTTTGAACTAATGAATCAGAACTGCTATAGCAGTCCAGAGGCTGAAAATTACTGTATAAATTACGTGACCAACAAAGATTAATGAGGTGATGAGATTCTTGCCTCGTTGTGAATGCACACTCTGACTTTGGTGTATTTCCCTTTCCAAAGGTCAATGAAAGGCCATTATAAGCTAAATCATATTGCCTGCCTATTTCTTTTAGGGCCTGGTTCTATTCATGTCAGCAGTAAAACTCCCATTCACCCCAAGAGGAGTTGAATCGTGCGTGATATGGGACTTTCCCAATAAATTCAGTATGTTCCGAGTTTAGCTATTGTCCCACAAGGAACGATTTCCTTTTGCTAGCAGCAGTTCCAATCTTTTTTTCAAAACCCATTTTATCAATAAATGGTTAATGGCTATTAACCAATCAGGTTAAGTGAGCTGTGATATTTTGTCTTTCAAAAGCCAATGTTAAGTTGAATAGCCTTTTTGTCTCATAACATCCCATTTTGCTTCCATCTTTCCTCCCTAAAATACAGATTTATTTTTAAGATAGAATTCTTTTCAATTCCAAACTTTAGTTTTAAGCTCTTGTATGTAGAAATGCTTACTTTTCTTCTGTAATCTTGCATAAATATTAGTGGAATCTTTGCATCTGTGTGTGTCCTCTATCCATGGCTCTAATAGGATAAAGCCCTTCGGCTGCTGGTTCTGTCTGCATACTAGAAATTATTGGGAGGATTTACATAGCACGTGCTTACAACTCCTTTCTGCTGTAGTCTTGGAGTCGCATGAAATCATTCTTTTTTGTTCCTTATCAGGAGTAATAGATGCTGAAACAGTATTTGCTGTAAAATTTCTAGTAAATAAGGTCATATCTATTAAGGCCTTTACCACTTTGGTGATTTTCAAGTAGTAATTTCTTAATTTGTAATACTAGTCTCTACTTTTAGCTACTTGCAGTTTAAACTTTGATGTAAATGATAAGAATCTAAGAATGCCAATACATATTCAGAGGTAGCAGTATTTGTGCTTTTCCACCTTCACCCTCTGTAATTGAACCAATAGGAGATGAGAACTTTGATACTCTTCTTACTCCTCCTTGGATTCCCCAATTTCTTCTTTGCCACTAAAAGAGCTCAACTGTGTGGATCAACTTTTTTCAGTAATGAGAATAATGGGAGTGGGCAGATAAACAGCCAGAATTGTGCAGAACCTCTTCAGTTCATTCTTCTTATACTTCATGAACAGATTTTATTTTGTTTATCATGTTACATAGACAGGGAGTGGATATCCTAAATTTACCATTAACTCTTTTTTCCTAATCTTCTCAACAGCAGTCGTTTCAAGCAAGTATAGTCGACAATCATCTCCGTCTCTCTGTTTTCAAAAGCACCTATCACTGGAGTAAGCAGTGCAGAGTTAGCAGTCCATGTGCTTCTTACAATTAAATTCTTGTCATCAGACACAGCCCTTTTGTATAACTTCATCTTCACTCTGAACTAATTGCCCTCCAATAAGGTATTTTCCAAGGGCCCTGAGTCAGGAGACCTCAATGTTTCAAGATGCTCTCCGACAGAACTTTTTGGTTTCATTCCTGGGTTTGCAGTCCAACTCGTAACAAGGTGTCTGGGCTGAACCTGGTAATCTAGGAGCAACATATTTGAGAGGAAACGATGTGTTGGTCTCATCCAACATCCACTCATTTAATTACTTTTTGTAACATGACCATTTGTGAGTCCATAGGAGGAACTATGTGGTCCTGCACTCCTTCCCACCCACCCCTCATCACAGAAAAACTCCTAGATACAATCAGCCAAAGACTTGGCCGGCATTAAATCTTTATAAACTTAATCATGTAGCAGTAGTCTGATTGCTGTGAACTCAAGCCTTTTGAAATTATTCTTCTGACTTCGTTTTCATGGAAGCTTAAAATACTCGTGTACTACATGTGACCTGAATTAGTTGTCCCATGTTAAGTAATGTTAGCCAATAGGAATTTGTTTGCATAATGTCTGGGCTAAACTTACTGAATGCCCTTTGCACAATGAAAGTAGAAAACTGGTAAAAGACCACTTACAACTGGAAGTATTTTAAAAAAAAATTGGTGGTTTCATTTTAGGCCCAAAAGGCAGTTAATCTTGAGAGGATCTAGTTCCCCTAACACCTCCACTATAAATGAGAATTGGAAACTTTAATATCCAGTAGGTTGTTCTGTGCAGTTAAAACTGTTTTGTGGGACAAAACAGCTGTAGAGTGTGTGTGTGTGCTTTAAAAACAACAACAATAATAATAATAATTAATAAAGACCCAATAGCGCCTGCATTTCCCAGTGGATGAGCTCATTAGCAGCTCATGTAAGGAAACCAGCAACCTTTTATGGAAATTTCATACAGAAATCTACATTAAAAGAATGTTTAGGTCACAAAGTCTAGCACTCAAATTAGGAAATGCCAGAATGTAGGTTGCCTTTTATGTATGCACTGAGATAGTTAGTTAATTACATGGCGACTATTTTTTTCCCCCCAGGAAGTCGGTCTCATTCAGCGCATCAGAGGGGGAGGGCGTTTGCAGAATGAGCAGCTATTAAATAGCTTCGTCCTCATTGTTCAGTGTGTGGTCTGAGGCCTACTTTATTGCACACTGTTCAAATCCTGCTCGGAACATATTAGTAATTTCCTCAAGGGCTGCTCTGTAGCACTTGTCACTATAATATTGGAGTGCTTCACAAATGTTAGTTTTTTATTTTCA
The DNA here is from genome assembly GCF_965140235.1 of Caretta caretta. NCBI lineage: Eukaryota > Metazoa > Chordata > Testudines > Cheloniidae > Caretta > Caretta caretta. The sequence continues at coordinate 14,560,535 of NC_134220.1, read as the reverse complement.
CTACAGTCCTTTGAGATGTTATAATCCAATACCCATTTCAGCTGGGAAACGGAGGTTCACAGATTCAAGTCAAGTGCCCACTAATTTTGGGTGCCCAATTGGAGATGACTAAAGGTTGTCTTTTCAGAGTGCCTAGTGTTATATAGCACTTAATATGTTCAAAATACAGCTCTCACTGACTTCAGTTACAGCTGGGGGTGTTCGGCACTTCTGCAAACTGGACACCAGGAGGATCTCATGTCAGGCACCTAGAAAATGAGGAACACACAATTTGTGACCACGTGTGAAATGTTTGGTTTAGGTTGTTTTCCTAGGACCATACAGAAACTCTGTGGCACAGTCAGGGATAAAGTCCAATTTTCCAGGGCAGCATTCAGATATGAGACCATCCTTTGTTTTCCTGCCGACCCTACCTTATGACACACTTACTGACATCTGCAACAAATGAGGTCGGGCTCTTTGTGACAATAGCATCCTTAACACATAACCATAATTCATCCCAGACCAGGTCCATTCTTTGTACTGAATGAGGTAGGGGTCATATGGAAAACAGTCTGTCGTAATGTATGTATCCAAAGGGCTGAATTAAGGTTGCACTGGCAGCCTTAATTCTGGCATCCCTTAACTTCCTCGTGTTTGACTTTGCAGCCTTAAAATTCTTTTAATGTAGATTTTAAGTTAATCGTGAGGTTTCTAAAAATGTAAACACAAAGAAAGCCCCTCTTTTGGACCCATACTGATCCCCATGTGGTTGGTTTATCAGTAGGATAGGAACCTTTTAGACCAGGGGTTCTCAAACTTTTTTTTGCTGGGACCGCCCTTTGAAAATATTTCAGGTTCCCCTCTTCTCTCCCCCAAGTGATAGCAAATTACTATACACACCCTTGCTTCTGTGCTGCTGGTGGTGGTGGCGCTGCCTTCAGAGCCGCTATACCCCCTCTTCTTCTCCCTCCTGCAATATTTTTTTGTGATCTCTCAATTTCTCTATAATAGCCTTGCCAATCTCCTTTTGGGTTGGGTCCCCCAGTTTAAGAAACGCTGTTTTAGACAGACAGCACAGGTCTCTGCCGCTTGTCTCTCTGTCTCTCCTCTCTGTTAATCTTTTACTGCTGTGTGGATCAGCTACTAGAAAGAGATGAGATGTGCTTTGACAGGAGGTTCCACAGATATCTGCTGACAGAGAATTGTTTACTCTGGAATCTTGGTTTTCATTCCAGGATTTGTTTTGGTGGGAGGGGAGTTGTCTAGGGAGCAAAGACCCTTCTGCCAGTATACTCTTCAGCCTGTTTTGTGACAATCCTGTGTCCCTCATTCTGGCCCCCTGCATGTCCTCATCCAAGCTCCGTGTGTTCCCACCCCATCTCCTTGACCCTCCTCCCATTCTGGCTCTTGTCCCCTCTACATTAGTTGGGTTGCATTCTCTCCTCTACACTGCCAGGGCACTGGCCAGGGGAGCATTGAGAGCACAGGAAACAGTCTCCTTGCTCTATTTGGATGTCCAGCACGCTGCAGCTGACAACAGCAATTGCAGTGGAAGTCCTGCTCAGTGCATGCAATCCTGGGCTGGAGGATGTTTGGTACAGGCATAATCTTTAAATGATTTAGCTGCCAAACTCTAACAAGTAGAGACTAAGCATGTTCAAACTGTGATGATTTTTCAAAGGCTTATAAGTTGGATTGTTTTCACAGGAACAACAGAAGGCACATCTTTGAGTGCTTTGATGGGATCATCTGCTGGATCCTATGTGGTTTTTAAGCCTCCAGATTCGAGGCACTATCATTGTCTTGGGGCTTCTAAGCACACTCTCAGGGCACTGTCTCTCAAGCAGCCTGTCCTGACAACTGTGAACCGTGTTTTATCATCTGTCTGTGTCTTGTTTGGGAATTTCCACTCTCCAAACAGCTTCCTGCAGCTTCAGAAAGTGGCTTCTCCCACCTCCGGCTAACCCATTGTCCCAAGGTGCTTCAACTGAATTAGTCATTGAGTTCTAATAGCATGGTCTTGGGGGAAAGGGGCGGAACGTGCTTAAAGTTTTGTCTTGTCAACAATGGTTGATGCACACAGTGTTACGAATTATACCTAATTGGTCACGCACACAAAGCCCCAAACCAAAATGGAGTCACATATGCTAACTTTTCCTTAACAACAGAAAGAGGCATTCTTTGATACAGCAGTTTCGTAAGTTGAACAGGCAGATTTCCCAAATCGCCGCAACATCTGTGACAAAGGTCTTTCTGCCAAATTTCATGGAGGCACTTAAAGTTTCCCAGCTCAACGAAAGTAAGAATTTTTTAGCATGGGCAAAACTACATTTTTCATTAATCTCTTTGCTGGGAAACAATTGAACTGTTTTTTTATTCGGGCTTTCCACAACCAGTTCAGCCTGAGACAGACACCTGGCTTGGTAAAGTCCATCCTGAACGGCTAAAGTTTGGTCAAGTTGTCAGCAGCTGAAAACAGGCTCTCATAATGGGAAGCATTAGACAGCCTTAACTTAAGCAGGCACTAGCAGGTTGGTCTAGAATACAGCTAGAGTGAATACTTGTTCATATTCTTGTGTTTTCCTGTGGCTAATCCAGTTTCGTTCATGGTTTTTATCCATCTGTAAATGAACTGGAGACTGTTAGCGTTGTGGGGAGCAATGAGTTTCTCGGGAGAAATGAAATCTCACTTCATGAACCTTTGTTTGAACCTGTCTCTCTCTCTTTTTTTTTTTTTTTTTAGAATGACCGGCACAGCGTTAGTACCTGCTAGCGCTGCTTGTTGGCTTTATTAGCTGTCGTTGGAGGGACTGTAGATCTCGATTGTCTCAGTCTATTAAAGCCGCTGCTGATATTGCTTTCCATTCTAATCTTAGTGAGTGGCACAGATATACTTTAGCAGAAACAATGGTATGCCCTTTCCTAGGGCTTTTCATGGGCTTTAATACCACTTAATGCCTTGTTTCCTGCTGAAGCCCTCAAGTGGCTAGATTGTGGTACAGTAGTTTGACATTTTGGCACTGGTTGGGTATATTAAGAATTGTTCTCAATGTCATTCACTTTTTTTCTCCACGTTCAAAAATCATTAACATTTTTATGAAGGAATCAATAACCAAAAAGTATAGACAATCTTCCTGTGGCGTATTGGTACAGCACAAAGACAAGTTGTCAAAGCAGGGACACCATTGTCACTAGTACATATTCATGGGATTGACAGTTCTTTCTCATTGCAGGGAGGTGGTACTCAAAAGACTTTGTACCCTCTCAACTTTGTTTCAGCCAGAGACAGGAAATTCTGTTCAGACAGTAGTATCTCCATATCTGGAAGTCTCCAATTTATTGTTTAACAATTGATGATGATGAGTTAATAGAACGATTTACTTCTGGTGTTTACTTCGTTCCTCATAGACTTTAAGGCCAGAAGGAACCACTAGATGACCTAGTCTTACCTCTTTTATATCACAAGTTACAAACACCACCTGCACACTAAACCCAACAAATTAAATTAGACCAAGGTATTACAGCTCTCAGGAGACTAGACTGTGTGTCACAGACGAAAAACAGGAGGGACCAAAGTGTACCAATGCCCAAGGCCCCTGCAATGGCAGGAAATTGAGATGTATCCAGATTAACCTAATTCCATACTGCAGACGAAGGCGAAAATCCCATAAAGTCACTGCCAATCTGACCTGGGGGTGTGGGGAGACTCTTTCCTGACCCCATGTACGTTTATCAATTAGACCTTGAGCATGTGAGGAAAAATCCAGTTAGCCAAGCACCAGGTCACCTTGATCATGAACAGGTTTGGATTAGGACATCATTGTGTTAGGACATCATGGTAAGAGACAGTACCTGTCCCAAAGAGTTTACCTAAATAGACAAAACAGTTCAAGAGTTGGAGAAAGGAAGTAGTATCCCCATTTTTTCAGAGATAGGGAACTGAGACAGAGGAGAAAGTGATTGCCCCTACGTGATTCAGGTTGTCGTGGGTTTTGAACCCTGATTTCCTGAGACTACTACCTTGAGACCATCTTTCTTGCAAAAAATTATAGGAAGTGTTTGTTTTTGGTGTATGTGTATTATCTAGAGACTTGCATCTGTTTGCAGAAAAATATTCTGCAATATAGAACTGTGATAAAAATCTATTTTTTATCACCAAACACAACATACCAGCAAAATAGACTGAGATGACTAGTATTATATGCATACTCTCACCATCCTGTTGTGGGGACCTAAAACAGTTGAGATAGGACCACTCAATCACCTATCTCTGGCATGCCAGGAAGATCCCATCAGTTTTGGGCCTAGGTTAGTCCCTTTTATACAGGATGCAAGGCTGTTATGCATATTCATGAGGGTGTTCAGATTTCCATATTTATATCTAAACTTCCTCACCCTAACAGTGTTGGAGTATCCTTTCCTAATATTCTACCTACTAATTTACCTCAACTAAATTAGCATATAATGTCAATTGATTACCATGGCATTCTTGTGGTTGAACATCAGCAGAAGTTCAACATCTTAAAATATCCCAAAGTAGCATAGGCTGGTATTTTGTTTAGGCTTACTTGCTTATTACACCATTCTATTTTGTGACATAAGGTCACTCCTGATTAGTTCCTCATGCAGAGACTTTTAGGCCTTTGGCCTCAGTTAATTCACCATGGCTATTGTCTTACAGACTTGCCTTAATTCATACCTGACATGTACCGAAAGGCTATAGTCGCTCCTCCTCTTCTGGGGATCCCCAAAATCAAAATATCCCGATTAAGTGTCTGTCTTCGCAGGCTCAGTTCTCTTGCTGTGTTGATACAGGGCCAGTTCAGTCCCAGGCTCGATAGCTTCCTGGCCTATCCCCAGCCCTCAGTCTGTTTTATCCTGTTTGAAGCAGGGCACACTTCAACAATATTGAGCCTGGGAAGGGCAAAGTGGTTTTTTCACTCTCCATAGGTTTACTTTAGTGGTCCTTTTTCCCATACTGAGTTAACAGAGTCCTTACCCTGATGAATGCGGGGTTAAAGTGAGGACTTCCTCACTTTGTCTGGAAGCCCCCAACTGAAGCCTCTCACTAATTGGTTCCAACGTTGGGCCTTCAGTCCATGCCAGTGGTATTGTGTATACTGCCTCAGGCCTCTTGCTTCACCCTTCTATTGGCTTGTCTAAAGGAGAACGTTTTACTGGTGTAACTTGAATTGACTTTTAAGCTGATATGGTTAAACCATTTCAAAAGGCTATGTATATATACACTCTAGTTTTGTGGTAAGAATGGCTTATTTTGATTCAGTTAAATCTTCTGAACAGACTTTAAGCTTCGGGCACCTCCTGTTCCCTGTAGACTTCCCTTCCAGCCCCTCTTGGGTAAAGGCCTCAATGGCTCCCTTGACTGGTGGCCATTTTCCAGGTCTTGCTTCTACCTCCTGGACTCCCTAACTGAGCGATACCCTCCTTATGTAGTCCTGATAGTCACCTGGCTCCTCCTGGGAACTACATCTCCCTATATGCCCATTCTTAAAGTGCTGAGCCCCAGTGACATGCAGACAGCAGTGTGCTTCTTTGTAAAAGTATGAAACATTTTCATTACAGAATGTATGAGCTGATTTTTATCTCAAGAAATTAGACCTTCATCTGCCTTGGGAGTAAGTGGAAAAGTGTTAGCCTGTTGTCTGGCGATTTCTTCAACAGCCGTCTTAATTTTGTCCAGTAGTTTTGAAAAAGCTTTTGAAAATATATGCAACAGAGGAAGCTCTCTAATAACCACGCTCACGTAACTGACAAACTGAGCAGCTGGAGCGTGGACTGTTCTATGCAAAGAAGAATAGATAAAAAACTCTGCATGTCAAGGTCTGTGCAGAACTGCATTTGTTGAAATCCTGCTACAAATATTTAGCTGAATCAGCAAGACTCATGTAAAAGTTTGGCTCTTTTCAGTTGTAGGTGTTTCATATTGGCATTTTCTGTATAGTTTCTGTGTGTCTTCTTACAGGTAACTACAGTACAACTGAAGTACATAATTACTATTGTCATTTTTTTTATTTTGTCTGTCTTGAGTTCAAACCTGGAGAGACATTCATGAAAGAGTTAGCCTTTGGCTAAATGAAAAACTGCCTTGCATGTATGTTTCTTTTCTCTTTAGGCTTGACAGGGGACCAACGATCTTATCATGGGAAAGAAAATGTGGA